>NC_080784.1:70406553-70741553 GCF_028018385.1 Neofelis nebulosa | reverse complement strand
TGGTTCTCAAATTACCTGCCAGCCCAGACATTCATGAATTGGCTGGAAAGGGCCCACTGAACTGTGAGCTCCCTGGGTAAACTCAGTCTGGTTGTTAAATTCTTAACTGTTTAAGTGCAATCTGAGTCCAGGCAATTAATTGTGCAAATATCAGCCTGTATTTCTGCAATGTCTGCTGTATGTCTCACAATTTGGTAGGTCTTTTGGGAGCAACAAAAAGACTTTGCCTAGGAGACTTAAGGCTAAATTTATGGAACAGGCTAAGGCAAGTGGCATTATCCAGATTAGAGAGGGAGATAAAGGAGAAAAATAGAGATAACTCTGTTCCAGGACAAGAAGCTACAAACCAAAAGGAAGGCTGTATAAAGTTAACTATACAGCATAACTCAATGGTGGGTTGAATAACAATATGGAACTGATATCAACTTCTAGAGAGAAGACAGCTTCCTGGTTTAGATAGTTGTGATGGTTTATTTTGTGCATCAACTTGACAGGGCCAAGGGATGCCTCAATAACTAATTAAAAGTTATTTCTGGGTATGTCTATGGGGTCTTTCTAGAAGAAATTAGTATTTGAATTGGTAGACTGAGTAAAGCAGATGTCCCTCCCCAATGTGGGCAGACATCATCTAATCCACTAAAAGGTAGAGGAAGTTTGAATTCACTTATTGCCTGACTATTTTAGTTGGGACATCAATCTTTTCCAGCCCTAGGCACTTCTGGTTCTCAGACCTTCTAACCCAGATTGGAATCTACACCATAAACACTCCAATTCTTTTTTTTTTTTTTTTTTAATTTTTTTTCAACGTTTTTTATTTATTTTTGGGACAGAGAGAGACTGAGCATGAACGGCGGAGGGGCAGAGAGAGAGGGAGACACAGAATCGGAAACAGGCTCCAGGCTCCGAGCCATCAGCCCAGAGCCTGACGCGGGGCTCGAACTCACAGACCGCGAGATCGTGACCTGGCTGAAGTCGGACGCTTAACCGACTGCGCCACCCAGGCGCCCCTCCAATTCTTATGCCTTCAAACACACCACTGGCTTTCCTGGGTCTCCAGCTCACAGAGACTTGTCAGTCTCCATAATCACATGTGCCAATATTGTAGATCTCTTAGATAGATAGATGACAGATTGATAGATCGATAGAAACTCTCCATAGATAGAGATAGAGATGATAGACAGAGAGAGAGAGAGAGAGAGAGAGAGAGAGAGAGAGAGAGAGATCTCCTATAGGTTCTGTTTCTCTAAGGCTCTCCAGGTTCTACTGAAGAAGAAATAAGTTTAGATGACTTCCTTGGGCAGAAAAACCATGTTAATTATCTGCACCAACATAAGAAGTGGGATATTAACTTTACAATTTTTTCATAGATTATCTAATTCCCAGGCAAATGACCCCAACATAAAACTAGCAGGTTAACACATATTTTCTGTATGATCTCCCTGGATAGGAGTCAGTTGTGTGACTTCAAGAGATATATATATATATTTTTTTTTTTAAGTTAACTCCATAATGTTAGAAACATACATACTGCATAGGAAGAACAGACACGAGAAAAGAAGCTTTTTCCAGTAAGAAGTGCCAAGGCCAAATAAAAGTCAACACTTCTAGGTCATTTACAGTCTAGCCTGAAGACGCTCCAAAACTCAGTAAGCACCATGCTACAGAGTCCACTGACTTCCCTGAGACTGTAGCAACACACAAAAGATCCTTTCAGCAGCATTATAACCATGGCATCCACTCTTCTGTGAATCCAACATCATCTTGTAAATATTTTCCTCCGGGACCAAAATGCAAATATAACATAAAACACATTTATAATCTAATGTCTTATTTCTAAATATTTTGTTATTTTCAATGCAAGGCAGTCTACCCATTATCACCTGTTACTTTTATAGATATTGCCTATAAAAAAAAAATCTCTGAAACTTAATGACTAAATTCTGACATTATTACCTAGAAAGCATTTGTATTTTCCCCTTCGGTTTCTATAGCATATCACTATATGTGATATCACTTAGGTGTTCAAAGCACCTAAGGAGTTGTGAGGAAGAATATTTGAAAGCATTAATGATTTTATCAAGGTAGACAGTGGGAAACTATCCAAAGGACCTATTCAAAAAGAATGCCAAAATTATCATAGTAGAAAACATTAGTATGCACACACATCTTTGGGCTCTTGGCTTAACACCCAACTGCTTTGTGGATGCTGGTAGCTTAAAAGAGGATCTACCAGAGTACTTCAATGATGAATATATGAACATGAGATCTAGTACAATGAAGATAATGAGTACTTTTTAAACCACATCCCCACCTGCTCACTCGGTTAAGATTCACTTTTTCCAACTCCACCTTAATTCAGTGGGACAGGATGAAGGGTTTATCCTTGCCTTACTCCATCTCCTTATCTCTAAGCAATCCATGTATCACCTTCCTTCCAGTTATCTTCATTTGAATTTCAAATTTACTATTTTCTCCAAATCATCAGCTGAACTCTGAGAACTACTTCCACCCTCTGGGGTAACTTAACAACTGATTGAAACTTTTCTTGTTATCCTCACTCCTGAGAGTCATTTTCCACTTGTCCATGCATTTATTTATGCATTCATCAATTCCGCTCCCCAAGTATTGACTCCAGTATATTTGTTTGTTTGGGTTGCCATGACAAAGTAACACAGACTGAGAGGTTTAAACAACAGAAACGTATTGTCTCGTAGTTCTTAAGGCTAAGTCCAAAATTAGGTGTCAGTAGAGTTGATTCCTTCTAAGAGCTGTAAAGGAAGGATCTGTTCTAGGCATCTCACCTTGGCTTGTACATGACCATCTTCTCCCTTCTCCCTTCATTTCATCATCTTCCTTCTCCATGTGTCTGTGTCCAGATTTCACCCTTTTTTATAAGAACACCAGTTATACTGGATTAGGGGCCTACCCTATTCCAATATGACCTCATCTTGACTTATTTCATCTGTGGACCCTATTTCCAAATACAGTTACGCTCTGAGGTATTGGGGATCAGGACTTCAACATATTAATTTGCACTGAAAGAGGAGACAAGTAAATCCCTACTAGCCAGATGCGATACTGCACACTGAAGATAAAATTCCCCATGGAACACCTCCCTTCCCCCAGTCTAACCAGAGGCCTTGGCCTCCTACACTGTCATTAAAACAAGGTTCATTCTATGAAAGTTCCATCAACTGCCATTTTCTTCACCTCTTTATTATATATAATTTCTCATTTCTACTTCATCCTTCCATTATCCTCTAAGGCAAATTCCTCCTACATCCTAGATTCCAAGCTTTCCCAACTACTAAGGGACCTGAGGTCCACATACATCTCCCCTTTCTAAATTTTACCTTTCCATCGACTCATTCCCTACGCTTATAAAGAAGCAAAGATTTGTCCATCCTGAAAACCCCATTTTGGGAGCTCTCTGGATACACTAAAAACTAACCAGAAATGAACCTCACAAAGCAGAGGCTTCTAATCAGTTTTGACGGTGATTCCATCATATGCTTCCTCAGATAGTGTTAAAATTATTTTGTTTTGTCCTTTTCCCTCTTAGGTTCATTGCCTGGCAGTCTGCAAATTTAACTGACAAAAGACAGGTTAACGGGGGGAAAAAGAACACAAATTTGATTAGTATTGAAATGCATAGGAGTTCACAGAAAAAGTGAAACTCAAAGCAGCACTTAGACTCAGGGGTTTATATATCATTTTAACGAAGGAAAGGGGGTTTGGGCTTTGAGGTATAATAAATTGTGGGTAAGTGACTAGGAAATATATGGGGGAACTAATGGAAGATAAGGGTTATTTTAGTCAGGTTTGTTGATGCAGACCCATCTCATTGTCATCTCTGCATCTCTGGTGATAAGAGTTGCTTTCCCCTTCCTGGAACAGGAAAAGGGGACACCTTCACACAGGAAAATTTATGCTCTGCTTTTAGGCAGAAAAGGGGGAGGGAAGAGAACTCTTCCTGCATCTGCTGATTCTCAATTGCCTTCAGCTCAAAAAAATCCTAATGCCAAAGTAGCATTAGGCGCGTCCTCATCCCCTTCAGTTTCCACATATGTGATTTGAAAAAAGAAAGCAACTTTATGTACTGTGTTGGTTTGCCCAAATTCCCCACTCTGAATGACATGGCTTTCAGCATACACCAGGATATAACTTTTGTAACCTATGAAAAGTGTCACTACGTGATGTGCCCATCATGCTGTCACATATTTATCATTCCATGTATTAAACTCATAACTTGGGGTGCCTGGGTGGCTCAATCAGTTGGCGTCTGACTTCAGCTTAGGTCATGATCTCACCGTTCAAGAGTTCAAGCCCCACGTCAGGCTCTGTGCTGACAGCTCAGAGCCTGGAGTTTGCTTCAGATTCTGTGTCTTCCTCTCTCTCTGTCCCTCCCCACCTCTCTCTCCCTCTCTCTCTCTTCTCTCTCAGTAATAAATAAACATTTAAAAATAAATAAATAAATCAACTCATAACTGAGGCAGCTTCTGATTTTAAAATTTTAAATTGAGATAATCATTCAAAAGTTCAAAGGCTTACCAGGATATGTATCCTAATTTGTCAGCTAAATTTCCATGGTTTTTATCTGTATTCAATTATATTTTGCCTTTGTAGATAAAGCTCTTTGCCATAGTTCTAATTGAAAAGTTATCTTCACAAATTATCTTTAAATGACTCAATTATTACAAGAGAAACCAGGAGGCCCCAGAGAATAGCAAAAACACAGTCATGGCCCTGATAAATAGAAAGTAAAATAAATTTAAAAGTGAGAGATGCTTTTTGCAGGCAATGAAAGAAAACAATTCTACTTATGAGTGAAAATCAAGATAATAGGTATTTAATAACCAAATGAGACATTAGTTAAGAAGTGTCTCTTGATACATGATTAACCTAATTTGATATTCAGACACTAAAAAACTACAGTGGGTAAAGAGCTTCCAAAAGAATACCAAACACAACATTCATTCATTTATTCAACACTTAAAACTTGTATTTAGCCTCTCCTATATTCCAGATGTTGTGCTAGAGACTAGGGACACAATATTGACTAAGACAGTTATAATTTTCATTGTCAACAGAAGAAGATAGCAGAGGAAAATTATACTACAAAGTGAGATGCTGTTACAGATAGGAAAAGCTTGATGTCATATGCAAATACTTAGCAAGAACAACTAACCTCACATATGGAGTTTCCTATCTTCCTAAAGGAAAACCACCCAAAAGATGAATAGGAGTTTAGTCAGAGCAAAAAGAGGGAGAAGTGTGCCCAGATAGAGGTAAAGAGAACCAAAGAAACTAGTTGGGAAGCTGTTGCCATCATTCAGATAGTGGCATCAGCTAAAGCAGTGGTGGTGGATATTAAAAAAAATGGAACAAGTTTGGGGCGCCTAGGTGGCTCAGTCGGTTAAGCCTCTGACTTCCGCTCAAGTCATGATCTCACGGTTTGGTCTGTGAGTTCCAGCCCCATGCTGGGCTCTGTGCTGGCAACTCAGAGTCTGGAGCTTGCTTCAGATTCTGTGTCTCCCTCTCTCTCTGCCCCTCCCATGCTCATGTTCGCTTGCTCTCTCTCTCTCTTTCTCTTTCTCTCAAAAATAAATAAACGTTAAAAAAAAAAAAGAGGAAGAAACATTTGCAGTTTTAAGGAAGTGCAAGTTGAAACAGGGGTTGGGTAGATAGTGAGCTCCATGTCATATATCCAAAGTTTAAGAAGACTAAAAAACCCAAAAAGAAACTAGATTAGAATTGAGTTCTAGCAAGCATCTTCCTGCTACAGTAAATGTCAAGGAGTAACAAAGGTCAAAATGGAAAAGTAACCACAAGTATTTATCTTTGCTCTTTAACAGGACTTCTTAAAATTATTAAAAAGGAATAAAATAGATATAAACTCACAAGAAACCTTGTAACAGGAAGACACAGGGTTCTAGGAAGAAGCTATCTGAGAAAAATATTTGTAGATTTAATATTATTTTTGAGATGTTACTAAGAACTTCGGAATATAATAAAGACAGTCAGTGCAACAAATTAGAAACCTAACTAAAATCTTCAGATAAAAACAAAAAGATACCTGAAAAAGAAAATATAATCGTAGCATACTGGTAGCCAGAGCAAAAGTAGTTGCATTGCTATCACAAAGTAAGTGGTATTTGCTGATTTTCAAATGTCAGAATCAATCACATAATAAAACCCAGAAGAATTCATTATGATTATTAAATAGAATTTATATCTAATCATCTTGTGAACTGTAAAGGAGCAGTACGTGGTGCTGGAGACAATGAAATCCAGGTGGAATACCATTTATGTTGCCAACAGATTTTGTCTGGTTCTCTTGCTTCTTGGTATAAACACATGCACACTACCACCAGCACCACCATCCCACCACTCGCTATAACAACACACTTAGAAGAACTGGTGACATTTGGTCTTCGAGACTTAGCTTATATTCATAGCTTTTAAGCTCTCGACTACTTCTCAGATAACTGTGAGATGCTTCCTGGTCTTTGGCTTGGGCCTACAGAATCATAAAGTGGCTCCATTTTACATGAAGTCATAAAATATTAACTCTACGTAGACTGTGAAAGTTAAGGTTGTATATTATAACCCCAAGAACAACTGCTAAAACTAACGCAAACAAGTAGAACTGAAGACCCAATATGTAAATTAAAATGGAGTTCCAAAAAAATATATTCAATTGATCTGAAAGAAAGCCACCAAGGAAGAACAGAGAAACAACAACAAAAAGGAACAAACAGAAAACAAATAGTAAAATGATAGACCTAAATCTAATCATACCAATAATTGTATTGTTATTGGATTAAACACCCCCTATTATAAGACAGAGATTACAGAATAAATTTTTGAGAGACCCAAATATATGCTATTTTAAAGAGACACACTTTAAATATAAATATGCAAATAGATGGAAATTAAATCATTGGGGGAAACTGCCATGCTTACGCCATGCAAACTGTAAGCATGAGAAAGGCTAGAGTGTCTATATTAATATCAGGTAAAGTAGACTTCAAGACAAAGGGTATTATCAGAGATGATGAGGACATTTTATAATGATAAAAGGACCAATATATCAGAAGGATATAGCAATCATAAATGTGTATGCACCTAATAACACTTTTAAAGTATATGAAAAAAACAGAATTCATGGAGCAATGAACAATACTTGTAGATTTTAACACTCCACTCTCAGCAACCGACAGAATGATTTAAAATTTTCATTAAAACATAAATGATTTCTGAAAAAAGAGCTAAATTTGATTAAGACAATAAAAAGTTAGACTAACAGTGCTGCTAATATCAATCTACAATGCTTACCAATAATCAACAAATATGCATAATTGGGTTTGTTTACTCTTACATACCAGTGTATTGATGTCTACTACTGTCTTATTCTTTTTTTTTAATGTTTATTTATTTTTGAGAGAGAGACAGAGAGTGAGCAGGGGAGGGGCAGAGAGAGAGGGAGACACAGAATCTGAAGCAGGATCCAGGCTTTGAGCTGCCAGCACAGAGCCTGACGCAGGGCTCGAACCCATGAACCATGAGATCATGACCTGAGCTGAAGTCGGACCCTTAACCAACTGAGCCACCCAGGCGCCCATACTACTGTTTTATTCTTAAAGCAATGAAGAACCATTAAGTATTTTTTATTGAGATATAACTGACATGTGACATTATATTTGTTTTAGGTATACAATATAATAATTTTATGTTTGTGTATATTCTGAAATAATCACCACAATAAGTCTAGTTAGTATCCATCACTATACACAGTTACAAATTTGTTTTCCTGAAATGAGAACTTTTGAGATCTATTCTCTTAGCAACTTTCAAATATGCAATACAGGATTATCTATAGTCACTATGCTGTACATTACATTTCCATGACTTATTTATTTTATAACTGGAAGTTGTAACTTGTAACTCCTCCACCAATTTTACCCACCCTCCAGCCCCTACCTCCAGCAATCACCAGTCTGTTCTCTGTATCTATGAGCTCATTGTGAGTGTGTGTGTGTGTGTGTGTGTGTGTGTGTGTGTGTGTGTTTAGACTGCACATATAAGTGAGATCATACAGTATGTTTGACATACAGTCTGTTTGACTTCCTTCACTTAGCATAATGTCCTCAAGATCCATCAATGTTGTTACAAATGGGAAATTTTCTTTCTTTTTTATGGATAATATTCCATTATGTATACACACTACAATATTTTATCCACTCATCCATCAATGGACACAGGTTGCTCCTGTATCCTGGCTATTATAAATGATGTTGCAATGAACATGAGGGTAAATATACCTTTTCAAGTTAGTGTTTTGGGAGTTGTTGTTTTTTGTTTTGTTTTGTTTTGTTTTTAAGATAAATGCCCAGAAGTAGAATTTCTGGATTATATAGTAGCTCTGTTCTTAATTTTTGAGGACCTTCCATACTGTTTTCCATGGTGGCTGCACCAGTTTATATTCCCACTGACAGTGCACAAAGGTTTTATTTTCTGCATATCCTCACCAACACTTGTTATTTCTCATCTTCTTGATGACAGCCATTCTAAGCGATGTGAGGTGATATCTCATTGTGGTTTTGATTTGCAGTTCTCTGATGATTAGTAATGTTGTATTTTTTCATGTACCCATTGGCCATATGCATATCTTCTTTGGAAAAATGTCTATTCTGATCTTCTGGTAATTCTTTAATTGGATTTTTTTTTTTGGCTATTTTATTGTATCAGTTCTTTATATATTGTGGGTATTAACCCCTTATCAGATGTATGATTTACAAATATTTTCTGCATTTGATAGGTTGCCTTTTCATTTTGTTGTTGGTTTCCTTTGATGCACAGAAGCTTTTAGTTTACTTTAGTCCTTCTTGTTTATTTTTGCCTTTGTTGCCTTTGCTTTTGGTGTCAAATCCAAAAAAAATCATTGCCAAGACTCATGTCAAGGAGCTTATGTTTTCTTCTGAGACTTTTTATGATTTCAGGTCTTTAATCTACTTTGAGTTAATTTTTGTGTATGGTGTAAGACAGTGGTCCAGTTTTATTCTTTTGCATGTGGCTTTCTAGTTTCTCAGTACTATTTATTGAAGAGACTGTCCTTTCCCCATTGTACACTCTTGGATCCTTTGTTATAAATTAATTGACCCTAAATGCATGGATTTATTTCTCAAGTTTATTTTGCAAGTATTTGCCATATTCTTCAAGATCTCTGTGGCACTCCTACTCTCTGAAAATATCCAAGAAAGAGATTAGAAGGTATAAATAAAGGCAATGGGGGTGGGATTACAGAGGAGATGAGGCATTGGGAATGAGAGAAAGGTGATGGGTGTGGCAACTCCTTGGAACCATGAAAGAAAGGATGGTTGATGAATAGGTCAGTCACTGACTGGTGCTACTGTTCACCAGGACAGAGCATGAAGGAGGAAGCAGAAGGTGAAAGGGAAAGGAAGAAATTGTAACTGCGTCCAAGCTCATTCTACATGCCACAGGACAGGCCAATAAGTCAAGAGGCAAGATGCTGGGGTAAGGAAAGTGACTTCATTCAGAAGGCCAGCAAACCAGGAGATGGCAGACTATTGTCCCAAAGAACCACCTCTCCTTGGCATAATATTAGAGCTTCTTTTATGTTACCAAAAGGAGGAAGTGGAAGGGGTTGGGAGTCAAAAGATGACTGACATCTTGCAGACATCTGAGGAAGGTCATGTAACTCCTTTGTCCTTGGTCAGTTGATCTTTGTGTACAGGAGTCTGGTCATATTGTTCCTGTAAAACTCAAACCTAGTATAGTCATTTCTGTACATACTTCCTATCTCCTCGGGGGAGAGAGAGATAATCTCCTCGGGGGAGATTTCACATAAAAAGCAGTTTTTACAAATCTTAGTCGTAACGTGCTTATGTGCAGGGATAGACAGAAGTTTATACACTATAGGTCACAGCAGCAAGGAAAATAGAAGCAATATGGAGTCAGACATGCTAAGCTTCTCCCTGTTACAAAACGGTGATGATTAGGGGTGACAGGTATGTTCCCTGTTGAACATACAGAATCATGGTGATTTAGGGATATGAAGTGAAAATGTCTGGAAAGCAGTCAAATATACACAGCTGAGGATGAGCTGAGGACACAGGTTTCAGAATCCTTGGTGTGTCTAATGTCATTAGTGCGGTTGAAATTAACCAGGAAGAGGAGGTAAAGGAGGGGTCCTCAACTGCCTGTTAATGCTCCCCTATTGTTTCAATGAGTAATCTTCAAATGGTTCTTTTAATCCCCTAAAAATTTTGTATGATTTACATGGAAATAGGGTCTATATTTTTCTTCAAATTCTCTACCCCAAAAGGTCTTTTTTTTTTAATGTTTTTAGTCACCCACTCCTCATTACTACCTTTCATCTACTTCCCAAAGATCATTTTAATCTGATTTTGCCACCACCTTTTAAGGGGCTTCCCTTGCCAATAGTATCAATGACCTCCTAGATGTTTTGTTTTGTTATTGAGAGAGAGAGAGAGAGAGCAACCAGGCCAGGGGAGGGGCAGAGAGAGGAGACAGAGGATCCAAAGCAAGCTCTGCACTGACAGCAGAGAGCCCCGTGTGGGATTTGAACTCACTAACTAAGATCATGACCTGAGCTGAAGTCGGATGCTTAACCAACTGAGCCACCCAGGCACTCCTATCCCAAAGAGTTTTGAACCAGAAGTGTAGATTCAGAAATGATATCTAGGAAGCATGCCCTGAAGAACATAATGTTCATACACATAAGGGGAATCATGAGCCAAGATGGAGTCTGAAAAGTCACCGGCGGAAAGAGAGTCAGAGAAACAGAAAGATGCAGGGCTGGGTCCAAAAGAAGGAAGGTATGAGAATGCCCTATCCCATTATTAAGGGTACAACTCAAATGCCAACTCTCAGCAAGGCTTTCTCTGACTACTTAGCTCAAGCACACATATGTATTTATTGTAAATCTCCACCACGAAAAGCAAAGTTTTCTGTGGGCAGGAAGCCTGAGTTCTCAGTGCCAGGAACCCAAGGAATATAATTGTTGAGTGATGATTTGATTGCTATTGGAGACAATCTGCAATTGTTTACATTCAATTTTGCCCTTTCCTATTCCAAAAATAGATTAGATTGAGGCAGTTTATATAAATTTTTTGATGGAATGACTAAATGAACAAATGAACATGTATCTTCCCATTTATTTCCTAATGCTACAAATAACAATACCGGCAGAGTGACATCATAGAATGGGGGGGGTGGGGGGAGGAGAAAAATAAAACAGATAACTAAACAATAAAATATCTAAAAGGATTTATCACTGAAATTTATATTCATTTGTCAGTTTTCTTTTCCATTAATAAAAATTACTATTTATCTACACCTTCTATATTATTCTATAATCTAAAACGCTACTAAAGGGACGGCAGAGTGGCTCAGTAAGTTAAGCGTCCTACTTCAACTCAGGTTGTGATCTCACTATGAGTTCGAGCCCCGCATGGGGCTCTGTGCTGACAGCTCAGAGCCTGGAGCCCGCCTCGGATTCTGCTGTCTCCCTCTCTGTCTGCCCCTCCCCTGCTCATGCTCTGTCTCTCTGTTTCTCTCAAAAATAAATAAACATTAAACAAAATTTTTAAAAAGAATACATAAAATAAAATGCTAGTAAATAGGAACTGATGTGGTTGTCAAAATTTACTAAAGGCCTACCAAACTGGAATATTCAAAAGGTTTTTATTATAAGCTGACTGCTGTGAAATATAATGTCCTGAGGCATTTAGGCTGTAAATGTTCACTGAGGAAAAAATGAAGTCTGCTTCACTAGGCAATTTGAGTTACAAGAATATTAAAATCATTTATAAAAAAAACATTAAAAGCTATTTCAACAGGTTTAACATGACGCTACATGCTCATTTCCAATAAAATATATGATTTCTCAGAGTTGTAGAAAATTACATCATAGAACCCAGACATGTTTTCTTATTTTTAATATTTAAGCCATGCTTAATACTTGCTATAAAGAACAAGACAAGAAGGAAATCTCACCTTAGGCACCGAACTTAATACTTATGCTCTGAGATACTCATAACAACAGTTGAGTTCATTTGCAAGTATTAAATTCAGCTTCTGAGATGCAGGTGTGGCAAATACATGAATCTAACAATAGGGAAAAGAATTGCTACATAATAAACAGTGCAGGCAGACAATGGTCTCTGAGATCAAACAGCTTGTATAAACTGGTGCGTTTTTTACAGATTCACCTTAAACAAGTACTCTGTGGGACAGCAGTATTTTCAAAGTTGCTGCCATGTCCTGATTCATTTGCAGACTCCAAAGAGCTGAGAAAGGACAAAGCAAAGTGGACATAATGCACAGTTCACGTTGCTACAGGCACAAGACCAGCTGTACAACTGTGCAAGACCCAGTGCACAACAAAAATGTGGGTATCCTTTTTAAAAAAAAAAAAAAAAAAAAAGGAGAGGAAACTGCCATTAAAAGTATGGAAGTATAAACCCTTTTCTTTTTTCCCATGGTTTCTCTCTATTTCTCTCTCCCGACTTGTCACAGTGTTTTTTATTTCCTATTTAATATCGTTCTAAGTAAAGAGAAATTAAAATTTTAAATTATTAGCATGAATTTTTCTGTCCACATTTACCTTGTGCGATGCTGGTTTTCAGTGCAACTATAAGAACATTTAACTTGGGGGCGTCCAGGTGGCTCATTGAAGCATCCAACTCTTGATATCAGCTCAAGGTCTTGATCTCAGGGTCATGAGTTCAAGCCCCGCATTGGGCTCTGTGCCAAAAGAAAGAGAGAGAGCCAGAGTGAGAGAAAGAAAAAAAAGGAAGGAAGGAAGGAAGGAAGGAGCACTTAACTTATATACAAAATCATCAAACTTATATGATTTGTATTCTGTAGCTCATACATTAATACTTCATGAAACAGTGGAAACACTGCACAGAGCTAACTTAACTCGTCGTGTCACTTCTTGACACAGGACCTTCTGCAATACTCTCTGCCTCTGGCTTACTAAAAATCCGAAGGGGCTGAAAAGAAAAGGAACTCTGAGTCACTCTATTTTTCACTCTCTTTCTGTGTCATGTTCTCCGGGTGAATGGTTAGCTAGTGTATGGAAGTAACAGCAGGAAACAAGGAAGCAAGGATATGCTAGGGCCCCTAGGGCACTGGTGTTTTTTAGAAGCCATTGCTTGCTTTTAGAGCAAGTCTGGTTGGAAAGGAAAGTGAGTCCTTTGGGGCTTTCAGTGCAGCCCCTCCTTAGCCATAGATGTGGCATGCTTATTCTGTACTCCCTTGAGTCTTGCTCAACTTCCTTTCCCTAAAGAATGACCAAATCTTTCTGTTCCCAGTCTCAATTTTACCAGGGGAGAAAGAGATTAGAGATTAGATTTTAGAAACTTCTCAAAAAAAAAAAAAAAAAAAAAAAAAAAAAGAACCTGCTATTGTGACAATCCAGGAAATACTAGAGTTCCAGGGGTCCCTGAGGGAAACATACGGAAAGCAGCCGCTCTAGACCAGAAGAGGGACTTAGCTTAAGTTTCCAGTGACAGGTTTGGCTTCTGCAAGACTAGGAGGTCCACAGGATGGCAGGCTCTGTAAGTGGTGAGTCTGCATCCAGCTCATCAGCAATATTTCAAAGGGGAAGAAAAGTTCTCATGCAGAAAGTGGAGAGCTGGGTTCTGAGCCTTACACACCTGGCTTAGAAAGTAAGGGTAAACATCCACTGTGTTTGACCTTATAAAGGAGCCAGGCTCTGAAAACAGCATCACTGTCTCAAGCAACAGGGCTGCAAAGTTGTTGACATCTACAATCACATATCAAAAAAGCAATGGTAATTATGGCGACCACCCTGGACATCCAGGGTCCAGGATTCCTGTGTCATCCAATGAAGAGAAGAATGGAGCCAGGTGGGTGTGGGTGTAGAATCATATTTAATGTATTTAGAAAAGTGAAGAAAATTTAACATTTCCTGCATTGGTCTCATAACCACTTCTTACTTGAGCTCAAGAAAAAATACACCGAGTCTATTCTTTTTGACTGAGATATAATTTACATATAACATTGTTACACACCTTACAGTTTAAGTTGTGCATGTTGATTTGATACATATTGCCATATAATTACCATTGTAACTTTAGCTAACACTTCTTTCCTATCACATAATTAACATCTCTTTCTTATGGTGAGAACAGACAAGATCTAGTCTCTTAGAAATTTTCAAGTACATAATACAGTATTATTGACTATAGTAACCATGCTGCGCATTAGATCTCCAGAACTCTTCATCTTCTAGTTTCAAGTTTATGCCCTTAAACAATAACTTCCTGATTCCTCCACCACCCTCAAAGCCCCCAGTAATCACCCTTCTACTCCCTGGTTCTACCAGTTCAGCTTTTTTAGATTCCACATATAAATATCTTAACATCATTTGTCTTTATTTCTTTTTACCTTTTCACATTAGATCATCTCCACTTAAATCCAAGTTACATAATTTTTTATAACTGCAAAATTCTGAAACCTCTTTTAAATAACATGGATAGGCATTTAAATTAAAATGCAGAACTCAACAAAACAAACCCTCTTCTACACTAGACATTCATAACTATTACTTACATCATTTGCTTCTAAAGAAAGAAAATCTGTTCAGCTGGTAACCACAGCCTGCTTACTTATACAACTGAAATCACTTTTAGCTCGGTGGGAGAAGCCATACATAACCTTGGAGATTCTTTAAGAACTGTGTGTATTTTTTCAATGAAGTAAATCAGTTAATGTAAATTAGTTCAGGAAATATTTCATCAGGTTGTAATATGGCATTTGGCAATAATCTTTATTCCTACAACTATCAAAGTCACAATTACATTTGCTTCACTGCACTTAAAATGGCAACGTGATCTACGAACAGGTGTTTCACTTGGAATTAGATACAGCAGACCCAAGTTTGGTTCCAATAATAGAGCTTGACTTTTGCGGGTGCCTGGGTAGCTCAGTCTGTTGAGTGTCTGACTTCAGCTCAGGTCATGATATCGGGGTTCATGAGTTTGAGCCCCATATCGGGCTCTGGGATGACAGTTCAGAGCCTGGATCCTGCCTTGGATTCTGTGTCTCCCTCTCTCTGTCCCTTCCCTGCTTGTGCTCTGTCTCTCAATAATCAATAAGCATTGAAAAAAAAATTGTTTTAAATAGAGCTTGGCTTTAGGTCTTCATAAGAGAACTTCCTAAAATCACTGGGCCTCACATGGGCTATTTAAAATACAAGATTTTTTTTTGTCCCCATCAAAAGCAGCCTATGTAAAACCAGTTGCTTATATACATTTCCCCCGTTGCTTCCTACATTAAGAGAACATTTAACATTCTTTTTTTTTTAAGTTTATTTATTTATTTAGAGACGGATCGAGAGGAAGAGTGAGAGCAAGGGGCAGAGAGAGAGAATCCCAAGCAGACTCTGCACCAACAGTGCAGAGCCCCATGCAGGGCTTGAACCCATAAACCATGAGATCTTGACTGAGCAGAAGTCGGAAACTTAACCAACTGAGCCACACAGGAGCCCCAAACATTTAATGTTCTTAAAATTCCTTCCTAGATTCCTAAGACATTGTTTATTTTCCAAAATAAACAATTAAAAGATAAAATAGTTTTTATTTCAAGCCACTGATTGGTCTTCTAGACTACCATCATTTTAATCTTTAACCACTTTCAAAAATGCATTTTTCTGGATCTTAAGTAAACATAATTTTCCCTGCAGTCTTCCTGCATTGTTATTGTGGCTTGTTTTCCACATTGCCAACTTGAAAAGTCACCATAAAAGGAACTCTCATTGTTTTTGTTTAATGATCTGTGCTGATGGGTATTCTTTAGCAATGTGGTTTTACCCATTCAAATGAGTGGGACTTATACTTCAGGACAAAAATTCTTCACTGTTTTTTCATGGGTCAAATGAGACAAGACAGATCTCACACCTTCTAGACCAGCATTTCTCAAACCTAAGTGTGTATCACAATCACTTGGAAAGCTTGTTAAACCACAGGTGAGTGGGCTCCGCCCCTGAATTTCTGAATCAGTAGAAAGGACTGGAGAATTCGTGTTTGTAACCACTTCTCAGGTCCACACTATGAAAAAACCACTGTTAGAGACTGTCCTAGATGTCCGATAAGAAACAAAAAGTGTTTACAAAACACCTTTAAAATACTACTGAAGAAAATTAAAACATTCATACTTCTGATTCTAAAATGTATCAACCTCATAATATTTCTTAAAAGAATTTTAGTAAACAATATTATAAATATCCATTATTTCAAATAAAAATATGTCTAAAATTATTATACTGTATTTATTTATTTTTATTTTTTATTTTTTTAATTTACATCCAAATTAGTTAGCATATAGTGCAACAATGATTTCAGGAGTAGATTCCTTAATGCCCCTTACCCATTTAGCCCAACCCCCTCCCACAACCCCTCCAGTAACCCTCTGTTTGTTCTCCATATTTATGAGTCTCTTCTGTTTTGTCCCCTTCCCTGTTTTTATATTATTTTTGTTTCCCTTCCCTTATATTCATCTGTTTTGTCTCTTAAAGTCCTCATATGAGTGAAGTCATAGGATTTTTGTCTTTCTCTAATTTCGCTTAGCATAATACCCTCCAGTTCCATCCACGTAGTTGCAAATGGCAAGATTTCATTCTTTTTGATTGCCGAGTAATACTCCATTGTATATATATACCACTTCTTCTTTATCCATTCATCCATCAATGGAGATTTGGGCTCTGTCCATACTTTGGCCATTGTTGATAGTGCTGCTATAAACATGGGGGTGCATGTGTCCCTTCGAAAAAATATAACTGTATCCCGTGGATAAATGCCTAGTAGCGCAATTGCTGGGTCATAGGGTAGTACTATTTTGTTTTTTGAGGAACCTCCATACTGTTTTCCACAGGGGCTGCATCAGCTTGCATTCCCACCAACAGTGCAAAAGAGATCCTCTTTCTCCGCATCCTCGCCAACATCTGTTGTTGCCTGAGTTGTTAATGTTAGCCATTCTGGCAGGTGTAAGGTGGTATCTCATTGTGGTTTTGATTTGTATTTCCCTGATGATGAGTGATGTTGAGCATTTTTTCATGTGTTGGTTGGCCATCTGAATGTCTTCTTTGGAGAAGTGTCTATTCGTGTCATTTGCCCATTTCTTCACTGGATTATTTGTTTTTTGGGTGTTGAGTTTGATAAGTTCTTTATAGATTTTGGATACTAACCCTTTATCTGATATGTCATTTGCAAATATCTTCTCCCATTCCATCAGTTGCCTTTTAGTTTTTCTAATTGTTTCCTTTGCTGTACAGAATCTTTTTGTTTTGATGAGGTCCCAGTAGTTCATTTTTGCTTCTGTTTCTCTTCCCTCTGGAGACGTGTTGAGTAAGAGGTAGCTGCGGCCAAGGTCAAAGAGGTTTTTGCCTGCTTTCTCCTCGAGGATTTTGATGGCTTCCTGTCTTACATCTAGGGCTTTAATCCACTTTGAGTTTATTTTTGTGTCTGGTGTAAGAAAGTGGTCCAGGTTCATTGTTCTGCATGTCGCTGTTGTTTTCCCAGCACCACTTGCTGAAGAGACTGTCTTTATTCCATTGGATATTCTTTCCTGCTTTGTCAAAGATTAGTTGGCCATACCTTTGTGGTTCCACTTCTGGGTTCTCTTTTCAGTTCCATTGATCTGAGTGTCTGTTCTTGTGCCAGTACCATACTGTCTTGATGATTACAGCTCTGTAGTATAGCTTGAAGCCTGGGATTGTGATGGCTCCTGCTTTGGTTTTCTTTTTCAAGATCACTTTGGCTATTCGGGGTCTTTTCTGGTTCCATACAAATTTTAGGATTGTTTGTTCTAGCTCTGTGAAGAATGCTGGTGTTATTTTGATAGGGATTGCATTAAATATATAGATTGTTTTGAGTAGTATTGATGTTTTAACAATATTTGTTCTTCCTATCCAGGAGCATGGAATCTTTTTCCATTTTTTTTGTGTCTTCTTCAATTTCTTTCATAAGCTTTCTATAGTTTTCAGCATATAGATTTTTCACCTCTTTGGTTAGATTCATTCCTAGGTATTTTATGGTTTTTGGCACAACTGTAAATGGGATCGATTCCTTGATTTCTCTTTATGTACCTTCATTGTTGGTGTATAGGAATGCAACCGATTTCTGTGCATTGATTTTATATCCTGCAACTTTGCTGAATTCATGAATCAGTTCTAGCAGTGTTTTGGTGGAATCTTTTGGGTTTTCCATATAGAGTATCATGTCATCTGTGAAGAGTGAAAGTTTGACCTCCTCCTGGCCGATTTGGATGCCTTTTATTTCTTTGTGTTGTCTGATTGCAGAGCTAAAACTTCCAATACTATGTTGAATAACAGTGGCGAGAGTGGACATCCCTGTCTTGTTCCTGACCTTAGGGGGAAAGCTCTCAGTTTTTCCCCATTGAGGATGATATTAGCATTGGGTCGTTCATATATGGCTTTTATGATCTCAAGGTATGCTCCTTCTATCCCTACTTTCTTGAGAGTTTTTATGAAGAAAGGATGCTGTATTTTGTCAAATGCTTTCTCTACAACTATTGAGAGAATCATATGGTTCTTGTCCTTTCTTTTATTGATGTGATGAATCACATTAATTATTTTGTGGATATTGAACCTGCATCCCAGGTATAAATCCCACTAGGTCGTGGTAAATAATTTTTTTTAATGTATTGTTGGATCCAGTTGGCTAATATCTTGTTGAGGATTTTTGCATCCATGTTCAGCAGGGAAATTGGTCTATAGTTCTCCTTTTTAGTGGGGTCTCTGGTTTTGGAATCAAGGTAATGCTGGCTTCATAGAAAGAGTTTGGAAGTTTTCCTTCCATTTCTATTTTTTGGAACAGCTTCAAGAGAATAGGTGTTAACTCTTCCTTAAATGTTTGGTAGAATTTCCCTGGAAAGCCATCTGGCGCTGGACTCTGGTTTTTTGGCAGATTTTTGATTTCTAATTCTATTTCCTTACTGGTTATGGGTCTGTTCAAATTTTTTATTTCTTCCTGTTTCAGTTTTGGTAGTGTATATGTTTCTAGGAAATTGTCCCTTTCTTCCAGATTGCCCATTTTATTGGCATATAATTGCTCATAATATTCTCATATTATTGTTTTTATTTCTGTAGTGTTGGTTGTGATCTCTCCTCTTTCATTCTTGATTTTATTTGGGTCCTTTCCTTTTTCTTTTTGATCAAACTGGCTAATGGTTTATCAGTTTTGTTAATTCTTTCAAAGAACCAGCTTCTAGTTTCCCTGATCTGTTCTACTGGGTTTTTTTTTGGTTTTTTTTGGTTTTTTTCGTTTGGTTTTTTTTTTTTTTTTTTTGGTTTTGATAGCAATTTCTGCTCTAATCTTTATTATCTCCTGTCTTCTGCTGGTTTTGGGATTTATTAGTTGTTCTTTTTCCAACTTCTTAAGGCATAAGGTTAGGTTGTGTGAGATTTTTCTTCCTTCTTTAGGAAGGCCTGGATTGCTATATACTTTCCTTTTATGACCGCCTTTCCTGTATCCCTGAGGTTTTGGGTTGTGGTGTTATCATTTTCATTGACTTCCATATACTTTTTAATTTCCTCTTTAACTTCTTGGTTAACCCATTCATTCTTTAGTAGGATGTTCCTTAATCCCCAAGTGGTTGATTTTGAGTTTCATAGCGTTGTGGTCTGAAAATACGCACGGTATGATCTCGGTCCTTCTGTATGTACTTAGGGCTGATCTGTGTCCCAGTATGTGGTCTATTCTGGAGAACGTTCCATGTGCACTGGAGAAGAATGTATATTCTGCTGCTTTAGCATGAAATGTTCTGAATATATCTGTTGAGTCCATCTGGTTCAGTGTGTCATTCAAAGCCATTGTTTCCTTGTTGATTTTTTTTATTAGATGATGTGTCCTTTGCTGTGAGTGGGGTGTTGAAGTCTCCTATTATGGTATTACTATTGATTAGTTTCTTTTTCTTTTTAAATTTTTTTTTTAATGTTTATTTATTTTTGAGAGAGACAGACAGAATACAAGTGGGTTGGGGCATAGAGAGAGGGAGGCACAGAATCTGAAGCAGGCTCCAGGATCCAAGCTGTCAGCACAGAGCCTGACATGGGGCTCAAACTCACGAGCTGTGAGATCATGACCTGAGCCAAAGTCAGATGCTCAACTGAGCCACCCAGGCGCCCTTGAAGAGTTTCTTTATGTTTGTGGTTCTTTGATTTATATATTTGTGTCCTTTCACATTTGGTGCACAAATGTTTACAGTTGTTAAGTCTTCTTGGTGGATAGACCCCTTGATTATTATATAATGCCCTTCTGCATCTCTTGATACAATATTTATTTTAAAGTCTAGATTGTCTGATATAAGTATGGCTACCCTGGCTTTCTTTTGTTGACCATTAGCATGATAGATGATTCTCCATCCCCTTATTTTCAATTTGAAGTATCTTTAGGTCTAAAGTGGGTCTCTTGTAAACAGCATATAGAAGGATCTTGTTTTCTTATCCATTCTGTTACCCTATGTCTTTTGATTGGAGCTTCAAGTCCATTGATGTTTAGAGTGAGTACTGAAAGATATGAATTTATTGCCATTATGATGCTTGTAGAGTTGGAGTTTCTGGTGGTGTTCTCTGGTCCTTTCTAATCTTTTGTTGCTTTTGGTGTATATATATATATTTTTTTTCATCTTTTCTCCCCTCAAAAAGTCCCCCTAAAAATTTCTTGCAGGGCTGGTTTAGTGGTCACAAACTCCTTTAATTTTTGTTTGTCTCGGAAACTTTTTATCTCTCCTTCTATTTTGAATGACAGCCTTGCTGGATAAAGAAATCTTGGCTGCATATTTTTCTGATTCAGCACACTGAATATATCCTGCCACTCCTTTCTGGTCTGCCAAGTTTCTGTGGCTAGGTCTGCTGCAAACCTGATCTGTCTTCCCTTGTAGGTTAGGGACCTTTTTTTTTCCCTTTTGCTGCTTTCATGATTCTCTCCTTGCCTGAGTATTTTATGAATTTGACTATGATATGTCTTGTTGATGGTCAGTTTTTGTTGAATCTAATGGGGGTCCTGTGTGCTTCCTGGATTTTGATGTCTGTGTCTTTCCCCAGGTTAGGAAAGTTTTCCACTCTGATTTGCTCACATAACCTTTCTACCCCTATTTCTCTTCCTCTTCTGGGACCCCTATGATTCTGATGTTGTTCATTTTTAATGAGTCACTAATTTCTCTAATTCTTAAATCGTGCTCTTTTGCCTTCATCTCCCTCTTTTTTTTTTTTCTGCTTCATTATTCTCTATAAGTTTGTCCTCTATATCGTTGATTCTCTGTTCTGCCTCATCCATCCTTGCCGCCGCTGCATCCTTCCGTGATTGCAACTCAGTTATAGCATTTTTAATTTCATTCTGGCTATTTTTTACTTCTTTTATCTCTGCAGAAAGGGATTCTAATCTATTTTTTACTTCAGCTAGTATTCTTATTATCGTAATTCTAAATTTTGGTTGAGACCTCTTGCTTGTATCTGTGTTGGTTAAATCCATGGCTGTCGTTTCTTCGTGCTCTTTCTTTTGGGGTGAATTCCTTCATTTTGTCATTTTGAAGGGAGAAAAGGAATTAATGAGGTAGAAAAATTGAAAGAAAAATATTAAAATTAAAAAATATTAAAATTAAAAAATTAAAAACACACACACATAAAAATATAATAAATGATGCTATATCCTAGGTGTGCTTTGGTCTGGGTGTTGAAAGTGGTTTGGCAGATTAGAGGGAAAAAAGGTGGGGGAAGAAAGGGAAAAAAAGGAAATCATTTGGGAATTTGAAAAAAATGAATACAGTGAAGTAGACTAAAATGAGACGATGGGAGTAAAACAGAATTTGAAAAAGTATACACAAAAGTAAAGAATATAGTAGAAAAAAATTAAAGAAAAATATTTTTAATAAAAATTAAAAATACAAATGAATTTTTTTTCTTTTCTGTATTCAAGAAAAAGAAAAGAAACAAAAAAGAGAAAAAGGAAAAAAAGAAAATTATTCAAAAATTTGAAAAAGTGAATACACTGTCATAGACTAAAATAAAATGATGGAAGTAAAATAAAATTTGAAAAAAATTACATAAAAGCAAAAAATATAGTAAAAAATTAAAGAAAAATATTTTTAATAGAAATTGAAAGTAAAAATGAAGTTTTTCTCTTTCTGCATTCAAGAAAAAGAAAAGAAAAAGGAAATCATTTGAAAATTTGAAAAGGTGAATACACTAAGTAGACTAAAATAAAGTGATGGAAGTATTATAGAATTTGAAAAAATTGACACAAAAGTAAAAAATATAGTAATAAAAATTAAAGAAAAATATTTTTAATGAAAATTAAAAATAAAAATGATTTTTTTTTCTTTCTGTAATCAAGAAAAAGAAAAGAAGTGTAAAAGAGAAAAAGAAAGAAAGAAAGAAAATTGAATTGATGGACCTGCTAACAGATTGAAGTAGGACTGAAATTACTTTGTTTTCCCCATAGGGGAAAAGTCATAGAAGTCAGACTATGTAGCACTTTATAGTCCATAAACTAAGCAGGCAGTGAGACTTGTGTTCTTGAAGAGCAAGGTTGGCCCAGTTGGGCGGGGCTCAGTGTAAAGACTCCATTCTCCACTAGATGGCGCTGCTAGCCTACTGGGGTGGAGTGTTGTGGGGCCCATAGGTGAAAAAGGCACCACCCAGCTATCCAGTCTGTTCTCCCGGATCAGCAGTTGCACACCTGTCCTCTGTCTTCAGCTCTTGTCCACTCCCTGCCTTTTCACTGTCCGTGACCAGGCCCCAGGCAGCACCTCTCTCCTGAGTTTTGTCTCAGATGCGACCGTTTTCCCGGCCCCTTACTTCTGAAGGACTGCGGCTTTGGCCCGTTCCGCCCCTCTGCGGGAAGGTCTCACCGAGCAATGGCCGAATGAGCAACGGCTGAATGTCGGCTGCACCCAGGAACGCTTGCCAGACCCTGCTTCTGCCGGTGCCCCGAGACTGCGGCCAGGTGCCAGGCCGCCCGGGAAAAAGTTCGCGAGATAGTGTAGCAGCAGCTTTTCAGAGATTATGGAAAATCACAACACACATCTGGTACCGGTCTTCACCCTTAAAGACCTTGTTCCAGCATCAGAGAATGTGGCCGTTCTCTGGGGTCGGCTGGGACCAGGTGGCCTCAACAGTCTCTACCTAATGTCCTTCCAGCAGTGGAACCGCTTTTCCCCGTGTGGCCTGAGAACCTCCCAGACCCCACTCTGTTCCTGGAGATTCGCCTTCCCACGAGAGCACCGCCAGGTATCGAGCTGCGGAGTTGCAGCCTTTGCGCTCCCCTTGTTTACAGTCTCAATGGAATTTAAACCCTCTCCTTTCTCCTTTCTCCCTTTTTAGTTTAGTCCCTGCGGCTGTTTCCAATTTTCCACTTTCTCTGCAGCTGCTTTTGGGGAGGGGTGCTTTTCCCATATTCTCCCGCCCCCCAGTCCTCTCTCTGCTCACAAAAACACCTCCCTTACCGCTCCCCAAGTTCAGCTTTCTGCTCCGCGTACCTGCTGAATTCTGTGGTTCAGGTTGTGCAGATTGTTGTGTTAATCCTCCAGTCAGTTTTCTAGGTGTATAGGATGGTCTAGTGTTGCTTGGCTGTATTTCATGGATGCAAGACACACGAAAGACTTCCATGCTGTTCCGCCATCTTGGCTCCTCCCCTATACCATATTTTTTAAGTTTAAGCACAACAATTTATTTTACCTCAGTTTTTAGACAGTTTCCAAAGAACAAACGTATTTTTCATTTCAGAATAATACAAAGTTAAAGACACTGTATAACTCTTAAAAAACGGCTTAATTAACTTAGTTAAAATTGACTCCACATGTTTACAGATCTTCCAAAAGTTACAAAGCAAACTCTAACTACATGTAAAGTAAAATTTTTCTAAAGACGTACATGATTATGGGTGTGGTTTGCTACCAATTATTTGTACCTCTTTTTAAAACAAAGTCACTTTTTTTTCATTTCCAGTTTGCGCAATGTATTCTGTCACCAATTATGTGATAATGTAAGAAATGGAATTTAATCAAAAAATCAACTTACCTTAGAATCCTAAATGCACATCATATGTCAGAGAATAAGTGTAGCCCTTGTAACAAATTACTGCCCCACATCAGTTTCCTGAATCTTATGGTGTAAATTAATGTCTAAAGGAAATATTTTGGGGCGCCTGGGTGGCGCGGTCGGTTAGGCGTCCGACTTCAGCCAGGTCACGATCTCGCGGTCCGTGAGTTCGAGCCCCGCGTCAGGCTCCGGGCTGATGGCTCGGAGCCTGGAGCCTGTTTCCGATTCTGTGTCTCCCTCTCTCTCTGCCTCTCCCCCGTTCATGCTCTGTCTCTCTCTGTCCCAAAAATAAATAAAAAAATGTTGAAAAAAAAAAAAAAAATTTAAAAAAAATAAAGGAAATATTTTTCATTCAGTAATGACTTAAAACTTCACATTATTAAATATGTGTGCCTAAGAACTGGATTTTAGTCGACTTTATGCCCTCTGTATTTTCATGTTAATTTGAAGCACTTTTAAAAGCTAACAAGTTTGTTGACTGCCTCTCACTGTTTAGCTCTCTGAAAACTAACCGCTCTGCTGCACGTTGACTAGGGCAGGTAAAGAGAATTTTGTGGCGAGGATAACTTCAAGGTGACAAGTTTACTTCTCAGGACTTTGGATTGCTTTTCTTATTGTGTCATTTAATAATCAAGTGTGGTCTTAATAACAACCTTCTCGAGAAACTCATTTTAATGATGCTAAGAACACCAGTTCTCCCAGCCTTTCCAAAGGAAGGGACTTACTACTATGATGTGGAGACTTATAAAATCTAAATTCTAAATTAACTTATAAAGTTAAATTAACTTTAAAATTAACAAAGATGAGGGGCTCCTGGGTGGCTCAGTCGGTTAAGCATACGACTTTGGCTCGGGTCATGATCTTAAGGTTCGTGGGTTCGAGTTCTGCGTCGGGCTCTGTCAGCTCAGAGCCTGGAGCCTGCTTCAGAGTCTGTGTTTCCCTCTCTCTCTCTCTGCCCCTCCCCTGCTCACTCTCTGTCTCTCTCTCTCTCTCTCTCTCAAAAATAAAATTTATTTTTAATTAACAAAGATGAGTAAATTGCCGGAGTAAAGAATAGTTACTACTCATCTTAGAGAAAGAAAAAAAAGGGGCACCTGGGTGGCTCAGTCGGTTAAGCGTCCGACTTCGGCTCAGGTCATGAGTTCGAGCCCCGCGTCGGGCTCTGTGCTCACTGCTCAGAGCCTGGAGCCTGTTTCAGATTCTGTGTCTCCCTCTCTCTGACCCTCCCCCATTCATGCTCTGTCTCTCTCTGTCTCAAAAATAAATAAATGTTAAAAAAAAATTTTTTTTAAGAAAAAAGAAAAAAAAAGATGAATCCAATAACAATCATCAAAGATATGCGAGAAAATAAAGTTAACCATCAATTGACTAATTTGACATAACACACCTGGATTCATTGTCTCTTCAACCCTATTCTACCCAATCCTTTAGTGCATCACTATTTTCTCAAGCTTCTCTCCTTCAGGAAATCACCAGGAATCAGGTACCAGACATATACTGGTATCAAGAACAAAGGCTAAAGTGTCCTGTCTCCTCGCTAATAATAGTCTCCAAGGCAAGAGGTCCATCCTACAAGGTTGACTCATTAAGCATCTACTTCCAGAACCTCATTCTCCTCCCACCTGCCTTTTTTTCCTATTTATTCATTGTTAGTGCCCAATAACTGTTAGTACCTTAACTTTTTTTAAGTACCTGTTTGATTCTTGGTATTTGCGGTGTGAATTTTCATGATTCCCCTCAGCTTCAGTCCACAATTTGTCCCTCTATGCCAGGATTGAAGCTGTTGTTTCTCTAGTACCTCCTTGCCACCTCCCCCTTGGTTCCAACAAGTACACATGTACCACAATATTCCACCCAGAAAATTCCTAACTTCCCTACAGCAAATTTGGTATGGCATTTGACCCTTATAAATGTATGTCTATTTGATATATTTACAGATTGACACATTGTGGAGAAAACCCAACTTCACATTTCAAAAGGTAAATACCAAGCTATAAACATGTAAGGAATCAGGAGCTGCCAAAAAATGTCTTCATTAAGATTTTTACCCCCCCCCCCCACCCAAGTTCGATTAGTCTCTAGAAGGGACAATAGCTGAGAAATTCCCTGAAGCTATTTCATGACAAGCTAACACAGGCCTGGAACATAAATTAGAAATCCCAGTTGACCTCTAGTAATTCTAAAAGAAGATTAAATGAGAAATAGGAGACACATTTTTGTTTTCACAACTAGGATTTCTTATTCCAAAACCTTCTTACTTTAGTCACACAGCCTGAAGAGTGTTATCTCACCAGGAGAAGAGGAATATGACAGAACTGATCTGTCTTCACATAGCAAAATCATAAACTTAATTGCATAATTATATGTTACTTTTTGAATATTTGCTTTTATGACTATTGTGACAATTACTTTTCATGATCTCCATAAGTTCGTATACACCAACTCAAAAAACCTGACAACATTCTCACTCAGTTTAGTTACTGATCCATTTTAGTTACCATCTGTAAATTATTTACCATCTGTCTTTACCTTTGTCAATCTTTCTTTTTCTCAGTCTTCACCCCCAACCCTTGCCCCATTTTCTTCTTACTTATACTATCTCTGTACATCTCCTAAACATTTTCAGCCTTGGTACTACTTCCTCTATACTTACTGGCAGAGGAAAGTTCTGGATTGTGGTAGACTGTGTATCTGCTCACCAATCCTACCCATCTTCTATCTTCTGATAATGTGTCCTATACTACCTTCTAATCATAAAGTAAATGCAAAACCTAGTCTCAGATAATTATAAGGTTCTTTTCTCGTAGACACAATGCTTAATTCATGCCCAAACATGTAACCTAAAAGTAGAGACCTGCACCAACAATTCTTTAATTAGACAAGGAGATGTTTCCTTGCTTTGGGGATCATGGACCAGAAAAGATAAGAACCAGAGATTAACAACAGCCATTATGTCAACCACACAGAGAAAATCTATCTAAAGTAATAAAGCATAGAGAAGCAGAGATAAAAAAAAAATAGAGAAAGGAGGAAGAGACCTATGGAAATAGACAAAGAGACTTGATGAACTTGACTGAGCTGGATTTCTGTCATCTGCACTCCAGGGAATTCTGATGAATACAAAAATGGGAAGTGGATTGTCATAAATAAGAAAAGCTAAAATGCAGGCATAACTGATAATTGATAAGGGTAGAAAGCAACAATTCTTCCATCCCAGACTGGGAAATTGGCAACTTAGTCATTCAATATAAAGTCATGCGATTAAAACTATCACCTGTCATGTCTTAGGACGAGGGTATGGCATGCCACTTTCCCTTTTTCCTACCGCAACAATTGTGGAAATATGTATCAAGACAGAATATTGTCAGGTCCCTGAGTGATCATAATGTGAGAAATAAACTTCCATGGGAGATGTTTCTTACTGCAGCACCCCCACACACACACACACACCTAGCATATACTGGCTGATTCAGAAATTGGTAACTAGACATGGTGTGCTGTCATAACAAAAAGAGAACATATGGCATTGACTTAAAGGCCAGGTGGCACATAGAAAAGAAACTGTTGTCAAAGCTTTAAGGATAGTTATCCATGTTGCATAGTGACAAAGCATTTAGTAATATCGTCACCATTGATAACCTGGCAAGCAGATGGTGTACCTAAAGAATTTATAATCCTAGGACAAGAGATTATAGAAATTTAGTTGTTGCTGTTGCTGGTTGTCATTATCTATGTTTCATAAGATTTTATAAAAAGCAAATAAACTTAGCAGAGAATTGTCCAGTTTGGGGAAAAAAAGAAAAGAAAAGAAAAAGAAATAGAATCCAGAAATTCAGCCCTTGAAGGATTGGGAGAACTGTGTGCTTTTCATCCACAACCAGTAAAAAATATAATTGAAAGAGCAAAGACCCAACAAACTGTGGTTCAGTAAAGTCTTTCAGTGTGACCAAATAGCTCTGGGAGAAGACAGGAAGTGGCTGCCCCAACAAAACTTAATGGACTCAAGTTACTTGAAATTATGTCATTAAATACAAAGAGATACATAGGTATGGGGGCAAAAAAAAGTAGCATGGTAAATCAGGAAATTGTGTCCACAAAACTTTTCTGAGAAAAGAACTATTGAGGTGGCCATCAACACATGAAGTTAATTGGAATCAAATAAATAAGAACACAATAAGTCCTTGAGAGAGATGTACTACTACAAAGACTATCAACCTCAGCTTAAAAGCAAAAATGGTGATTGTTCTATTTATGAAACAACCTTAGATACCCAACCATCTGAAAGGAAAAAAGAATATGTATAGGGCACCTGGCTGGCTCAGTTGGTTAAGCATGACTTTGGCTCATGGTTCATGGGTTCAAGCCCATGTTGGGCTCTGTGCTGACAGCTCAGAGCCTGGAGCCTGCTTCAGAATCTGTGTCTCCCTCTCTCTCTGCTCCTCCCCTGCTCGCTCACTCGGTCTCTCTCTCTCTCTCTCTCTCTCTCTCTCTCTCTCTCAAAAACAAACATTAAAAAAATTTTAAAAAAAAGGAAGCTGTATATTCTGTTCAGCCCCCAACTCTAATGTGGAAGAACATATTCTTCAACGTGGAAAATCATATAATACAAAGGAAGGACCCTCCAGTGTGCAGACCGAGGGCCACAGTGAACAATGGACAGGGGAGCCCCTTCCAGGGAGTAGACTCAGCCAATTAACAAACATTCCCCATCCTCAGGATAAGGAGCCTCACTTCATCTGCCCAGCAGAATTTCAAAATTTCTACCCACAACTATCTATAGGGTTTCTCCTCACCTTCTGCTTTCTAGTAAGAATATTCATTGTGATTATCTTGTCCCTGTTCCATCACTGCTTATTGGGGGAGGATAGTGTGTCTTTTTAGTTCGTATATGATTAGTCAAGAGAAGCCACAGATAGATATCATGTCAGAAGTACCCATTTTATATGTCATTCAGAGATCCTGATCTGTGGGCTTGATATTGTGACTAGATTTGACTTCTGGAATGTCTGCCTTAGAAAAGAGATTAGTGTATTATGTTTACCGGTATTCAGAAAGGCAGATTGAAGCTGTCATTAGTGCTGTTCATCATAATATTTCTGTTCCTCTTCTTCCAGGCACATGGTTGAATTGTCCCTTCCCTAATCATTTTGAAATTAGGCCAATGAAATGTGAGCAGATATGATGTATATCACTTTCAGGTAGAATCTTTAAAAGCCAGTGTGCAATTTACCATGTTACCTTCTTCCTGCCCTGATGATCATGGATGCATGTGTCATTATGAAACCTCCATCAACCCGATACCTGAGAGACCATAATGACCAGAGCCTCCTACTGACCCATGATAGTCATGTAGAGTGAGAAACAAATTTCTGTTGATTTGAGCAACTGAGATTTTTGTGATTGTATTTTATAACACCATAATCTAGTGGATATTGACTGAGAGGCCTTTAGGAAAAAAGACAAAAAAAAGTAAGAAAGGCCTTTTCTATAAAGATCACTTTTAGGTCAGGTGATGATTTCTTTACAGCACTGTAAAAGTCCAATTACATACCCAAATCAAAAATTAGGGTCCAGACTAGGAAGAGGAATACTTAGAAGGAGCCAAAGAAATAAGGAAACCCTGGCTTCCCAACCTTTCTCCAAAATGCCCCACAGGATCACCTCTGAGTTACAGGGGTAACAATACCTCCCTTCATTAAGCACCAATCACTAGAATGTATCCTGGCATTAGATGAAAGATTAGCTCTGCCACATGGACCCATATATTATTCTCCTTGCTTTGAAGCAGAAGCCAAGTTAGCTGCCATTAAAACAGGGTTAGGAACTCCAGCACATACTAAAAGGAAGACCTACAAAGGCAGCCCCTAGATTGATTGATCCAGACTCTAAAAACTTTGGTTAACTGCTGAGTGCCCCAAAATCAAAGGCACTAGCAGTCTACCAGGGTTTTAAAGGACTTGAGCTACCAAACAGATTCTGAGCCTAGACTAGATCAGTAGTTCCTAAATTATGGTCCACAGATAGGATCTGGAGAAGTCGTTACTGATTTGCAATGAAACAAGAAAAATAAATACAATGTCATCATGTTTTATGAAACTAATTGTGTTTAGTTTAAAGGACTGTTTTGTGTTTGAACATTGTATTTTCCCTAATTGTGCAGTAACCAAACGTCCTCAGATTCATAAAATGATGGCCAAAAAATGGTAAGTAAGGCTTTTATGCTGTTGTTAATTTTTTTACTTGATAAAACTGGTTGGTAACCTTATGTTGTTCCCATTGTTTTTGTTAAAATTCTACTTACTTATAAAATGATTATTTTTATTTGCTCTTAAGATCTAAAAACTTCTGATGGGATCTTAAAGAAAACCTCTTGTGTCCTCCTCTAGAGCTGCACTGTCCAATATGATAGCCACTAACCACACATGGTTCCTGAGTACTTGAAATGTGGCTAGCCCAAACTGAGATGTGCTGTGTGTATAACACACATACATACCAGATTTCAAAGATAGTAAAAATTTAAAAAAGGACTTAAATATCCATTAATAATTCTCATACTGATTCCACATTGAAATGGTAATATAGTGGATATATTGAGTTAAATAAAATGTATTATTAAAATTAATTTTACCTATTTCCTTTTACTTTCTTAATGTGGCTACTAGAAAATTTTGAATTGCACACGTGGCTCATTTTTTACTTCCATTGGACATCCCTCATCTAAAGTCAAAGTCTGAACAAAATAAATAGATAAACAAATAGTCAAAGTCTGTTCATAATCAACCATAATTAGAACAGTTTTCTTTCTGGCAGCGGCTGGTGTTTGCAGCCTTTGCAGTGACACCAAACCCGAATAGCTGACTTACATCTGTTACACAACAGCCTCGTCTCCGTAGCTAAAGTCTGTTCTTTCTCATCTTTTGCATCACACGGTCATGAGACTAGCCGTCTTTATTAGTCTTTTTTTTTATTATATCAATTTACTGCTCAGAAATTGATATCAACTTTTATATCCTACTTTTTGTTATCTAGTCAACCTCATGTCTGACACTTTCCAACAAGTGATTAATTACTCCACAACTTTACAATAGCATTTCTTGGTTATATTTTGGCCTAGACCCATCCAGATCTGCTGTTTGTACATGTTTACACGCACTTGTTTTTGAAGTAAAATGTTGTTTCTGTGACTCCCTGTCAGCCCATGACTTTCTTTGTCTTCCATATTCACTACACAGATTTTCTTCCCTAAAGGATCATCCATAATTGACTCCACCTAGTTGTCTGTACCAGCCTCCTTGACACCTTCTCATACCTTCTTTACAACATTATACTCATGGCAACAATTTACATTTGTTGAAAAATCTGGTAAAAATATATTTTAGGTAATTCATATGTATGAATTCTGTCTCCATAATAATTTATTTTTTTCCTTTTTTAAATTTTTTTAATGTTTATTTATTTTTGAAGAGAGAGAGAAAGCACATGGGGGAGGTGCAGAGAGAGAGAGGGAGACAGAATCTGAAGCAGGCTCTAGGCTCTGAGCTGTCAGCACAGAGCTGATGCAGCGCTCAAACCCACAAACCCCGGGATCATGACCTGAGCCAAAGTCGGATGCTTAACCAACTGAGCCACCCAGGCGCCCAAATTTGTCATTTTTTCTGAATCAGATTATTATATTTCATAAAATTACAGAGTTATAATTCCTCTAAAAGATCAATTGTTGGGATGCCTGGCTGTCTCCATCAGTAGAGCGTGCGACTCTTGATCTGGGGATTGTGAGTTTAAGCCCCATGTTAGGTGTAAAGATTACTTAATAAATAAATTACTTAAATAAATAAATCTTTAACAAAATAAATAAATGAAAGATCAACTATTGGTTTCACAGGTGAGACAACCTAGGACCAGGGCATTTAAGTGACTTATCAGAGGTTACATGTCTAATCAGTGGCAAAACTGGGAGCGTAACTTACCATCCTCTACTGACACTACTGGAACAAGCCATCTTTACTTTTCTGATTTATGTTTTCTTCCAGCATGTAGGAGATGCCCCTTGTATAGATCAGGCAGTCTTGGGTGAGCCATGCAGAGGCATCAGCAGCAGACTGGCAGTGCATTAAAAAGGGAGAACACTGGGATTAGGAAGCTAGGGCTAAGAGCAGTAAATCTCCTGTAGGGTCAACCCCATGGAGTGAAGAACAAGCTAAATCATAGGCAAGTGAGCTGGGGTTAGAGGCAAGGCAGCATGGATGCCGAAGCTCCAGCTAGGAACCTGAAGCAGCTGAAGCTTATCACGACTGAGCAGGAACAATGGGCATGTGCAGAAGAAGGGACAGAGATGGCTGCTCAGAGAGCATGCAGGCTGCTAGATATGAACCAGCAGGTTTAGTTTCCAGACCCCATCTACTGGCTCAAGCAACAGACTTTATTTCTCCTTTTATACTGTTGGTCTTGAACTAGGTAGGCTCAATCTTGATACAAGGAGCCTGAAACTTGAAGGTCATCAATTACAATTGTTTGAAGAAACTAAGTAAGGCAAGGTTAGTAATACTAAATTATGTACATAATTTTCACTTAACAAAAACCATCAACTGATATCTACTGCATAAGGTGATGATTGATAGATAGACAAACAGATACATACATACATGGATAGATGGTGTTGATCTTGTTAACCATGTCCTCGCCTTCTTCACACCATCGGTTTCACAGAGGATTACTCAATTCCCCTATTATAACCATCAAGGCAACACACGAATCCACATGGGATTTGGTTTACATTTAATTGTTGATTTTCTCCTAAAATGACATAATAGCTTCCGTCTAGAGTGAAATTGTTTAGATTCTGTATAAAATGTCTCTTGAAATACCTGTACCTCTGCATTGCTCTGTCCCAGTGCACATCTTACTTCATATCATTCTCCAGAAGTCATTTCATTTCAGAATTGTGTAATTAATGCTAAATTGAGATAGCTAAAATTGCCTTGGTATGACTTAGAAATGATGAGTATCTCAAGAGTATTGCCTGGTTGACAGCTGTCAATTAGGAATGGATCCATGGGATCCATGCATTTGACAGCATGCATTTTAGCTCCGGGATCGCACTTAGTCTTGATTCAAGAGTTGGTTTACTATTGCCCGAATATCTTTGAATCATGAGGCTCTGATTGAGATCTTACCAATCTCTTTCATTGAGACTTTCCCAGGTCTGCAATCAAACAAACATTTAGGGGAGCCTGAGTGGCTCAATTGGCTAAGTGTCCAACTTTGGCTCAGGTCATGATCTCATGGTTCATGAGTTTGAGCCCCGCAACCGGCTCTGTATTATCAGCCCAGAGCCCACTTCGGATACTCTGTTCCCCTCTCTCTCTCTGCTCCTCGCCCGCTGGTTCTCACTCTCTTTCAAAAATAAATAAGTAAACTTTAAAAAAAAATTAAAAAACACATTAAGCAAAATGGTTCTTTCTACTGTTGGAAATAATGGTGGCAAATACGTTGAGACACATAGACAAAAAACCTTTGAGTATCATTATCAAATTTTAAAATATGATGCTAAAAATGTACTAGAATAGTTCAGTGGTAGTGGGAAGGAAAAACCACAGATTAGAAATTTGAATCTATACAGTGCACATAGGTTGATAATGCTTATCTGGCTTGACTCTAGGTTGTTCTGAGAAGTAATTTTCAAATATAAAGTTTTGTGATTATTCAGAGAGTCTCAATAAGATTTTAAAAGAGACTCCAAGGTAAGAAAGGGTGTTAACTGTTAGCCTGAATCGCCACCAAATCTGATGTGGAAAACCATGAAGTAAATACTCAGCCAAACAGAGGGAATGACGTCACAGATCCTTGGAATTGAACGATATGAGCAGGAAGAGAAGGCTAGGAACATACACCATCTCTTTTTAAAACTCTTTAATGTATGTCTTTAAATTGCAGAACAACAAAAGAAGAAAATACATTTTAATTAGAAGTTTAAGTGAGAAGAATTCTACTTTAATTATTAAGTAAAAATCAATAGTTAAACATTGTTCAGGCAAGGCTTTGTCTACAATGCAGTTGTTGTCAACCAGGAGCAAGTTTGCCCCCCAGGGAACGTTTGCATAAGTTTGGAGACGTGTTTAATTGTTCCAACTAGAGAGTGCTATTGACATCTAGTGGGTAGAGGACAGGGATGCTGCTGAATATTCTACAATGCAAAGGATAGCACCTCACAATAATTTTCTGGTCCAAAATCCCAATAGTGCCTGCTGCACTGTATGGTAAGGGTACTTTTTTTTCACTCCTGGGTTTTTTCCACCAATATACCTATATGAAACTAATACTCCAGATTCATTGTATTGGCTTAAAATAAGAAAGAAGTGATATTCTATTTAAAAAAAAAAAAAGTCTTAAATTGTTCCTCCAGATAAATATCCATTTTTAGTAAAATATACTACAATCTTAGTGAAATGAGAAATTATTTTGAAGTTTAGCATGGATAATTTGAGATTAAAAATACAATGCATGTATATATTGTTAAAAGTACTTCCTGACTACTGGCCCACTAATTGTATCATCAGCTCAGACAAAATGCTCAAAGCTAACAAAATAACATCAGGATTACTTTGAAAACGACTTTCTGCTGGAAGATTCCCAAAGCAAGTGCCTCAGCTTTACTGTTGAGAAGCTTCCTATGGGCTTCCCTTCAGATATTGCCCTAATATGCCCCTTAACATCCTTCTAGGAAACACTGTTTCTAAAATAAATAAAAAATCGTTTATCACTTAAGTCATTTCAAGTATTATTATAAAGAATAAACACTGAATGAACACTTACTGATCATTAAATGAGCATTCAAATTCAGTTAACCATAAACATTTCTACTAAAATAACAGTGTCTTCATTGAATAAATCTGATAAATAAAGGACTTATAAAGATTCCTATACCTCATTTCTCCTTTCATGGTATTAATTACTTCTACAGGAAAAAAGAAAAGTAGTGTTAATATAAACTTTTAGCCACATTTTAGAAATAAGCTTCCTGAAAGAAAGAAAGAAAGAAAGAAAGAAAGAAAGAAAGAAAGAAAGAAAGAAAGAAAGAAAAAAGAAAGGGCTTCCTGTGATGAAATAAATGATATCATGATGTGTAACTTACATAGAGTCTATATGTAGAGAGAGATTAGGAGGCATTAACCTCATGAGCAAGTTTCTCATGGCAAGGTGCTGCCCATTGCTTTAGCAATAAATTAGCAAACTGAAAAATAAGAATGATATAGCCTGGTTAAAAGAAGAAAGCACTGCATGGAAATGTTTTTCCTTGTTTTCCTTTCCTTTTTTTTCCTACTTATACAAGTCATCATCGTATGAATGGCTGCCATTTGGTAACCACCTACTATGCCCTAGAACCTATGCCAGATATTCAGTATGCACTATGCTGATCATCCCAGCCACCTTGCCTTTTTCCTCCAGATATTTTCCTCCAGAAAACCAAAGGTCAGCCAAGAGCAAGCAACTACACAACTATAGTTTAATCAGACCATGATTCAAACCCAGGAAGGCTTTACTCCACAACCAATGACTTGTCGTGCTCTCTCCACTGCAGTCAAATTCATGGGCTCAAGAAAATTTAAAATTTGTTTTTTATTCCTTTGTATTTTTCTATAAACAATATCCTATCATTCAAATGCCTAAACTCAGATCACAAAAGAATGCTACAGTTACATTTTAATCCTTGCCTTATAGTTAATTCCACAAAGGCATTTTGCCCCGTGTAGTTCTGTTCTTTTCCTAGTCCCAAGTCACTGAGAAGAAAAAATAGTTTTCATTTGTAATGTATCTCTAGCTCAGTTTCTTTCTAGTAGTGTGACTTTGATCAGCTCAGACATTTGTCAGTTCACACACACTCTCATTTGTACACTGCGGCAGGACATAGAAACAAGATGTTTAGAGTCAAGAAGAGCTTGTATGTTCTCTGTCTGAAACTTTTGCTCACTGCTCAGCTTTGTGTTCCCTCTTTTGTGTGTGTGTGTGTGTGTGTGTGTGTGTGTGTGTGTGTGTGTGTGTATGCGCGCGCGTGCGCACGCGCGCACGTCTGCTGGGGGGATGTGTGTGGAGAGGGTGTAAAGAAGGATATTAAGACTTTTTGCAAAGGAGGGTGGGAGGAGAGATTCTGAGAAACAGAAAGGAAGAAAGAAAAGAAAAGGGAATGGAAAGAGAGGGAGAGGAAATGAGAGAGGAAGGAGGGTGAACTGCTTTGTAGCTGCTAAGATTGCAGACAGAAATAGCACACAACCACCGTGAGCTGTGTGCGACTCAGAAACCAAGACCAAATTGTATTCACTTTTATTAATCAGTTGCTCAGAAAGAAGGAAATGACATCTGGTCCTGTCTTCTTCTACATCTTAATTTTGGGTAAATATTGTAAGTATGCTCAGCATTTAATTTTATATACCTTAATAATATTGTATAAACTAATCACAATTACAAATGTTTATTACTTACATTTATGCTTTTGAGATAATTTTTTTCTGATAAAATTGTAATCTCACTTCAGAATTATGCTTAACTCATTTCTGGTATTTATATTAGAAACTGGACTATCCTGGCAGAGTCAATAGTTGAGCAAGATTAACGTGACATACAAACCTATGCTTCATAAAAACCAATTTGTTTAAGCAATAATTATTTTATAAGTAATTTTATAATGTTTTAAGAGAAGCAGTCCTTAAAGAGATCGTGTTCAAGTAAGATGCCCATTGAAATATTCTGGGAAAGACTTTACGTGTATTCAGCTTTCTGTGTAGTTTTAACACTTTGTGGTCCCAGTCCTTTGTGATTTGATATCACAGGTGTGCCTTCTCACTGAGAAATGCATTCATAAAATCTTTTTTATTCAACAAGATCTCTTGCTATGCCTTGGAAGAAAAAAAAAAAAAAGGAAAAGCACAAAGCAGTGAAAGGCACAGACACACCAGGAGCCCAGATGGGCATTTTTACTTTTGTTACTATGACAATTTTTGCTTTCTCCATGAATGCTGTAGTTTATTTTTCAGAAAAAAACATTTTTTTAATCAAAGGAGAGGCATTATGCATTACACCCTCTTTAAATTATATTATGTAAGTAGAAATAAAATATTTATGTCTCTTAGGTACTAAATTATGAGACAGTCCAAGGAAATCAAGAAAGAAAACTTTCTGGGTGTCTTTAACACCTTATGATGCTGGGAATGACAAACTTTAGCACATTTAGAATTCACACGCATGTTTACACTCCTCCATGTCTTCAAAGTTTGCAGAAGGTGGTTTTCACTGAGATATTCTATTGAGAATATCTCCAAGTAAATTTCAATCCTAACTTTCCCAGTTCCGATGGCCTGTACGGCATCAAAGTGATTTTTTTTTCCCTTTCCTCTCTTGGTCTCCGGTATACCTTACTTTTAATGGTCAGAGGGTGGGAGACAGCATTGAAACCGAGGAAACAGTTCAGAATCCTGGAAAAGCATCCTATTTCTTAGCTTTCTCTATCTCTAATCTTGGTAGCTGGTACTCCATTTTTCATTCCAGTTTTGTTGAGAAATACCTAACATACATCTCTGTGTAAGTTTAAGTCCTATAGAACGATGGTTTGATTTATATATATTGTGAAATGATGACACCATAGGTTCAGCTAACATCCATCTTACATAAATACAGTATAAAAGAAAAGAAAGAAGAAAAGAAATATGGGTAAAAATTGTTTCCTTGTGATGAGAACTCTTAGGATTTACTCTTTTAACAATTGTCCTGTACATCATACAGCACCTTCCTCTACCTCCCACCATTATTTCTGGCAACCACAAATTTCTTCTCTTTTTCCATGAGTTTTGAGACTTTCCTTTTGTTGTAGAGATTCCAGATATAAGTGAGATCATACAGTATTTGTCTTTCTCTGTCTACCTTATTTCACTTAGCATAATGCGTTCAAGGTCCATCCATGTTTTGCAAATGGTAGAATTTTCTTGTTGTTGTTTTTAATCACTGAATACTACTCCATTGCATATATAGGCCACAACTTCTTTATTCTCTCATTTACTGACGGACATTTAGCTTGTTTTCATGTCTTGACTATTGTAAGTAATGCTGCTATGAATACAGGGGTATGTATCTTTTTTTGAGTTAGTGTTTTTATTACCTTTGGATATACTCCCAGAAGTGCAATTGCTGGGTCATATGGTAGTTGTATTTTTAACATTTTGAGGGTCCTTCTTTAGTGAGTATACCAATTTCCAGTTCCAATTCCATCAACAGTGTGCAAGGGTTCCCTTTCCTCCACATCCATGCCAGCTTTCTTACCCTTGTCCTTTTAATGATAGCCATTCTAAAAAGTGTGAACTGATATCTTATTGTGGTTTTGATTTACCTTTTCCTCGTGCATGACTGGTGATGTTGAGCATCTTTTCATGCACCTGTTGGCTCTGTTGAAATATGTCGTCTTTGGAGAAACATCTATTCAGGTCCTTTGCCCATCTTTTAATTGGGTTATTTGGTTTTTTGCCACTGAATTGCATGGGTTCTTTTTATGTTTTTGGATATTAACCCCACATCACATATATGATTTGCAAATATTTTTCTGTATGTTTTCTTTTCACTTTTTTGATGGTTTTCTTTGGTGTGCAGAAGCTTGTTAGTTTGGGGCAGTCCCACTGGTTTATTTTGTATTGTGTTGCTTGTGTTTCAGGTGCCATATCCAAAAAATCACTACCAAATCCATGTCAAAGAGCTTTGTTCTATGTCTTGTCCCAGAAGTTTCATGGTTTCAGTTCCTACATTTAAGACCCATTACCCATTTTATTAATTAGAGGACCAAAAAACAAATTGCAAACCACCACCAAAAATGGAATGTTTCTCACTGTAATCCAAGTATTTAAGCTACCCGAGTTTTTGACATTTGTAGCCAACAGCCTCATAAATCAATAACATATTTTACCATCTCCTATTCCATTTCAATGAAATGAATAGATTAAATAGGCCAAAAAGATACTTCCAATTAGAATTAGACATTCTAATATGAGGAATTCAAGGGTATGTAAAAGGTGTTGAGGGCAGAGTTGCCTGAGTGGCTCAGTCTGTTAAGTGTCCAGCTCTTGGTTTTGGCTCAGCTCATAATCTCACGTTTCATGACTTTGAGCCCCACTTTGGGCTCTGTATTGACAGTGTGGAGCCTACTTGGGATTCTCTGTCTCTCTTCCTCTCTCACTCTGCCCCTCCTGTGCACCCTCTCTCTCAAAATAAATAATAAACTTTAAAAAAAAAAAAAGGTGATCAGAGCAAGTTGAAAAGCAACTTTGGCTAATGTGTTTCCAGCCAATTCAGGTTAGTAAAAAATTTCCATGTTTACATATTCTCTTTTGTTAAAAAAAATTATTTCATGAGCAGAAAATAAAAGTAGATGATGATGATGTCAAAACCCTCCAACTTTTTAAAAATGTTTATTTATTTTTGAGAGACAGAACGTGAGTAGGGGAGGGGCAGAGAGAGAGACACACACACACACACACACACACACACACACACACACACAGAATCTGAAGCAGGCTCCAGGCTCTGAGCTGTCGGCACAGAGCTCAACATGGGGCTTGAACTCACAAGCCATGAGATCAAGACCTGAGCCTAAGTCAGATACTTAACTGACTGAGCCACCCAGGCACCCCCCTCCAACTTTTTAAATTTAAGTTTATTTTGTGATTTTAAAAATTAAGTTTAATTTGTGATTTAAAAACAAATTTTGACAATGTACTGTGAATACTTAAGGGCTCCAATTTCTCATCCCTCCATGCCTTCAGCAAGGGATGAGGATATAAACATCTGATGCAGTTTGGCAAGCAGCATTCCTCGCTATAGGGTGTCAAGGGAATGGGGAGGGTGAACGATGGGCATTTGGCAGGGACCTCTAAAATAGCACCCCACACCCATGATTGACCTTCTAGTTTATCTCATCATCCAGCTCCACTAAGAGAGGGTTTCCTATGCACATAGCAAAAGAAGTTAACAACTACATAAGGACAAAATCTTAAATCTCTGTAACTTCCCTGTGGTGGTGGTTGTTTGTTTGTTTCTTTCTTTCTTTGTTTTTTTAATCTACTCTTCCAGTGGCCTGGAAAAGACAATGTGCTATCATGGAAGGCTGCTGGTCTAAGGTGCTTAGCAGCACTTTATGTATCCGCTCTAAGATTTGCAGCAATGACTGACCTTCCCTGAGCCTTAGTTTGTAAAATGGCAATAAAATCATTGACCCTTAGTTTATAAAATGGCAATAAAATATTTTACCCTAACCACATCCCAAGCCCTTATGTTTGCTTCTTTTTTACATAAATTAATTACCTCCTTGAATTTTACAACAACTCTATTATGTAGATGTAATGAGATACGTGAGGAAGGCAAGACCCAAGGACATTCAGTACCTTGTCACAAGACTCAAGCTAATAAATACCAGGATCTGAATGTTTTTCAAGTCTATAGTCTTTCCCCTAGACCATGAACATTCTGAGAGATAATGTGTATAAAGACCTAAGCAATTATTAGTCACCTTGTTAACCAAAAATACTTTTTGAATGCCAATGACCTTAATAAGCAATAAGACTAAGGGGTGACTAAAGCATGATCCCTGCTCTGAAGGGGTAGAGTGGAGAAGACAGAAAGTTAATCTAGGATTCCCAAACAGACAGGGGCAAAAACCTAGGTGCACACAGACAGGGGCAACATTTAGATATAAAAAAGGTTTTCTTTGACCCTTGAGAATTTCTAATTCTTTAAAAATTCCTCTGTCTTGGGGCGCCTGGGTGGCTCGGTTGGTTAAGCGTCTGACTTCGGCTCAGGTTGTGATCTCCCAGTCTGTGAGTTTGAGCCCCGTGTCGGGCTCTGTACTGACAACTCAGAGCCTGGAGCTGTTTCAGATTCTGTGTCTCCCTCTTTCTCTCTCCTCCCCCATGCATGCTCTGTCTCTCTCTTCTCAAAAATAAATAAATGTTAAAAAAATAATAATAATAAATAATAAAAATTCCTCTGTGTATAGTCTAGTTGGTTGTATTATGCCAGTGTTGATTTATTAGTTCGATAATGTACTATGATTATACAAGATTTTACCATTGGGGAAACTGGGTGAAGGGTATATAGGACTTCTCTGTGCTATTTTTGCAACTTCTTTTGAGTCCATAATATTTTGAAATTAAAAGTTAAAAAACAATCCCCAGGAAGAATTGTATCTTAAGTCCTTATCAGCAAATGCTTTACTTATTATTTAACCAGTATCATTAAACAAAAACAATCACTCAATACTTTGGATAGACGGAGAACAAGTGAGGAAATAGGAAATAGAAGAGGCCCAAACATAAACTTGATCCACTGAAGTATTTTGCCAAGAGCTGGCACAGCTGGGAACGTCCTCATTTTTTTTTTAACTTTTTTTAATGTTTATTTATTTTTGAGAGGGAGAGAGAGACAAAGTGTGATGCAGAGAGAGAGAGGGAGACACAGAATCTGAAGCAGGCTCTAGGCTCCAAGCTGTCAGCACAGAGCCCGACATGGGGCTCAAACTCACAGACCGTGAGATCATGACCTGAGCCAAAGTCGGACACTCAACCGACTAAGCCACTTAGATGCACCACGTCCTCACTTTTCAATTCCAAATGGATACTTACAAGACCATCTGAGCTTTGCCTTAAGTCCTACGACAGGCGTACCTTCTAATATTTTTTTCTCAAACCATTCAGAAGAAGAAAGGAAAGGGTTTTCCCAGAACCGACCATTAGTATATAAAAAAAAGAGAATACTGGCATATTTACCCATATCCAAAAGATGAGAGAATAAACTTTCCAATGTGCACACTACAGAAGCATCTATTATGCTGCCCTATGTTTGTGAAGGTTACTAATAATTTTTTATTGTTCTTGCTGTGAGTTTGGAATAATATTTTTAAGTTTCGAATAGGAAGAAAATTAACAGATCTGTGCAAATACATCATCATAATCTGCATCAAGGAAGGACATGATTATATTTGTGAACTAAATATTTGTGAACAAAACTAAATAGTTTTGCAAGCATAATTTCGCACATTAGGACAAACTTGTATGCAAAGTGAAGTGCAAAGTGAAATGCTTGGAATTGGGTATTCTAGTTAGGTGTGTTTTTTTGTTCTTTGTTTTGTCTGAAAAACTATAAGCATCCATACCATTTGATTTCAAGGACTATGATTGTGGTTATAGATGTGGTTGTTTTTATATTTACCACTTATTGAGAATTTCCCATGAACCACGAACTGTGTACTAAGTGCTTTATAAACATTATCTGATTTTACCCCTATAAAAACACAAAGAGATATTCTCATTTAGCAAAAGAAGAAACAGAAAATGAGAAATATTAAGTAGTATGCCTGGCACCATTCGCTAGTAATTGTTGCAAAAGAGATTTGATTCCAAGTCTGTCTCCCTGAAAAGCCTATGCTAGCAAAACATGATTCAGTTCTAATATTTTCTAATACCATAATATCTGAGAATTAAAGGGGATTTTAACAGATCCTCTAATCTAGCCCATTGGCCTACAGGCAAATCAGATATTTCTCCATTTCAGAGATTAAGCAAAAAAGAACTATTGACCATCCCAGAGTCATAAAACTAGTAAATCCAAACAACACCAGGTTGCACATCCCCAGGTGAGGCCCTCCCCATCCCAGGGAAGTTGAAGAAATCCATGCCCATTATTTATGGCTCTCCTCCTATGAGCTGGTGCCATCTGCTCTTCGTATATCTCTCAGTGCCCCCCAACTGAGGAATTAGGATACACAAGTAAATAATTTGAATGAATAGAAAATTAGACTCCACTTGTATTGATCTTAGGATTTTTCTTAGAAAGCACTTTTGTTTGTATCTCATGACATGGAACTATACACATTAGAAGTACCAATAAATATTTACTCCATTCCTATGTCAGTTTACCTCCCCCTCCTCCTGGATATATTCTCCCCTCAATATCCCCACAACCTCAGTAGCTCTACTTCTTGTACATAGTCATCCAATACTGTCTCATCCTTTTTGCACCTTCACCCATCACCCTGATCAGAACAACCAAAAGCTTTGTCCTTCTTTGAAGATAAGCAGGGGCTGGCACGTCATGTATATTTCAAATTTAGGTTTTGTTCTCTGTTACAGCAAAGCTAGAAGTCAAGTTAAAAAAAAAAAAAAAAGCATAGTATAAAGTGAGGTCTCCTGTTACTTGTGTTAGAAACTGATACTTTCCGGGGCGCCTGGGTGGCTCAGTCGGTTAAGCATCCGACTTCAGCCAGGTCACGATCTCGCGGTCAGTGAGTTCAAGCCTCGCGTCGGGCTCTGGGCTGATGGCCCGGAGCCTGGAGCCTGCTTCCGGTTCTGTGTCTCCCTCTCTCTCTGCCCTTCCCCCGTTCATGCTGTGTCTCTCTCTGTCTCAAAAATAAATAAACGTTAAAAAAAAAATTTTTTTTTAAAGAAACTGATACTTTCCTGCTAAATAGTTGTAGTTTATAGTAATTTGTTTGATTTTTTTTTTTTTTGCTAAGTAGATTCATTTTATAATTATTTCAATATTACCTCAATTTACTAGGGTCACCTTATTAAATCCCCCATAATAATGAATATATCCTTTTTTTTTAATAATCAATACTCTCAAAAAAAGAAAGAAAGAAAGAAAAAAACCTCCAAGGATTATCCTTTGTGAGGAGGACTCTCAGGGCCGTTGCACTGGATGCTCTAGGCCTTGCCTCTGACAACTACACCAGTTCCTCTCTCTACCTCTCTCTCTCCATCATTCCTCCTCAACCTATCACCCCTCCCTGATATTGTCTCCGGAACTCAAGTTCTCCTCCATAGTGAAGAACAACATAGGAGCACCTGGGAGCTCAGTCGGTTAAGCATCCAACTCTTTGTTCCTCTCAGGTCATATTCCCAGGGTCATGGGATCAAGCCCTGCATCAGGCTCTGCTCTGATAGCATAGAGCCTGCTTGGGATTCTCTCCTGTCTGTCTGACCCTCTCCCACTCATGCAAGAGCACGCTCTCTCTCTCTCTCTCTCCCCCAAATAAATAAACATTTAACACACACACACACACACACACACACACACACACACACACACACAGCTCTCTGGCCTGAGCCCCTGTCTCCAAACTCAACTCCAGGTCCACCTTTGGTCAAGGTGCTCTGTTGAACCAAAATGTCACCACATGATTAGCTACAAAAAGGAACGCAGGCAATCTGATACAGTCTTTAATAGTAAGATTCACCCTTCTTTTTTTTTTTAATTTTTTTTAACATTTATTTATTATTGAGAGACAGAGAGACACAGAGCATGAGCATGGGAGGGGCCAAGAGACAGGCAGACACAGAATCCTAAGCAAGCTCCAGACTCTGATCTGTCAGCACAGAGCCCAACACGAGGCTCAAACCCACAGACTGCGAGATCATGTCCTGAGGCGAAGTTGGATGCTTCACCGACTGAGCCACTCATGCGCCTCAAGATTCACCCTTCTTAAAAGGCAACTAACATTTAAATTTTTTTTTGTTTTTATTAGAGGATTGAATATGCACTTGAACTGAAAGGCCATCCAATTATATGAGCTAATTAATTGATTAAAACATCTAATTACGCTGCTGTCCCCTAATCATTTCTCTTAATTCTTATCTAATATATTTAAAGAAAAATAGTAAGTTTTTTTCTGTTTCCAGCATCTGAATCTTTAGTGAATTACTATCTAGTTAGACAGTTTCATCTTCTGTCTCTCAAGTACTTTTTTAATTTAAGTCTCATAAAATCAGACTTTTGAGTTCAGGGGAAAGTCAAAAACTTATAGAGTACAACACCCTCATTTTTTACATAGCAAGAAACTGAGGCCATATAGCTGTGTTCCCTTTTGTCATCAGTTGTATTATTCTTTACTTACTCTTAAAAATGGGCCTCCAATTTCATATGTAGGGCAAGAAGGGCAGGAAATGTAGAAGGGTAGAATGTCACCTTAAAGTAGAGAGAACCTACAATGGTGTTATTAAAACAAATTTATCATCACCCAAAATCCTAGCCTTAAAGATTAAGATTTTGCCAATACACTAAGCTTAGTATAATCATTATTCACATACCTGCCTAGTAGATAAACATTTTAAATCATTCTCACAGCCAGTGAGAGAATGAGCAGGGAGAGAAGGGTCTGATCACACTTCTCCAAGTCCATGCTTGCAGTCAGGCCCAGAGGAACTTTAACGAAAGGGGCTTTTATAAATCTCCAAGTGATTAAGATCCAGTGGATGTCTTCATTATCTCTATTCCCTCTCCAGTCCATATTCCCATGCTATCCCTCAGACAACTACATTTTCCTTAAAGATACACCCCTTTCGGGGCGCCTGGGTGGCTCAGTCGGTTAAGCGGCCAACTTCAGCTCAGGTCATGATCTCGCCGTCCGTGAGGGCTGTGAGTTCCAGCCCCGCGTCGGGCTCTGTGCTGACAGCTCAGAGCCTGGAGCCTGTTTCAGATTCTGTGTCTCCCTCTCTCTGACCCTCCCCTGTTCATGCTCTGTCTCTCTCTGTCTCAAAAATAAATAAATGTTAAAAAAAAAAATTAAAAGAAAAAAAGATACAGCCCTTTCCATCCCACGCTCCTGAGGTACTGAATCTGGCCCTTGGGGGTGTTCCATCTAAGGTGGAGGAGTCTTGATATGCTGTAGGAAACCTGAGGCTGAAGATTGCTATACAGGTGTCAGGTGAAGCCACAATGGAAGAAACTTTGTCAACTTCTCAGGAGTAATTTGTAAACTACCAGGATCTGCCCAACACTTCTTTTTTTTGTTGTTTTTAAGTTTATTTATTTATTTTGAGAGAGAGAGAGAAAAAAAAAAAAACAGCAGGGGAGGGCCAGAGAGAGAGGGAGAGAGAGAGAATCTCCACACTGTCAGCACAAAGCTTGACACAAGGCTGGAACTCACAGCCGTGAGATCATGACCTGAGCTGAAATCAAGAGTCAGCTACTTAATCTACTGAGCCACCAAAGTGACCCACTTCCCGACACTTCTAGTTTCAGACAGATGCTTTCTTTTCTCCAGGTAACCCCAAATAGCTTGGTTGCCAAATACCTACACACTTGACCTCTCCCATCACCTCTCCCCCAAGAAAGAATACCGTGTCTTCTGTCATTCTGCCTGTGCCGAGGCTGGTGCCCAGAGAAGGGAGATACATTTGAGACCGTGTTCATACTGAATAGAGTCACCCTAACTTGCTCCTTCCTCCCTCACCCTGCCTCAGCACACACACACAATTCCCTGAGATGGTAGCCACACGTCTCCCAACTTCAAGGAGATGGCAGAGACACGTAGAGAAGCAATGCAACGCATCCTCACTGCTGTGCGAAGCTGCCCAAAGGCATTAACGATTCATGATTTGGTGGCAAATACATCCCACACTGGTAATAAGCTGTCTGTTACCATGCCAGGCTGATTTCCTCTTTATCCTGTGGGGGGAGGCAGGCTTTGCATTGAGATGAAGTGGGTATGCAGACACTGAACACGTCTCCTTGGCCACTTTCCCACCTCCTTCAGGCTTTGATCCTGCTGCGTGCTCAGTTTCTCCTCTTTTTCATCTCCCCCACATTCAGGCTGCTTAGTGCCAAGTGGAATCAGCAGCATTTCCTTCCCTGACTTCCAAGAGGCACAGATATCGATTTCTAATTCTAATCAACAAGCTCCTCTGCACCCTCGCTACCACCTGATTTCTCCCTTCACATCCTAACCATTCTCTCTATTCCTCAGACTCATCACATACCTCGTGACGAAACACACACAAAGAGAAACTCTTGTCTCTTGGTCGCACATCTTGCAACCAGTTTCTTAGTTCTACCCACCTCTTATCCTTAATATCCCCCATCATGAGTTAGGACCTTCATGAAGGATAGTTCCCTATTAAACAGGTTTTCGACAGATCACATATGCACAATCCATTCTGCAGCTACCTGCATTCACGGACATTCTGGCTCATTTTTGAAGCATTTAGTAAGATGGTGCCCCCATCTGATCCTCACGGTATAAGGGAATTATCACCCTACAGGTTCCTGTGTTGTAGCCATTCAAGCAGATAAATCTTACTTCATAGATTCGAAATTGAAATGTTATAGGATAAAACATGCTGATGGACATGAGATGTGCATGCCTGGATCTGAGAGAAATCACGTAAATTACCACACAAAGCTGTTTTGATAAAGCTTTTGTCCAGGTTCCATGGTGCAGGTATAAATTAAGGGAAAGAACCGATTAAGCTCTCGGGTGCATCAGGCACTAGCTTCTGAGACAGAACACAACTGGCACCACTACCTCGGTCACTCGCAAAACCTCTGATCCTTGTCTTTCCTTTTCAGCCTCTGCCTTCATCTTCCTGCTCACCCCCAGCCTTTGGATATTTTAATAGGCTTTTCCCAGCGCAGGCTAGAAATGTTTGACTCATTTTCAATGGTCCAGAAGATTTGCTCTCCTGGTTGTGGCTGATTTATTGGACACCGCAAAACTGCTTCATGGTTTATAAATGTTTCTACTTTCTCACACGTTTCCAGCTTGGACAAGAAGACGTCATCGGTCATGCTTTCTGTTCGATTCTCCTAACCTCCACTTAACCTCCCTCTTTGTGGTAAAATCAGGAGAGCTGGCTAGTTTAGCTAAGTTAAATTTAGATTTTCGTTTCTTCCCTTCTGCCTGCAGCCCTTACCCCCGATCTTGAGGCCCACAGCACAACAGTGCAGGCTCCCTGGAAAGAGGGATTGTTTTTGTTTGTTGAAACCCCATAACTTTTCTCAGCAACTGAGCATTCATCCCCAGTGTTGACCTGAAATAATGGAGCAAATCATTTGTCCATCAAATCCACTTTAGTGGCAAAAAATCTGTACAAATCTTTTCGTCATTCTCCTGGCTCTTAGGCATCTTTTTCAAAGTTTCTATGCTGGTAATATACAGTGGCTTCAATATTATTCTCATGGTCCATTGTAGTCATTACCTAGGAGGAGCTGCATGAAGAAATTAAACAGACTCATTCCCTTCTCTCTAGGAGTTTACAACCTATGACAGCTTTAATGCCTGTTGTATAAGATGGATACAAATAGACACAGGCTAGAATTATCAACTTAAGATGCGAACAGATAGGTCAAGGCCAAATGTTTTGTCCTGATTAAATCCCCTCCACATTTTGCTTATGGTACAGCTATAATGAATACCTGAACAGATAACTGAGGAGTGAATGTGGTAGTGATCAAGAAGAATGGAACCTGACAAGGCAGTGTGTTGTGGAGGAATGAAAGCAAGAATGATGCCACGTCATATGGAATAAATATAAGTAGTGTTTGCAGATGGACAGTAAGTTTTAAGACATTAAAGAATTCAGTGAAATCACCCAGCAGTCTGTGACGTAGAGGCAGGATAAGGAACTAACAGAGGCATTCATGTGTTGGTGGTGGTGTTAGTACCAGCGTAAACTTTATTATATGTGATCCAATCCCAGAATGGGTTCACATTTAATGACACTCGTACAGAACAAGGGCGTTCCCTTTATTCATGCCTCCGAAAAATTTAGACTCCTCCATTTTATGCAATCTACACGAATCCTACTGAAGTCCCATGGCCTCTCTTCTCTATTACTCTTCAATCTCCGAGAACTTTTTGACTCCTCTCCCCAGATTTCTTTCTTGGATGCAAGACTGCATGGCCTCCCTTCAGTCTCCTGCCCCCCATCACTCAACCCTCATTCCTAACACACTCCTGACACAGCACACTCCTCTGCCACACAGTCTCCTTGGGCACAAAATGTGTTTTCTAGTCTACTTTTTTCAGGAAAATTCACCTCTCGCGTTTTTTTCCCCTCAGAAAACACAGGGTAGGGGAGAAGTTCAGAGAAGAAGGTTAAAAGGCAATGCCAACATTCTGGTCATAAAATTTAAGGGTGCAGGGAAAGGATGTAAACTATTACACACACACACACACACACACACACACACACACACACACACACAGAATAATAGCTTTGTCCGATCATTAATATTAAGTATATCAAAACCAGACATAGTGTATAATACACAAATTTTTATTTTTAGGCCACAAATCTCAGATGCATAAAAGTGAAATTTTGTTTCTGTGACTAAACTCAGAGCTCATGACTCCTACATAAAATGATAAACATTTAAATTTGCTAATTCAAAGTAGCTTGGTTTAAAAATCAGGAACTTTAAGGGCACCTAGGTGGCTCCATCAGTTAAGCAAGCGTCCAACTTTGGCTCAGGTCATGATTTCATGGTTCGTGAGTTCAAGCTCTGCCTTGGGCTCTGTGCTGACAGTGTAAAGCCTGCTTAGGATTCTCTCTCCCCACCTCCCTCTCTGGCCCTCCCCCACTCACCTTCTGTCTGTCTCTCTGTCTCTCTCTCTCAAAATTAAATAAACATTAAAATAAATTTTTTTTAAAGATACAATCTTAATCACCTAAGAATTCTTATCCACTCCACCCATTTTCCCCTTCTGCCCAATAGCATCTAGGCTCAGAGGCAGCTTCTGAAACATGAAAGTGGAGGACAGGTGGAGAGATGAACGTCTACAGTAACTTCGTCAGTCCTGTGTGAGGTTTAGCTCCTCTGTTGGATTTTAGCATCAGCACTCACCAAAGCACTCAAACACTTTCATGTTCTCCAGCTACCAGATAATCCACATGCTTCTCACCCAGCAACAATGCCCACCTACATTGACTGTCTGCTCATAGCCAGCCTTCTCGGAACAGCATAAGAAACCCTCAAATGTCCTTCATCTGCCAGGAACCCTGAGGCGATTTGAGGTTGACTCAGACCCTGTTCTGACTTACCTCTGTGCCACAGCTCCCCCGGCCCCTCACATCACTCAGGGCACATGGCTTCTGCTAGAGACTTGCCCTTTCCTTGGACTGCATATTTGGATTTGGGACAAGAATCACCTCTGTTTGGGCAATCCCCCAAGCTCCCTCAGTGATTTTCGCCTTCCCCCTTCCCCAACGGAGTTTTGGATTCCAAGTTGACAGGGTGCTTCATCCTCCCATTTGGTTCCCCCCAAGTTCAAAAAAAACTGCTTTAAGGACATCACACATGCTTACTCACCTCTATAGGTTGGGGAAAACCTCAGTGCTCTGAGTCCTTCGGTACTTATTTATTTTCACTTTCAAGAAAATTCTAAAGAAAAATCAGAATATTCACAACTTAAATAATGGTGGGTAGGGTTATTCACTTTATCAAAGGAATATCTTCATTTGGTGGTTTTGTTGTTTTTTAAGTCACATGAAAATGTGCCCATCCTATTTGGATCCTAATTCAAATATCATGACACAAATCTTATATTCTTTCTGGTACCATCTCCTTCCACTCTTTCATTCTGTTGCCCAAACTGGTTTCTCTTATTTCACTTACACCTACCTTTTCTGTAATTTTTATTTTTAATCTCTCTTCCCTACATTTTACTGTATGCTTTCTTTTCCTGTTCTAACAACACAATATTATAATATTGTACATTATTATAGATGAAAACACCAAAACATAAAAGTTTTATTCAGATTGTGAAAAATCGCAAATCATTGTGTCTATCTATTATCTTTCTTCCAGAATATGTGAGGGGCACCTGGGTGGTGGGCTCAGTCCATTAAGCATCAGACTCTTGGTTTTGGCTCAGATCATGATGGGTTTGGTTCATGGGATCGAGCCCTCTCTCTATCCCTCCCCTTCTCTCTCTCTCTCTCTCTCTCTCTCTGTGTGTGTGTGTGTGTGTGTCTCAAAATAAATAAGCTTAAAAAAATAAGAATCTGTAAAACAATAGAGTTTCTGATAAATATTAGGAAGGAACAAAGAGTGGTCTGACATGATGCTCTCCTCCACCAGAAGCTGTGCTATCACACATCCTCCAATCAGTCTCCAGGAATCTACACTACTTGTAAATTTATTCCAGGGTAATTGTTGCAAAAGTTTAATATACACAAAATGTACTAGACCAAAGCTACCATATTCTGATTATTAACATGAATTACTTATATTGCTGAAGTTGTAATTAGAGTCAGTTACATTATTGAAGTTCTGGTTGAAGATAAACACGTCAGGGTGTTGTCTAATTAAATCCTCACATGAACCTTGAAGGGTAATGTATTCTCCTCTCTCTACATGAGGGACTGCCTCAGATTTAGAAACTTGCTAAGATCACCAGCTCGTAAGTGCTTAATTTAGAACTTGAACTCGGGTTTATCTGGCACCCAAGTCTGAGTTCTTTCCACTCATCATACAAGCACCAAAGTCATGATACTTAATTATGGTATATTATCTCTCATTTTATAGGACAAATATTTTTATTCCCATTTACAGATAAGCAAACTGATCAAGCAATCTGAGCTCAATTCAGATCTACCACTTACTGTTTCATGGGGAAAAAAAGAGAAAGCACTGGCAGGAACAGGTAGAGTGTGGGCAGGAAATGGCATGGCAGGTTTAGGAAATGATGGGAAGTTTGGGCGGCTTAAGAAATAGGGCTAAAGCAAGTGCTTGGAGTTAGAGAAGCTAGAAGATCTTTGGAACCAGATTATGTAGTCTTTGTAAACCACGCTCAACAATGGACTTCGTCATATATGCACAGAATGATATAAAGAGATTTATCTTTTAGGAAGTTATCCCAGCAGCTTACCAAAAGTGGTTTCTAGATCACTGAGCCGTTGAAAACAACCCTTAAAGGAAGTGTCCACTGCACTCGAGTCACTAGAGAAGACTGTGACCAAGTCAAGTTAGCTGCTGGGTTTTACATTGTTTTCATAGGAACTTGATACATTTTTAATGTATTTTCTCCCTGTCTAGTACCTATAAAATACACAAAATATGTGTGGAATACAAGACAAACTTTTTGTCTACTACACTGAATATGATAATATTGGCCTTTTGTGACATTGCACTCCACAAAAATCCAACTATTATCTCTACTTCTAGTTCCCAAAACTCTTTTGATCCACTCTGTGCCTGTATTTACATGTTTCTTGTTTTTCATGTGTTATTTTCTCACTGTTTCTTTAACTGCATAAAGCTTGGGATCCAATTTGAAAATAAGTCAGAAGACAAAACATAATAGAAAACATTGTTAACAAAAGTACATACGATAATGGACAATAGGTGGCCACAGTGTTTATTTGAATCAAATGGAGGGTACTATCTAGAAGTACAATCTCTACTCTTTAATCAATGAGTAACTTGGCAGCACAAAGCTGTTACTAAGAAAGTATCAGTAAACAAACTTCAGGGATTTTACTCAGCAACTCACAATACTCAGTGACCTCACCATAGTGGAAAAACAGTATTTATATAAATAACTTAAAATATTGTGTTCATAGGGCCAAGGCATAATATCTGTAAGATATAATTTTACCCTTTGCTTTAATATGTTCATGTTTTAATCAATAACACTACTTGTGATAAGTTTTAGGCCCAAGTGTAGATTCATTATTTCTTAAAGTTTCCTTGATGAAGGGCACAGTAAGAATGGGGTGAAATGGTGCTGAAAGTTTATGGCACAAATACTGACCATGCATCAGAGAGGCCCTTGACCCTCAGCATACTTCTAATCTCCCTAAAAATTGCACATTCATGGTCATGCTATCTAGAAAAGTAGCTTGTCCAGAACATCTTCAAAATAATAGCATATTATAGTATTCCTGCAAGTTACTATTAACTCAAGCATTAAACTAAAGGAGCTACATGAGTGAGTTGGCCAGTTAGCTTAGTTGGTTAGATCATGGTGCTAAAAAGAGACACATGACTGAAAATGGGCTCTTTGGGGAAATATTGTAAACATTATGTAAAAACCATTGCTAATGGCTTCTAATATGATTAGAAAAGTTACAACTACTAGTCATAGAAAACTAAAAAGTAGTTTCAATACATTTACCAAAAAAAAAAAAACAAGACATTTGCTTTCAGCTGAACAAATCCTTCCACTGGGTAAATTACTTTCTGGTGTAAATTAAATGCATATTTGGAAAATATATTAACTCTTAAAAATAACACAGAGGGCACCTGGGTGGCTCAGTAGGTTGCATGCCCGACTCTTGATTTGGGCTCAGGTCATGACTTCAGGGTCATGAGATAGAGCACCACATTGGGCTCCATGCTGAGGGTGGAGCCTGCTTGGGATTTTCTCTCTCCCTCACTCTCTCTCTCTCTCTCCCCCACTCATGCACATGTGCTCTCTCACTCTCTTTCAAAATAAATATATAAACATTTTTAAAAAATAACAGACTCAAAAAATCACATACATTCCAGAGTTGCAATATTGATGTACTATTTAGGGTTTACAGTGGTGAGCGAAGAATTCCACACGTATAGAATGCACAAAGTTCTGTTTATGGTTTTCCTTAAAAAAGTAAATTCCATGCCAATTTGTCAATTCATGAAAACCTAGCTAATATAGGAAAATTGATTTTTGTTCACTTGATTATAGTGATTATATTATTTGTTCACTTACAGATATATATTCTAGATTCTAAATCTAAAATCCAACCTGTCTTTAGGATTTTTACTATCATGGGATGACAGAATACAGCTGGAGTAAACATGGTGTTATTCCACCACTAGCTATACTGAAGAGCTAGTCTTAATTTTAAATATTTCTCTTTGCATCTCTTTCTTCCCTTAATTTTCTCTTCCTTTCCTCCCCTTGCCCCAAAAATACAACTAAGTTTCCTTTATCTAGTTGTTTCATAGACAAAAATCTGTGGTCCCTAGAGTTGCTATAGGTTTGGTAAAGGGCCTCATGTCCTTTGAGGAAACAAAGACTTCATGGCCAACTACACTAACATCAGGCCCAGGATGTGTTTGGAGAATATTTATAGAAATTGGACCCTAACTAGCTCAAGTCAGAGTCTGGAAGAAAAGCCCAGGCCACAGCCTTTAAAGAGATCTTCAAGGCACCACCATTTTAAGATACTATTCCAAATGTTTCAAATTCATAGGCAATTATTCATTCTTCCTTTCCTTTGACTAATATTTTTTTGAGTTCTTGCAATATGTCTAGCACTGATACAGGCATCAGAAATTAATGGTGGACAAAACAAGAAAGATCCCTTGCCTATGAGAATTTATATTCTGGGAGCAATATTCAAATAACAAAAAAATAAACTAATAAATAAAATGTCCCTGATAGAAATAAGTGTTGTGAAGAAGAAGGGCGGGGAGGGAACCAATAGTGTAATAGGAGAGTAACCAGCTAGGAATGTGGAGGGACTTGAGATAGGTGACCCCAGTTTTTGTAAGGCAGGGATATTTATGCTGAGACCTGAATAATGAGGAATAATCAGCCATGACCCGGGGGAAGAACAGTCCAGGCATCCAGGTTGTTGGAACAGCTAACTCAAAGACCCTAAAGTAAGAACAAACAGCCCATCTAGAGGACAGTCAATACGGATGAAATTAAGTGAAGCAGGAAAAGTGGAAAGAAACCAAATCAGTGAATAGGAAAGGTTCACTCAAGTAAGGTCAGAAGGGGAGGATAGAAAGCTTGGATTTTTATCCTAAGAACAATGGGGTGACATTATAAGTTTTGAAAGAGGATATTTTTGTGATGTGATTTATTTTTGAAAGATCCCTCTGGCTGCTATATGGAGAACAGGTTGAAAAGAGAAGCAGGAAGTCCAAGTGAGAGACAACTACAGCTAAGAAAAGACAGTGGCTGACCCTATAAGGAAAGAAAAAAGCCAAGAGGAGAAGACATTGGCACATTCAGGATAGCTATAAAGAGAGTCACCAGCCCTTGCTAAAGGATCACAGGTGGGAAGTGAGGGCAGAGAGAAAGCCATTCCTTTATCCCTGAAAGGTGAGAAAAGGCAAAAGGAATTTTAAGGGTCAGAGAGAAGCTAAAGGAATTTTTTTTTAAAGGAGAGAAGAATATGTAGGAAAATGGCCATATAATCTACAGCTTCTCTACTTAATAATTCAATTCTGGAGAAATGGTGCTTCCCCTTACCTGCCACAGATGAGCATCCAACCCATTTATTGGTCTAATGAGCTGGGTACAGATGGGCAGGTCAGCAGGCAGACACTCGGAGAGACCCCAGCTGGCAAAAGCCATACTAGAATATGACCAAAGAAGATGAATTCTTCCTCACTGCTTAACCTGGTGACCTGAATTAGCAACCATCTCCCAGTATAGGCTTCAGCTTAATCTGAGATGGCAATTTAGACAGAAATAGGAAGTCAGGCAGTCAACAACACAAATAAGTACCCACAGATAGCTATGTTCATTAGAAATCAATCATGAAAGGTTTGAGGGTGAGGGTGCCCTACAAAAGATTAAGGAGAATATTAACTAATTCTCAGTAGACATCAGTAAGAAGAGAGAGGTATAGGCAATATCTACTTGGTATCAGAGGGGGTCTTAGCATCAAAGTGGGCTACATGTGACTCTTAGCATCTCAGCCAATATTCAGCCCATTATGCTTACAATTTCATGGGTCAATGATTGATTAGAGGGAATGGATTCTATTAAATATATTCATGGGATGCCTGGGTGGCTCAGGCAGTTAAGCATCCAACTCTTGATTTTGGCTCTGATCATGATTTCACAGTCGTAAGATGGAGCCCAGTGTCTGCCTCTGTGCTGGACATGGGGTCTGCTTACGATTCTCTCTCTGCCCCTCCCCTACTCATGGTCACGCATGCTCTCTCTTTCTCACAATAGAAATACTCTAGAAATTAAAAACAATGGACGTAGAAGGGAAATTCGCACGTACTACATGTGATCTCTGTGAAAGGCAGTGAGAGACTCTTTCACATCCATTAGCTTCATCTAATCATACCAAAAAACCTGGAAGGAAGATTTACTAACCCCTGTGTTCTAGAAGAGGAAATTGAGAAGTTATGAAACCTGCACAAAAAATCCACAATGGCATAACTGGGAACTCCCAAGAATAACTCTCCCTGCCCTGCAGCAGCCACACTTAGCCTACACTGAGGACGTGCGGTGCTGGTGTGTGGATCGAGTCTTGAGGATTGCTATTGTCTGAGGTTGTGATAATTCCAAGAAAAGGCAAAAGCAGGAAAATACAGTATTCAAATTTAAATAAACCTCTTTGATTTTTCTGAATAATAAGTAGTTATATGGAAAAGCATTAAAATTAAGTCCATGACAGATGTTATTAACAAAATAATAGCCATCCTGGAAATTCTAAAAAGGAAGCAATGGCATTTAACCTGTAGCCTGTGGACATGCAGTCAGTCAATAGTCAGTGGTGCCTGAAGCAGACCCTTAATGATATTCAGAGTCTTGCTTATTGTATTTCCCCCTCAGGTATAATATCCCTACTCTGTACCTTGAGACATCTATGTCACATCAGATAAAATCTTGTGCAACTCTCATAGCCTATAAATGCCTTTGAAATTGTCCTTTGGGTTAAAGATAGGGGGAATAACTACAAATTCCAAGTCATGAACACACAGATAATATGGAAGGACATCTCTTATAAATAATATGCCTGGCATTTAAAGCTATTTGTGTCTCACACACATAATTCTCAGAAATCTTACAGTGTACATATTTACACACACACATACATAGATAGTGTCCAGATAACTTCATGTTTATTCAAAAATTGTGTGGGTTATGTGCCCAAACACCAGACAGAAGAGAGGTTAAACATTTTTCAAATAATAAAAATTTTAAAACCTGGAAACTTTACAAAGCTTTTCAGATATAGTAAATTTAATAGATTACATATTTACTAAACTTTTTTAAATTTTATGTTGAAAAATTTTAAACCTATAAGATATTACAAAAGTGGTAGATAAACACCCACATACCTTTCACCTGGACCACCTGTTGCTAATGTTGTCCCACACTTGCTTTCTGTCTCTCAGCAATCATACAAACTTACACATTTTTTTTCTTGAATGATTTGAGAATAAGTTACAGACATCATGATCCTTCATTCCTAAATGCTTCAAGCTGTATCTCCTAAGAATTACATTTTCTTAGCCCCCATATGATGATTAAATTCAGAAAAATCTAACACTGATAAAATCATACTATAAAGTCCATATTCATATTTCATCAACTGTCCTAATTTTTCTTTAAAGAAAAAAAATTTTTTTTTCTAATCCAAGCTCCAATCCAGGATCACACCTTGCATTCAGCAACCACAGCTCTGTAGTCTCCTTTAATTTGAAGACAGTGACATGAATTTTGAAGAATGTTGTTATGTAAAACATTCTCAGTTTGGATTTGTCTGATTCAAGGGTATCCTTTTATAAATACCTAAAATAATGCCTTCTGCGAACACAAGACTGTTAACAAAAGTTGTCATAGAAATATTCCAGAGGAAGCCTACATGGAGACTGATCTCCTATTAAAGTTCCTCTTCATATTACATCATTTTTTTTATTTCAAATAGGACTCACAGAACTCCCTGTTTCCATGTCTCATTTGTTCTTTTCATTGTCACACTTATCTATCCCTAACTTTTAAGGTCATTTCTGAGCCTTCACCCTAAATGCACACTTTGCCTTCACCTGTTGGCAATCATTTTCATTTTCCTACCTTCATTTACCTGCCTACGCTCATAGTTCTCCTACTCCCCTCCAGGGAAGGGAGTCTGTATTATTATTTACATAAATCCCCTCTGTATTCGAAATGCATTCTAGGTGCCACAAAGAGAAGGACCAAGCAACAGTGGCTTAAACAAATGAGAGTTTGCTTTTCTCAGATGAACACTATCCAGAAGTAAGTGCTTGCTGGCACTGGATCAGCTGTTTAGGCATTCCATTAGGATCTTAGGCTCTATCTTTCACTCCACCATCTTTTGTGCATTGGTTATTGTGTTAAACACTTATCTCCTGATGAATGCAAAGATGACGACTGTAGCATCAGATCATTTTTTAAGTAATTTTTTGTTAATTTTATTTATTTATTTATTTATTTTGAGAGAAAGAGAGAGAGGGAGGGAGAATCCCAAGCAGGCCCCCCACCATCAGCATAGAGCCAGATGTGGGGCTCAAATTCACAAACCATGAGATCATGACCTGATCCGAAACCACGAGTTGGATGCTTAACTGACTGAGCCACCCAGGCATCCCTGTAGCACCTGATATTAACTCCATGTTCAAAGCAGGAAGAAAAGAAAAACTGACATGAAGCTCCATTTTTCCCTTTTTATCAGGAAAGCAATAGCTTTTCCAGAAATTCCCCAAGAAGACTTCTACTTCTTAGATCTCATTGGTGGGTATTTGGTCACATAGCCTGCCTAACTGCCAAGGAAGCAGGGAACACAGGAAATAGAAGTACCATTATTGTTGAGGCCTGTCATCTCATCTTCCAGTACTGAACACATCGTCACCACAAAAAAAGGGAGGCAGGATTCCATTATGAAAGGGAGAGGAAGAAATAAATAATAAGCAGGCAACTAGAAGTTCCTCTGTCTCCTCCCAATCACTATTGAACTGTATTCATTCTCTACTTCTCAATTTCATTCAATATTTCTTCCCTATTTTTCTTCATGTATCTTCTCTTCCTAGTACTTCCCCTTGAAAGATGAACTTTCAAATATTTTCATTAACATTTTATCTTCCACCCAGAATCAAATAACATTACAAGAGCTAGTACTGTCTCCTCTCCCAACATTGGAGGAAACCTCACATCCAGCAAGATGAAGTGACTTGCCCAAATTTGCCCATCAATTTAGATGCATAGCCAAGAATAAAACATAAGTCTGCTGGACATCAGTATTTACTGTGAATATCAGAATATATGGTGCGTACTAGTCCACTTTGTTCTGCTTGGTCCCTTTTGCCCATACCTTGGCCACTGAAATATAACGTTCTCCACAAGGATTTATCAATTCAGTTGTTTATTTCTGGAGACCTCTCTAGAGAGGAAAGATAATGAGAACTGTGTTTTCCCCCTTTTTAATTTTTTTTTTTTTACTCTCTAAATATGAGTAAATATAAGTAAGGAGCAACCATGGGAAGAAATCTTTGTCTTCACTGGGAATCATTGTTCCATATGAACCATGAGTCTGAATTTATAAAACCGCCATCTCCAATACCATCTGCCAAGAAACAATAAGAAAATGTCTGTTTAGATGCATTATGTTTGTCTTTGACCTTTGGGGAAATATCTTAGAACATCCAGGGAAACACAAATACAAAATACCCTGATAAAGCAGTATCTCATCCTTGCACTGAAAGATTTCAAAAGAAAGACATTTCACCCAGAATAGAAATCCAAAAGGAAGTCAGTCAGAAAGGATAATTGATCATGAAAGGTAAGATTTAGAAAAAGAAGAAATGCGGGGACACCATCATATGCCAAAAAAGGAAGGCCAAAATCTGAAAATTTTTCAGGGGCTCATGAGCAGGTTAATATGGGGGGAATGAGTAGAGGCACCATGGTTAAGAACGCATACTCTGGAATGAGTTGGCCATGAGTCTGAATCAGTTTTGCCACTTACCAGTTCTTGGATCCCAAGCAACTTACTCCTCTACGCCTTCCCTTCTAAGCCTTAAAGTCAGGTAATATTGATAATTATTTAATGGAATTATTATGAGGATAAAATGAAGCAAGACATGCAAAATGCTTAACCTAGGGCCTAACATATAAGTGCTCAAAAACATGAAAGAAAGAACTGCTGATCAGAGCAAAAGTTAAAGTAATGGATTTTTAGGTTTTAAAAAGCAGGTTACGGCAAGTTGGGGCCGTTTGACTATAAGGCTAAAGTGCGATCAAAAAAGAAACCATTAAAAATTTATTACCTGGACAGGATATCATACGGATTGAAATAAGTTGAGACAGTAGGAATGGAAATAAGGTACTGAATGGAAGAGCTATTAAGAAATACAACTGCCCTTGATTTAAGATCTCTATTTCTTGGCTGCACTACTAGAGTAATCAATAAAGCTTACTGCTGTTGTACCGGTGAGTAGGAATAAAATGTGATGGTTGGATAGTCAGGAAAAACAGTTTTGTCATAGTTTGAGAAATATGCTAAAAATGCATAAATAGAAAATTCAGAAATCTTGGCTGCTCTCTGTGTTGGGAAATATGTGCATCCCTTCAATAAATTCTTACTGAATGCTTATTATGGCAGAATACTAAGCTCTAAAAAATGTTTACAATAACATCTCACCCAATTGTAGATCACATATCCTAGAACCCAAAAAAATTTCATTCTTGAGGCACCTGGCTGGCTCACTGGTGTGCTGACAATGCAGAGCTGCTTGGAATTCTCTCTCTTCCTCTCTCTCTGCTCCTTCCCTATTTGCCCTCTCTCTTTCTCTCTCTCAACATAGGAAAACATTTAAAAGAATTTTTTTTTAATTTGATTCTTAAAAACCATTAAAAAACAAAAGAAGAAGAAAAAGAATTTTGTCCTTTTCAGGATCTCATTCATAGCATATTGACTCATTCTTTACACAGAAGTTTACCATGTCTCAGTATCTTCATTTGTAGCTACAGCCAGTTCAAGTAAAAAATTAAAAATAGTAATGAAGATACTGAGACTACAGAGGCAAACAAATTAATGATGGGTGATGCAACACCTGGTGAAGAATTTTGGAGAAAAACTATACAAAGTTGACAACTCAAAGCGCAGGAGTCTGTGGTCAAATTTATAGGACACAAATTCCCTCAAAGGGCCTTAAAGGCATTCTTGTACTGTTCAACATGATAACCTAAATTCACAAAGGAAGATTAATATTGTATTCAATAGCTTCCCAACACTTTAGAGGTAAAGCTAAACACAAAAGTTATATCACAAACACCAGTATAGAAAAATTTTGACAAGTTTTGCTAAAAGGGGGACACAAAACTGGAAATGGAACTAGTATGGGAAATGGGATCACAAAATTCTTTTCCTCTTGCTTTGTTCTGTTTTGTTTTGTTTTTAAGAAGGGAGATGTAAAAAAGAAAAAGAAGGGAGAGGTAACGGCACGTTTTCAGACTGTTGAGAATGAGCCAGGTGAGAGGTAAAATTTGATAATGCTTAGCACGAGGAAGGAACCACTGAAATGTGTCCTGAGTAGGATAGAGGAGGTGGTGCCTGGAGCTCAGAGAATGGGCCAACTTTCAGCAAGAGCACAGAGGGTTCATCCATAACAAGGGCGAAGAACGTATGAGGGTGATCTGTGGGGAGATACAGCGGGAGGACCAGTGGGGCTCCTCTTAGCAGCTTTAAGAGCCCCCCAACATTTGGGTCCTGTTATGAAATGAATCATGTGCTTTTCTCCTGTCAAGTTTAGCCACAACAGTGCAGGTCTAAGAGAAACAGAATTGGATAGAACTGAAGTTACGGCTTTGCCATAAAAGTAAATCTATAGGGGATATATTTTAAATGCTGCAAATCAACAACAGCCAAATTCATGAATCTCAACTACTCTGTTTAAAGGGCTACTACTTATTCCCTCAATGACAATTTTTCAAATGCTTCCCAGGAAGAGCCCATCACTGAGCATGCAGAATAAACCAAGCAGCTCTTTCCCAGAGATGCCAGATGAGCTAATCCTACACACTTTTCTTAAGGAGCTACCTTCTTCCAGAAAGGATTTGCGTGGCAGAACCTTGGTAGCCTTTGAGTAGATAAACATTGGTATTCTTCTCAGTGATTCTGTAATTCTGGAAAGAACCCATTTAAATATATTTTGAACTCCACAATGCTTGATTTAAATCAGTTTTTAAAAATGCACACACAATAGAATATGCCATTTTTTTAATGTGCTCTAACTCTACAATTTAGACACAAGTAAAACAGAAGCAGTACAACTCCTTTTAGAAACTTAAGGGCAGAATAATGGAAATTCATTTCTCAGTAAATGAAATTAATCTGAATGTCCACTCCTGCATATGACAGAAAACCTAACGTACTTCCAGGTAATCCAATCACTTATTTTCTTCCCACTGCTTTTTCCCTTCAGTATCTTTTGGGTAAATATTTTGCCAATTCAAAGCTCTCCACCTTCTCTGTCTTCTTCTCTTCTCTCTTTTCCAGGAGTGACCAAAGCTGGGCCATAGTTTTTGTGTCATCTAGACTGTGGTGGGAGGGGCCTCTGCTTTTGGTCCTATGGTCCACTGCTGGATCATTCGCCCAGGAAATCGCACCACCCGTGCTTAGTTCCCGGTCCCCTGGCTCTGTCATATCTGGTGTAGAGGCTTCCCCACACCGTCCTGCAGTCGGCTTCACATTGGTCAGTTTGCATTATCCTCCTCCCGTTCGTCAGACCTCTCCCAGTTGGCTAGCTTCTTGGCTACTTCTGTCCCCTCTGGGGAACACTGTAAACATCAGGACACTGTTCTGTTCCAGTCTAGGATTTCATAAAATAAGAGACTGTAAAAAGGAGCCCTTGGGTCTCTGTCCTTAAATGCATCACATCTTCTTTTTATTCTACTGTGGCTTACACCATGTGGTGGGGGATGAAAAAGGTCCATTGAGATTTGTGATCCCTTCACTCACCCAGGGCATGATTTCCTATTTTTTTAAAGGTTTTGTGGGGCTTTTTTATGTTTTTTTAATTTTTTTTAATTTTATTTTTTTTTAATTTACATCCAAATTAGTTAGCATATAGTGCAACAATGATCTCAGGAGTAGATTCCTTAGTGCCCCTTACCCATTTAGCCCATCTCCCCTCCCACACCCCCTCCAGTAACCCTCTGTTTGTTCTCCATATTTATGAGTCTCTTATGTTTTGTCCCCCTCCCTGTTTTTATATTATTTTTGTTTCCCTTCCCTTATGTTCATCTGTTTTGTCTCTTAAAGTCCTCATATGAGTGAAGTCATATGATATTTGTCTTTCTCTAATTTCACTTAGCATAATACTCTCCAGTTCCATCCACATAGTTGCAAATGGCAAGATTTCATTCTTTTTGATTGCAGAGTAATTCTCCATTGTGTGTATATATATATACATATATATACATATATATATATGTATATATGTGTATATATATATGTATGTATATGTATGTATATATATATGTATATGTATGTATATATATACATACATATACATATATATATATACATACATATATATATACATATGTATATATATATATGTGGAGGGTTTTTTTTATGTTTATTTACTTATTTTTGAGAGAGAGTGCGAGAGAGAGAGCAGGGGGAGGGACAGAGAGAGAATCCCAAGCAGGCTTCATGCTGTCAGCACAGAGCCCAATGTGGGGCTCTAATTCATGAACTATGAGATCATGACCTGAGCTGAAATCTGATGCTTAAACAACTGAGCCACCCAGGCATTCCTCCCACTACTTGTTGATCCTCCTTCCAGATTGTTGTTTGGTCCCAGCCCAGGGAATGGAGGTTCCCTGCAATCCATTTCCTCCTGCCTTCTGACAAATTCTTTTATCTTTAGGAGGCAGGAAAATTGCCCCATCACATGCTGAATCAATCAAGGTTCTTTCAGAGAAAAAGAAGCAGTAAGATATATATTATTTTCATTTTGATCTATCTATCCATATATATACATACATATATGTGGTGATTCTTATGTTTATATTATTTGCATATATACTCATATACATATATATACATATATAGATTGATAGATATAGATATATAGTGATTTATTTCAGTGAACTGGTTTGCTCAGTTGTGGGGTCTGTCTGGGCAAGTCTGAAATCCATAAGGCTAGAAACTCTTAGGAAGGACTTAACACTGTGATCCACAGGTAGAATTTCTTCCTCAGAGAAACCTCAATTTCTGCTCTTAAGGCCTTCAACTGATTAGATGAGACCCACCCACATTATCAATCTCTTTTACTTACAGTAAAGCTTTTGTGGACATTAAACACATTTACATAATGCCTTCACAGTAATGCCTAGATTAGTACCGGAATGAAAAACTGGCTACAATGACCTAGCCACGTTAACACATAAAACTAACCATCACCTATGGGTTCTCACTCTGTGGTTTATGTATAAACTCCATGTTCTAAGTCCTCCACACAAATCAGCCTTTGGAACTTAAAGGAAAAGACACTTACTTTGTTTCCAAAATTTTGGCTCTTACAATGGAAACCCAGGCTGTCAATAATAATGCTTCATCTAGGGGCAACTGGGTGGTGTAGTTGGTTAAGCCCCTGACTCTTGATTTCAGCTCAGGTCATGTCCTCACAGTGGTGAGATCAAGCCCCACATCAGGCTCTGTGCTGAATGTGGAACCTGCTTAAGATTCTCTCTCTCTCTCCCTCTGCCCCTCCCCCACTTGCACACAGTCTCCCCCCCCTTCTCTCTCTAAAAGAAAAATAATAATTCATCTAAAAATATATAAGTTAATTGCAGTAGTAATGTACTCCTTGGTTCTCAGTTATACTTGCCCACCTCATGAAGCAATGAATATCACTGAAATGGATGAAGAGCCCATGCAACAAAAAAATTTCAGGAAAGAAAAAAAAAACTTCAGTCACTATTTTTAAAGGTTATCTCACCAAGTTATAAGACCCCACAAATAAGCCAAGATTGTTTTCTCTTTCTCCAAATTTTTATTTAAATTCAAGTTAGTTAACATGCAGTGTATTATTAGAGTCAGGTAGAGAATTTAATGATTCATCACTTACATTCAACACCCGGTGCTCATCACTGTAAGTGCCCTCCTCAATGCCCATCACTCATCTCACCCATCACCTTGCCCACCTCCCCTCTGGTAACCATCAGTTTGTTCTCTATGGTTAAGAGTCTGTTTCTTGGTTTGCCTTTCTCTCTTTTTCCACCTTTGCTCATTTGCTTTGTTTCTTAAATTCCACATATGAGTGAAATCATATGGTATTTGTCTTTCTCTGACTAACTTATTTCACTTAGCATAATACTCTTTAGCTTCCATGCCATTGTTAACCGACTGAGCCACCCAGGCAGCCCTTAAAATGTTGGGTTTTTTTTAATGTTTATTTATTTCTGAGAGACAGAGGACGAGCAGGGGAGGAACAGTCCACATCGTTGCAAGTGGCAAGATTTCATTCTTTTTTATGACTAATATTCCATATATATTATATATATATATATATGGAATATATATATATGGGATATATATATATATGGAATATATATATATGATATATATATATATATCATATATATATATCATATATATATATATATGATATATATATATATATGATATATATATAGGCATTTGGGCTCTTTCCATAATTTGGCTATTGTTGATAGTGCTGTTATAAACATCAGGGTGAATGTATCTCTTTGAATCAGCATTTTTGTATCCTTTGTATAAATACCTACTAGTGCAATTGCTGGGTTTTAACGTTCTGAGGAAGCTCCATACTGTTTTCCAGAGTGGCTGCAGCAGTTTGCATTCCCACCAGCAGCACAAGAAGGTTCCCCTTTCTCCACATCCTTGTCAACATCTGTTGTTTCATAAGTTGTTAATTTTAGCTATTCTGACAGGTGTGAAGTAATATCTCATTGTAGTTTTGATTTGTATTTCCCTGATTATGAGTGATGTTGAGCATCTTTTCATGTGTCTATTAGCCATCTATATGGCCTCTTTCAAAAAAATGTCTATTCATGTCTTCTGTCCATTTCTTCACTGGATTATTTGTTTTTTGGGTGTTGAGTTTGGTAAGTTCTTTATAGACTTTGGAGACTAACCCTTTATCAGATATTTTATTTGCAACTATCTTCTCCCATTCCACTGGCTGCCTTTTAATTTGATTGTTTCCTCTGCTGTGCAGAAGCTTTTTATCTTGATGAAATCCCAATAGTTCATTTTTGCTTTTGTTTCCTTTGCCTCAGGAGACATATCTGGTAAGAAGCTGCTACATAAGCCAAGATTTTTAAAAACCATATCAAATCTAATGGAAAGATATGAAAGATATGAACTTAATAAAAATTTAACATATTTTTCCTAGTTTTTCTCAGTTTTTTTAATTTTGGTTTTTATAGGAAATTAGTTGTAACAGGCATGTTCTTATGCTCTCCTAGGCTAATGATATAGGGAGAATATGAGTGAAATAGGACATGGACTATTACGCTGGTGACAGTGAGTAGATAAGGCTAATGAAAATTCAGTCCATCTCCAGTTAATTCAGTTCACCACATATCTTTCATTCTAATTCATTCATTTATTCATTCATTCACAAGTATTTATTGCCATCTTATACTATAATGTTAAGCACAGAGAATATGACCATGATTTGAGACATGGTCTGTCTGCCCTCAAAAAGCTGGGGCACCTGGGTGGCTCAGTCGGTTAAGCGTCCGACTTCGGCCCAGGTTATGATCTCACGGTTTGTGGGTTCAAGCCCTGCATCAGGCTCTGTGCTGACAGCTCAGAGCCTGGAGTCTGTTTCAGATTCTGTGTCTCCCTCTTTCTCTGTCCCTCCCCCACTAGCACTCTGTCTTCCCCTGTCTCAAAAATAAATAAGCATTAAAAAAATTCTTAAAAAAAGAAAGCTTACAGAAGAGACATGTGGGCAGCAATTACAGTATAGTGCAACAGGGGCCTTTGGAATGAGATAGGTTCAGAATGCTAAGAAAACGGAAAGTAGGTATACAACCCAGCCTAAAGAACTAGATGCTTTCAGAAGAAGGTAATACCTGAATCCTAAAGAAAGCACAGGATATTGGCAAGTAAATGAAGAAATCCCAGTGCCTATGTACTGTCATTTTATTGGTAGGTAACAGCAATGTGCATGACATATTTGGGGACTGCAAACCGTCAGTCAGTTCTATGTGAGGTTTTAAGTCAAACTGGAATCAGGACAGGCAATGATAAAGTCATATTTTTTTGTTATTGTTGGTGGAAGAATGGTTTCTTTGTGTTTGTTGCAGAATGTTATTTTATTGATTTATTCAATTGTAATTAACCTACAGTGTTATATTAGTTTCAGGTGTACCCTATAGTGATTCAACAATCCATGCATTACTCAGTGCTCTTTACAATAAGTGTACTCTTAATCCTCTTCTTCTAGAGAAAGGCATATTTCTTGGGAAACTAAGTGTTTAATTTATCTGGAGGAGCATAAGTTATGAGAAAGATCATAATACAATATTTATAATGAGAAACTGGGCTGAAGCAATAAAATTCAGAGATATTAAGTACCCGGATTTTTGTCAGGACAAAGGAATTTTTTGGCTAATTTTTCAGCTCTCTTGAGGTAGAGATGATTGAATTTTTGTCAATATTTTTTGTGTGTACAGAGTACACACATCTCAAACTCTCAGATTTGAAGTCTAAAATGTTCTTTTTAAATAATATCTTCCTTAAAACATCTGTTTTGCTATTCAAAGATTCATGGAACTCGTTCAAGAGGCCTGAAAATATTCTGTGGCCAATTCTTTTACTTTTGGCAGAATATGCTTAAATTATCTATCCAATTTTTCAAAATTTCCCGAGACTGTCTTAGTAACCCAACCCATTGTTTAATAATTCTTGCACTTAAGAAATGATTCTTTCTAGGGGTGCCTGGGTGGCTCAGTCAGTTAAGCATCCAACTTCAGCTCAGGTCATGATCTCACAGTTCATGAGTTCAAACCCTGCATCGGGCTCTATGCTGACAGCTCAGAGCCTGGAGCTCGCTTCAGATGCTGTGTCTCCCTCTCTCTCTGCATCTCCCCTGCTTGCACACACACACACACACACACACACACACACACACACACACTCTCTCTCTCTCTCTCTCTCTCTCTCTTTCTGTCTCTCAAAAATAAATAAACATTAATTTTTTTTTTTTAAGAAATGATTCTAACTACCATGAGTCCCTGGGACTAGTGGACATAACAATGTGCAACCTCTTTCCCAGTTGTCAAAACAATAGCAGTTGCAACCTTTCCAGAGACACAAAAGCTGCACTGGTAATGTCCATCTATTTCTAAAACCTCTTAAAATCAATTAGAAAGTCTCCACTAGAAGGATAAACAGCCACTAAAGTAATCAATTGCCTGTTCTGCAAGTGAGCTCATGTGTTAGTCATCTGCTGGCGTGGAGTGTTTTCCTATTGATTCTTCACCAATGACAAGTCCTGGGTTTCCCATCCTGGGTACTACTGACATATTAAGACAGATAAGTTTTTGTTTGGGAGGAGGTTTCCTGTGCATTGTGAGATGTTTAACAGTATCCCTGGACTCTACCTTAATTAGATGCTAATAGCAGCCCCCTAAGTTATGACGTAAAAATGTCTCCAGACTTTGCCATTGGACCCCTGAGGAACAAAATCATCCCTGACTAAGAACCACTGATCTCATACTCACCTTCTTTCAAAAGGTCTAAAGAGAGCTAACTAATATTACAATCAGGTTTTTAATCTATAGCTAAGAAACCAAATTTTCACACATTTGAATTGTCTATAAATAACTTCAGATTATTTTTATTATTATTAAAGGAATACTCATTTTTATTTATTTTTTAATTTTTTTTAACGTTTATTCATTTTTGAGAGACAGAGAGAGACAGAGCATGAGCGGGGAAGGGGCAGAGAGAGGGAGACACAGAATCTGAAACAGGCTCCAGGCTCTGAGCCGTCAGCACAGAGCCGAACGCGGGGCTTGAACTCACAAATTGTGAGATCCTGACCTGAGCCAAAGTCGGACACTCAACCAACTGAGCCACCCAGGTGCCCCAAGAATACTCATTTTTAAAACACAAGTCCAAATTTTCTTTTCTTAAAGGTATAAACTGCAAAATAAAATCTCCCATTTTTCCTGAAATTATTTGTCCCATTTCCCAAAGATGACTACTGTTAACAGTTCATTGTGAATATATCAGCATTTTATAAACACACATATAGCTTTTATTTTATATAAATAAGAACAAACAATATAGACTATTGTTCAACATATGCAAATATGTAGTTCTGAAACTACACCATGTAATTTATTTAACAATCCTCCACTACATCCGGTATTTTTTAAGTTTATTTATTTATTTTGAGAGAGAGAGTGTGAGCAGGGGAGATGGAGGGGCAGAGAGGGAGAGAGAGAATCCCAAGCAGGCTGTGTGCTGTCAGTGCAGAGCCTGACATGGAGCCCGATCTCACTAACCTGAGACCATGCCTGAGACAAAATCAAGAGTTGGATGTTTAACCAACTGAGCCACCCAGGCACCCCCACATCTGATACTTCTATTTTTTATTTCTAAACATCTTAAATAGCTATTGATAGTCATCATTTAAGATAGAAATTATCTTTTTTAAAATAAATGGACTGAATATAGGGAAAGTTTGTCTTTGTGTCAGTTTGTGTGTGTGTGTGTGTGTGTGTGTGTGTGTGTGTGTGTATTTTACTTCCTAACAAGGTAGTAAACTACGTCCATACTTTTGATGCTGTAATTATCTAAGAAAATAGAATATTGCATATTTTCCATAGATTGTGAGGAGGATTTCAAATGCTGGAAATAAGTTATAGAATCCAATGAAACTCCCATCTTAGTGTTTACACAAGTCAAAGTTGTACAGAAACACAATAAACATTTTAATTAAATGTGCCAATTACACTCACTACTTAAATTTAACTGAACAGAGATGCCCTTAAGGCATTGACTTCAGAGCAACCATGTTAAAATTTTCCATATTTGCATTTAAGTTTGCTACAGAGTAAGAGTTATAATTTCACTGAAGTGGCACTTTTGTGCATTTTCCTAGGCAAAATTGTAAGTGCTTGTGCATTTCTGTCAAGGTCTGTCAAAAAAGTAGAAGCTAAATTTTATTTCACTAATGATAAATCACTTGGAACTTAGCCTCCAAAAAGTGTTTATTGAAACCCCTAAGATTTTAGTCCTGAGAGAGAGAAAAGGGGCTATTTAATAATGTTTGTTTGTGCAGACTCACCTCGGTGCCAACTTTCCATCTCCAGTGACAAGAGCTGTTCTCCTCCTGGTATGGAAGGAGGAGGAAGACACCCTTACAAAGGGAAATATATGTCCTGCTTTCAGGCAGATAGGGGAAGGGTGGAGGGCTCTATGTTTGCTTATTTTCAATTGTCTTCATTTTAAAACAATACTTATGCCAAAGTAGCATGCACATTTGGGAGTGGTATAAGATGATCCCCTTCAACTTCTCCTAAATTTTCCTATAACCATCACTTACCTGCCCCTTACTCTATCATTCTCTTCCTGAACAATTGAGCCCTAAAGCTATTTGGTGAACCACAGAAAGGTATTCTTCTGTGCTGGATGTGACAGAGGACCTATGGCATCCCAGAGAGGAATTTGGGGGCCACAATGGGATAAGGAGGGTGTCCACAGAGGAAGGTGGTGCCTGGCATTCTGTAACAGATGGCTAACAGGGCAAGGAGAGTGCTCATGCAGGAAAAATGTCCATTGTTGGGAGTCAGAACTGAAGAGGGGTGAGGAAGGTAACTATGCAGGAAGCGGATTTGTCAAGATAATAACTATGTTAAGGATAATAGAAAGCACTTTCTCATTGTCAGAAAGGGGAGCTAAAGATATGTAAAGGGAGAAAACTAGACTGGACCATATGGTGTTAGCTAGGAATTGGACACCCTTCCATGAAATACTTATTTTTAATTTTTTTAAATTTATTTTTATAGAGATACAGAAAGCAAGCAGGGGAGGGACAGAGAGAGAGGGAGACAGGATACCAAGCAGATTCCGCATTGCCAGCACAGAGCCTGATGCAGGGCCCAAACTCATGAATCATGAGATGACCTGAACCAAAATTAAGAATTGGAGGTTTAACCAACTGAGCCACTCAGGTGCCCCTACAAAAATGCTTATTAATCACAAAGACTAACTTCACAGTGGAAAAGTTTTGCAGATATCACCCTAACCAAGCGACCAAAAGTGATCATCATCAGTAATGGGACAAATCAAACCTTGCATAACCTGACAGGTTGAAATAAGCATCACTTCTGTGAATTTCTTACCAAAGTTGCATAATCTAAATCTAATTTTGATGAAATATCATACAACCAAAATTTAGGGACATTCTACAAAATATTTAACTTACAATCTTCAAAAGTGTTGAGGTCATGAAAGATAAGGAAAAACTAAGATACTATTCCAGATCAAAGGAAACTGAAGAAATGGGACAATTAAATATAAGGATTATAAACTAGATCCTTTTACTATGAAGGACATTTTTTGAACAGTATGTGAGAAGTGAATGGATTCTGTGGTTTAAATGGTAATAAGGTATTAATGTTAATTTCCTGATTTTTATGGTTCTAGCATGATTATATAGGAGGAGAACATCCTTATTTAGAGAAAAAAACACAGCCGAAGTTTTTAGGGGTGATGGAGCATCTAGTCAGGAACTTACTCTCAAATGATTCAGGAGGAAAAATCATTATTTATACTGTATTTGCAACTTTAAATCTGAGATAATATCAAAGTTATTTTTAAAATATCACTATTTAAGACCTTAAATGTATCTTTTGAATCATAATGTTATAAAAATGTAGAACTCATTCCATGACACAATCATTGAAGGGCTGTATCTGCTTCTAAATATAAACTTAAAAGATAGGACGTAAAAACATAATATCCCTAAAAGTAAGTTACTCAGAAGAGAATTTCAAAACAGCAGCATGAAAACACAGGCAGGTGTGTCTCGTCTAGTTAAAACATCTTCAAATAGTAACTCTCAGCTGAAGACTGACAACTCATCACAGAATTTTTCTGAAATCCTTGATTTTTTTTTTTTTTTAAGTAAGCTGTATACCCAATGGTGGGCTCAAACTCACAAACCCAATACCAAGAGTCACATGCTCTACTAACTGAGCCAGTCAGTTATCCCTGAAACCCTTGATTTTTAAATTTTGTTCTTCAAAAATTAATTAAAAAAATTAATAAAGACATCAGAAGTCAGTATCAACACAGATTACCTTATTTTACGTACACTTGAAGTCTCTGAAATATGTGATGTCCTGCCAGGGCCATTCTGCGGCATACAAATCCTTTGATTTCATTTTAATCAATTTGTTGAAAAAATATTGATAAATAATTTTAAAATAATTTCGCAAGTGAGAGGCACCTGGGTGGCTCAGTCAGTTAAGCGTCCAACTTCAGCTCAGGTCATGATCTCTCGGTTCATGAGTTCAAGCCTCACATCAGGCTCTGTGCTGACAGCTGGATCCTGGAGCCTGCTTCAGATTTTGTGTCTCCCCCTCTCTCTGCCCCTCTCATGCTCTGTCTCTGCCTCTCAATAATAAATAAACGTTAAAAAAAATTAAACTAAAATAATTTAAAAATTAAAAATAATTAAAAATAATTTCACAAGTGAGAACACCACTTACAACACAGCTCATTATTACATAGATTTAACTATTTCCTTCATCAAATGATGTGCTCTGAAACAACTAAGTACAGTCAAAACCTGACATTGCTAGATTTCTTCTGTATAAAGATGTCACTTGCCCTATTATTAAAATGTCATGCTGCATCTTACAAAGAAAATAGTCTTTTTTATTCTTTTCACATCTTGGTGACAGATCACAAACACATTTTTATATAATAAATGTTACTGACAATTCAAGCTATTCTGTTTTTATTTCTTTTAATTGACAATATTCTAGTAAGTTCCAAACATGTACAAACTTGGTAAGGATAGTAAGTAACAGAACTACATTTGGAGTCTCCAATAATCTTTAAAATTTATATAAATCTAAGGTTTTAAAATGGCATAGTTAACCTATATCCACACAAACACCTGCATGTGGATGGATGCTTATAGCAGCTTTATTCATAATTGCCAAAACTTGGGTGAAACTGAAATGTCCTTCAGTAAGTAAAGATAAATAAACTATGGTACATTCAAACAATGGAATATTATTCAGTGCTAAAATAAATTAGTTATTAAGCCATAAAAAGACATAGAGGACCCTTAAATGTGTATTACTAAGTGAAAGAAGCCCATCTGAAAGTTTGGCCAGGAACTTTGTTTCATTCAGTGTGGTTTACACAAAATCTTGCACAGAGCCTCACACACAGGCACTATCCAGTCTGTGAGTGAGCATGTGCATGTACTTTCCTGATGTTCTCTATGTCTTCTTCCTTTAATACCAGAAGAGTCTTGATTCTGAGTAACAATTCAATAAATTCCCGATTTTTAAAATGATTGGTTAAAATATTTTTGAAAGGGAGAAGAAGGGAATTGAGATAAACTATAAAGTATGGGCAGACATTGCATAGAAAAAGGATGGGGGTGGAGGACATTCCACGTGGGAAACAGCATGAGAAAAGGCAAAGAAAGGAGAATCCTGGCATCTTCTGGGGACACAGAAGAGAACATCCCATTGGCGTGAAGGTTCTTGGAAAACAGTTGGCATGAGGCTAGTAAGCAAGGTGAGGCGGCCACACAGTGGGCGGTACAAACCAGAATGAGATTACAGGTTTTAGGATACTGGGGAGAAACCATTTTTTGCCAAGCCTTTGTATTAACCTTCTCTCCTCCTTCTTCATCACAGTCCTTCCCGGGAGTGGGCAGGATGTCAAGTGCTCCCTTGGCTATTTCCCCTGTGGGAATATCACCAAGTGCTTGCCTCAGCTTCTTCATTGCAATGGCGTGGACGACTGTGGCAACCAAGCGGATGAGGACAACTGCGGTGAGTGAAGCACTTGTAGTCACAGCAGGAATCAGGGCAAAATCACTGCAGGTAAAGTCTCTGAGACTGCTCATAACAAGAGAAAAGAGAAACTAAATTGAAAAAATATGTGTCACTTAGGGAAATCGTACATTGTTTTTTATTAGCTTCAAACATCCATTCTTTTTTTTTTAATTTTTTTTTAACGTTTATTTATTTTTGGGACAGAGAGAGACAGAGCATGAACTGGGGAGGGGCTGAGAGAGAGGGAGACACAGAATCGGAAGCAGGCTCCAGGCTCTGAGCCATCAGCCCAGAGCCCGACGCGGGGCTCGAACTCACGGACCGTGAGATCGTGACCTGAGCTGAAGTTGGACGCTTAACCGACTGAGCCACCCAGGCGCCCCTCAAACATCCATTCTTTATATTATCACCACCAGTATTTGAGGAAAGTGGTGATTGTGCACATAGTAAGTTTTGTATCCCACGAACCCATCCAGTTAACATCATACAAGCAAAATGGTGTAGGAATTGGGAATTTGGGCGCTGGAGACAAGACTGTCTGGTTTGAATCTGGGTACAACAATGACCAATTATGTAGTCTTGAGAATGTTTCTAAACCTCTCTTTTGACTCTCTTTCCTGATATTAGAAAAGGGTTTGGAAATTGTCCCTATGCTAAGATAACTTGGGAAGATTAAATGTAAGGGATTAGAGAAATGCAAGCATACAGCAGGTACTAGCTAAGTGTGAACAGCTATTGCTCTTTCTTATTATCTGTTGCTAACTACAATTCTGATGGACAAATGAGACCGCCTAATAAAGAACAAACAATAAGTCCAGCTAACCTATTATTTACCAACAATCAAATTTATAACCTAATAAAGTCAACAAGTAGAGCTTCTGACCAAAGAGAATACCAGGAAAACTTGGCTTTTGGTTAGAATTTTGCTCAAATTTTGTTTAGTATATTCATTGTTTTCAAATTTTTAAAATTCTAGTTAGTTAAAATACAGTGTAATATTGTTTCAAAAATAGAATTTAGTGATTCATCACCTACATATAACACCCACTGCTCAACACAAGTGCCCTCCTTAATACCTGTTGCCAATTTAGCCCATCTCCCCATCCACCTTCCCTCCATCAACCCTCAGTTTATTCTCTATCATAGAGTCTCTTATAGTTTGTTTCGCTCTCTCTTTTTCCTCCCTTCCCATATGTTCATTTGTTTTATTTCCTAAATTCCACATGAGTGAAATCATATGCTATTTGTCTTTCTGTGACTGACTTATTTCACTTAGCATGATAGTCTCTAGCTCCATCCATGTTGTTGCAAATGGCAAGATTTCATTCCTTTTTTTTTATCCAAATGTTTATTTAAATTCTAGCTCATTAATATTTAGTGTAGTTTTGGTTCAGGAGTAGACTTTAGTGATTCATCACTTACATGTAACACCCATTGCTCAACAAAATGAGTGCCCTCCTTAATACCTGTTACCCATTAGCCCATCCAGCCCCTCCCCTCCAGCAATCTACCATGTTCTCTATAATTGAGTCTCCTATATTTTTGCCTCACACTCTGTTTTTATCTTTTTATTTTACCTTCCTTTCCCCTTTGTTCATCTCTTTTGTTTCTTAAATTCCACATATGAGTGAAATCATATGGTATTTGTTTTTCTCTGAGTTATTTCTCCAAGTTTTTCTCCGAGTTATTGTGCTTAGCATAATACTCCCTAGTTCCATCCACATCATTGCAATTGGCAAGATTTCACTCTTTTAGATAGGTGAGTAATATTCCATTGCATATATATGTCACATTGTCTTTGTCATCATCAGTTGATGGACATTGGGCTCTCTCCATAATTTGGCTATTGCTGAGAATGCTGCCAAGGTGTGCATGTCCCCCTTCAAAATCTGTATTTTGTATCTTTGGGTAAAATACCCTGTAGTGCAATTGCTGGGTTATAGCAGTTCTATTTTTAACTTTTTGAGTAACCTCCATACTGTTTATCAGAGTGGCTGCACCAATGTACATTCCCATCAGCAGTGCTAGAGGGTTCCCCTTTCTCTACATCCTTGCCAACATCTGTTGTTTCGTGTGTTGTTAATTTTAGCCATTCTGATGGGTGTGAGGTTATCTCTGTAGTTTTGATTTGTATTTCCCTGATGATGAGTAATACTGAGCATCTTTTCATGTGTCTGTTAGCCACCTGGATGTCTTCTTTGGAAAAATGTCTATTCATGTAGTCTACCCATTTCTTAACTGGATTATTTATTTTTTGGGTGTTGACTTTCATAAGTTCTTTACATATTTTTGGATATTAACCCTTTATGTCATTAGCAAATATCTTCTCTCCCATTCTGTAGGGAATGTTGATTGTTCCCTTTGCTGTGCAAAACCTTTTTATCTTTATTTAAAGCTTTCTTTTTCTTTTTTAACATTTATCTATTTTGCGAGAGAGAGAGAGAGATTGCAAGTGGGGAAGGGGCAAAGACAGAGGGGACAGAGAATCCCAAGCAGGCTCCAGGCTCTGAGCTGTCAGAACAGGGGCCAATGTGGGGTTTGAACTCATGAACTGTGAAATCATGACCTAAGTAAGGTCAAATGCTTAACTGACTTAACCACCCAGGCACCCTAAAGGTTTTTTATCTTGATGAAGTCTCAATAGTTCATTTATATTTTGGTGATGGTCAGTTTTTGTTGAATAATGGGAGTTTCTCTGTGCTTTCTGGAACTCAATATCTGTTTCCTTCCCCAGATTAGGGAAGTTTCCAGCTATCATTTGCTCAAATACCTTCTGCCCATTTTTACCTCTCTTCTTCTGGGACCCCTAGGATACAAATGTTATTATGCTATAAGGAGTAGCTGAATTCCCTAAGTCTACATTTGTGATCCAATATTTTTCTTTCCCTCTTCTTTTCAGCTTTGTTATTTTCCATAATTTTATCTTCTATATCACTGATTTTGCCCCTCTCTTTCATCCATCCTTGTCATCATAACATGCATTCAGATTTGCATATCAGTTATATTATTTTTAATTTCAGCCTGACTAGTTTTTAGTTCCATTATCTCTATGGTAAGGGATTCTCTAGTGTCTCCTATGCTTTTCTCAAGCCCAGCCATCATCTTTATAATTATTGTTTTAAATTTTAGTTCAGACATTGTACTTATATCTGTATTGATTAAATCCCTGGCCCTGGCTTCTTTCTTTTCTTTCTTTTGGGGTAAATTCCTCCATCTTGTCATATTGTCAAGGTGGAAGAAAGAAAAAAGGAAGAAGGAAGGAAGGAAGGAAGGAAGGAAGGAAGGAAGGAAGGAAGGAAGGAAAGAAAGAAAGAAAGAAAGAAAGAAAGAAAGAAAGAAAGAAAGAAAGAAAAGAAAGAGAAAGCTAGATCCTAGGTGTGTTTTGTTCTGCTTGTTAAAAGAAGCTAGATCCAAAATAATAATAATAATAATAATAATAATAATAATAATAACAACAACAATAACAATAATAAAATAATTTTAAAATAACAATAAAGATTAGAATTGCTTTTTCTGGTATCCCAAGGGGGGCTGAACAAAAGAAGCTAGATCCTATTTCCCCTAGAGGTGAGGCTTTGTAGCAGCCTATGATCAGTAGACTTGGTGCACGCAAGGGGTTTGTGCTGATCTTCTGGGGGTGGGACCTGCTGTACTTACCCTAGGCCGACTTGCCTAGTGGAAATGCACCTGCAGGGCACAGAGTAGCAAAGCTTGGTAAAAGGGGCTCCAGCCCCTGGTTGGTGGTGCTATTTTGCGCGCTGAAGTGGGTCAGTGCTATTGGGCAGGCTGAAAATGGCGTCACCTGCTCTCTTGTCCCTGGAGCAGGGAGTTTGCAGCCACCACTCTTCAGGAAGCCCTCATTGGAGAGGCCGGGCCATCTCTCCCAAACGTACTGCAGGCAGGCAGAACTGCTTCTCCCCATGTGACCCAGAAGATCTTCAGCCCACACTGCCCACTCCCAGGTCTCCACCCTCCTCCCCCACTGGAGCACCACTAAGCCTACTAGGCGTGTCCCTGGCGATGGTGCAGACTTCTGAAACTTCAAACTCTGCACTCCACTATTTATAAAATCTTGTGGTATTCCGCGCCTCTCCCTGTCACAGTCAATGGCTTTAAGGGAGACTTTTTCTTGTGTAATTCCCTGCACACACTGTCACTCTCTCTCTCCTTCTCTCGCTCCTCTCCCTGTGATCAGGGCTCCCTCCCCATTGGAGTACCTGCAGCTCTTCTCTCCCCCAAATCAACTCTCTGCAGCTCCTACCTTCCAAGATGTGGCGGTTTTTTTCACCTCTACTCTAAAAAGGGACAAGGCAAGCCTATGGTCTCACTACTCCTCCACTACCATACCTCCAAATATCCTGTTCAAATTTCTGAAGCCGTAACAACACACATTTATAAAAGAACTTCAACTGGCTGGATCTGACCCACTGGGAAAATGAACTTTGGTTAATAATGTAAAATAATGAGATTTCTTACTCATGGGGAAATAAGGTACTATTTTTGGAGGATAAAGACATACATAACAATCAGAAATGCTGCATAAATAAGTAATACACTGAAGAGACTTGCTGTTTTCACTCCCTAGAGTATTACAGACTTTTTTAAGACCCTACGCTGAAGGAACTAACACTTCTCTAGGTGGTAGCAGTTAACTCAAGAGTAAACACACTATCTAAACTGGTGAGCTTAAGCTATGATTATCTTTGATTTGGATGGCTATACATATGTGTTGTCTTCTTTTTTTTTTTTTATAATTTTTTAATGTTTATCTATTTTTGAGACAAAGCACAAGTGGGGGAGGAACAGAGAGAGGGGGAGACACAGAATTTGAAACAGGCTCCAGGCTCTGAGCTGTCAGCACAGAGCCAGACACAGGGCTCAAACCCACAAGCCATGAGATCAGGACCTGAGCCGAAATCTTTTATATATTTATATATATGTATACGTATGAATACGTGTGTGTGTATATATATGTATACATATATGTATATATACGCATACATATATGTATATATATGTTCTATCTTCTTAAAACACCTGATTACCATATAAACTTTTTAAAAACCAAGATAAAAGTGTTCTTCCCACCGCCAGCCACTTCCCCCTTAAGCTGCTAGCAGTTCATATAGAGAGAGTGGCTTGAGAGTTTCCTACCAACTGATATGTTGACAGAAAGCAGGAAAAAACTTGGTAGGACAGGGAATTTGCCACCAAAAGTAGTTTCTCAGTGAAAAAAAGCTTGGGAGCTCTTGCTCTAGTGCTGCATTTAAAGAAACCAAATAACAAAAGTAACAATCTTCAAAGTAGTAATCCTTAATTACTCAAGTTTTTCAGGATTCACCAACCAGCAAATTCAGATGGAGGCTATATGCATTGGAATGCAGAGATCAAGCTTGGGTGACCTGGATTTAAAACCTGCCTCTGAAGAGGGTAACGATGGCTGTTGTCTTTTCTGTGACGTGGGAATAATAAAAATATCTGTGTCCACATGTCTTAAAAAGATTCAGTGAGACACTGTATCTAGGATGCTTAGCCCAGCACCTGACACAAAATTGGCATTCAGTAAAATGTTAACTTGTGTATCAGCCAGTTGTAGCTACCTTACAAACTTAATGACATAAGAAGTAATCATTTCTTTAGCTTGCAATTCTGTGGGTCAACAACTTGGGCTGGGCTCAGCTGAGATCAGCTCCACAGTTCTCAACCTAGTTGGGACTTTTTCATGTACCCTCCATTATCTGTGGATCAGCTTTGTCGTCATGCCTGGGACCTTGGCTGAGATAACCAGAGTGACTCAGCTCTGGCCCTCCAGTAGGCTAAGCTTTCTGCTAGTGGTAGAGACATGGCACCCAGGGGTAACTGGAGGTGTAAAAGGACTCTTGAAGCCTATGCTCAAAAAATGACACACTTGCCCCACATCCTTGTTGAAGGGAGTCACAAGACCAGTCCAGTTTCAAGGGATGAAATTGACTTCTCTTGCTGAGAGGAGCTGCAAAGTCACACTGCAAGGGGGTTGGGCAGAGGGAGGGCAGCCACTGCAACCACTTTTGCAAATTCTACCCCAGTTGGTATTATCATTGCTTTTCCCACAAACGTTGATATTAACTCTCGGTGACTCAGAGATTGCTTTTCCCACAAACATTGATATTAACTCTCGGTGACTCAGAGTCCCCACCTGTGTGACTTTAGGAAGTCCTGTCTGTTAAGCAATTTAAATATTTCTAGGAACAACCATGGTTTGTCTATTTACTTATTGAAACAGCAGCTCATATTTGAAGGAACACTATTTTTCCATATTTTTGTTTTTGTAGTTTTATGTTTATATAAATAGCTGTGTGTGTGTGTGTGTGTGTGTGTGTGTGTGTGTGTGTGTCCTATTGATTATGAGATAGTCAGGAGGTGGGTAAGCTTTCCCCCATTTCCTGAAAATGTAACTATAGTTTATTTGGGCAGGACCAAATAAACTATATTTTATTTGTATATTTGGACCTTAATTATGTTAATTATCCTGCTTAACTATCCTGTTGAATTTTAACAAAGAAAATATACATTAGAGAAAATATTAAGGCCTACATCTTTACTCTTAGAATTTGAATTCTGATGACAAGCAGGGGCTTAACTCTTGTGAAAACAATACCATCAGAACAAAAATCAGGTTAGAGATCCATCATGGTTTCTTCTTTCTTCCACCTCTTTGCCTTTATCTCCCTCCCAATTCCCACCCCCCACCCCCCACCCCCGCTCTCTGTGTATCTGAGGGCCATTCTCTCTTTTTCTGTCTCATTTCCATGTGTCTCCCCACTTCCATTCTGCCTCCCTAACTGTCCTCATCCCTTTTTTCACTGTCTCTCAATTCCCTTTCTACTTCGTGCTTGTCTTTTCCTCTCTTCTTTTCTCTTTCAAACCAAGTCCATCACAGTATTCGTAAATTAGACTTTAGTTATTATTCTGTTCATCCCATTAAGTTTACAAACTGTGTTGTTAATATTTTAATATCATTACTTCCAAAGAAAAAACCCAAGCAGTTGCTTTTAATTTCTATGTAGCACTAAACAGATTCCTGCCCCCACCCCCCTTCTCTACCCTTGGACTGTGTATCTCAGAATAGTGGCTTGTATTTTACAGTCAACAATAATGACTTTTCCTTACCCTCTTTGATTTCTTTTTAAATAGAAACAGAATGGTTGGAAGACTTCTCAACCTGACATCAGAAAGTTCAGGCTCAAATCCTGGAAGTGTCTTTTTCTATCTGTTGATACTTAGACAAGTCATTTCTTTTGGCTCAGTCTCACTTTCCTTATTTGTGAAATTGGAATAATAAATTTGTTGTGAGAATTAAATTAATTGCATGTGTAGAAATGCATACACACACACATAAAACAGGTACTCAATAAATCTGTGTGGATCAGATTATTGACCACTATACTCAGTAGTTACTCTGGAGTTCACATCTTTTTTATTCTATCCCAGGAATAGTTTATATTTGATTGGACTTCAAACCAGGGAAATCCTGGTTTGTATGCATGTAGGGAAGGGTGAAGCAAGTTGAGTCAAAGTACTATAAGCAATCTGTTCCAAAGGTTTTGCAAAATGGTTATCTTAGGGACCCCTGATGTGAGCAGGGAGTGGTGTGCACCACCAGCATTCATAAAAATAAAATAGGTCACAGATGAAATAAGTCAAGTTCCAGCTATAGGTGTACATGGCATATGAAAGTAAACAGCATTTTGTTTAATCAAAAATACTAATTATTAAAAATGCAGGTGACTTGAATAGCAATTAATATTAAAATATTTATTAGACAAAAAAGATTCTGTTTATTAAGCAAAAAAATATTCTGTTTAATGCTATTTAAAAATTTTTTTAATGTTCATTTATTTTTGAGAGAGAGAGCCAGAGGGGGAGGGGCAGAGAGAGAGAGAGACAGAGTCACAGAATCCAAAGCAGGCTCCAGGCTCTGAGCTGTCAGCACAGAGCCCAACGCGGGGCTCAAACCCACAAGCTGTGAGATCATGACCTGAGCCGAAGTCAGACATTCAACTGACTGAGCCACCCAGGTGCCCCTGCTTAATGCTATTTGAAAGCTCCTTTACTCACCATTGTCAACATCAAAAAAATAAAAAACCCAAGTCCAGTTTTGGAAATATGGGCAAAATCATAATCTATTCTTATGAAAACATGTCTATGTAACAAATACTATCTTAAACTATTCCTGGACTTCTTAATGTCAGAAAAAAAGTACTCTCCTGAAATTTATCCAGGCCAGCAGATCTTCCACTGTAGTTCTGGACCAAAGCCATCAGCATTAGCCACAAAGCTACTAGGAGTGTAGGTTCTCAGTCCCCATCCCAACCCGACTGAATCAGAAACTCTGCCGGTGGCTCAGCAATGTTTCTGAAAGCTCTTCAAGTCACCCCACACATTACATTTCGAGAACCACTGACCTAGACCCAAGTGAGTGGAAAACAAGGAATGCAGGTGAGATAGTAGCAAGAGTAGAAATAAACTAGAGTCAAACTCTCAATATGGTATGCAGACTTACTAACTTGCTAACTCCATTATCATTATTACCAATTTGTTAGCTTTTATAAGAAACATTGGCACTGTATTGGTTGCAGTCATCTAGAAATTAAAAAAAGAAGAATTTAAGTTGAACTCTGGTCAAAACCTCAGCAATGGTAAGTTGACATGTTGCTGCGTCCATGCATGTACAGGTTGGAACATCCCAGGAAGGAAAACAGAATTTTATCATCACCTTTAGGGTCTAGGTGACAAAAATTATGAAATGCAGTTATTTCCTCTTGCTTCTTATTACTGAATTTCCTTCACTGGCTGTGAATTGTTTTCTTTCTTTTTTTTTTTTTTTTTTAATTTTAGAGTATCTACATAATTTGCGCTCCCCTGGCTGTTCATTTTTTAAGACATTCATGTTTACATTCTGTTTAATGCTAATTAAATTAGGTCAGAAAGTTGGTTCTTTTCAGAATATGTAAACTTCATGCATATTTGAATAAGCAGCATTAAATATATTTACAATCACATAAAATATAGTATCTTAACATATGAATAAAAGAAAAATCCACAGGTAAAAATCACTTTTAGATGCTCATTTATAAGTTAATAATGTATTGCCAAATAAAAAATCTTTCTGTAATGGAAGGGAGGAGACTTTTCCTTAATTAGAATTTTTAAGATACACCCTAAAAAATACCTCCAAGCTGTTACCATTGACACCAGTAATAATTATTAAAGTGGAAAAGTACGTCAAATCAAAATAGTAGCTATAAAATTTAGCAGAGTCACCCCCAAAATGAAACACCATTAAATAAATTAAACTGACTCCCCATATATCGAACTATAATATGAACTAAATATATTTAGGGAGAAAAATGTGACTTTTGTATTATCACAAGCATTTTAAACAAGCACTCCTATTTGCTTATTGAGTTCCCACTTTTCTTTACAAAAATAATTTCTCTATAATGGAATAGTTTACTGAATACAAAAATAAAATATCTCAGTATAAAAAGTATAACACATCTACTCACTGAACATTTTTCAGTGACACAAGGCAAGCAAAAGCAATAGATTTGAAGTTTTCCATTGAATTCATAAGAATCCCTTTCTTTCTAAAATATTTGGGCAATACAGAATTTATAGACATACATATATCAAAATTGGTTACACCATTTTTATAATAACTTTGATCCTTACTGATAAACTTCAATATGAAATATATATTTTTCCCCTGAAAAATTTGATACAATTCCCATACAATTTCCATACGTGTTTGCTGTGTATCCTAACCCACTTTTCATCTCTACTCAGAACTATCTATGCAATCAAACAGACTAGAGACCCAAAAGAGTCTCAAAGAGTCCTTAGAGTAGTACTTGGTATCACAATGGCAAACCAAAAGAAAAGGGACCTTTTGCTTTTTCAGCTAAAACTCTTAGATACCTGGATGAATATATCTGGGTAAATACCAAAGGAATCAGATTACAAAAATGTTAGGACCCTCATTCAGAAATCACTTATGTCCATTTTAAACTGAGCGTAACTCAGTAGTAAACATGAAATATTAAAGTAGTGTCAAATTCGCAGATACTATGGCATTTATTCACTACCTCTAGATTTTTATTTAAAAGGAACTCCGCATTTCCAGATTAGAATTTGTTAGCATTTCCTCTGTGTTATAAATGGATGGTTGTACAGAGAGGGCTCCCCTTTGAAGTTACACCAACCCAACTTCATCCCCCAGTTGGAGCCAAGTTGAGTTACTCTATCATGAAGACCTGAGTTCTGATGCCGTCCCTCTGTAGACTCTTTCTCTGAACACTCCTCACTTTAGCAGAGGAAAAGGATGTCTACAGGAAAAAAGATGAAGACTTTTGTTATTCCGTTTCCATGTTAGTTTTTCTATAATCCACAGGGGAAATAGAAATCTCTTCTAATACATTTTGGGTAGTGTAGTAGGTTAGTATCTGCTAAAAAGGTATGTCCACCTCAAACCTCAGAATGTGACCTTATTTGGAAATAATGTCTTTGCAGATGTAATGAAGTAAAGAGTTTCTGGTTTCCCCCAGATTCTGCTGTCTAGGGAAATGGGAGGACAAGAAGACCCTTCTACTCTCCCTCTCTGGTCCAACTGTCTTGTGCAGACTGGGAATAGCAAAGCTCGTTCTTCTGTTATGTTTTTCCAAATTTCAGTGCTCAAATATAGGCCTTTGAAAATCAAATACTAAGAATTTGATTCCTTTTGTTATCTGCAAGCTTCTGTGTCATCCTTTCTCCAAAACAACAAAAGCGGAAAACTTTAGCTGCCTGCTCTAGGAAAAAGGACAGAGAATGAGAAAACTTCAAGGGAAGAAAAACTTTGTTAATATCCCAAAATATTTTTCTGCACTTACTAATCTATAAGAATTAGATAAACAGTATTTATTTATGAGTGTGATGGTGATATGTATTTTTAAATATAATTTTTAAATTTTTAAGTGGGCCTGCATTGAAAACTCTGGAATACCAAATATTCCTTCGTTTCCTAAATACAGTTTTTTATACAACGGTCAGAATGATGGGAAAGGCAGGCAGTTTGATGCAGAACTTAGCTCTTCGCATTTTAGAATATTCCATTAAAGTTAGCGGTCTGCCTTTTTCAAGGTTAAAAACACAAAAGGAAAAGTGACATGGGTCATAAATATGTATTAATACACAACCATGCATTGTCTGTTCAAAAATATGTGGTTTTCTATTTCTTATTCTCAAAAGAGCACTGGAAATACCTAAGGAACTGAAACTTTCACTTTTCTCTACACACAAACCTCATTTTATTTTTTTTTAAGTTTTTATTTAAATTCCAGTTAGTTATCATACAGTGTAATATTAGTTTCAGGTGTAGAATTTAGTGATTCAACACATACATACAATACAACACTTACATTCAACACATACATACATACTTACCTTGCATACAATACCTGGTGCTCATCACAAGTGTTCCTTAATCCCCATCACCTCTTTAACCCATCCCCCACTTACCTCCCCTCTGGTAACCATCAGTTTGTTCTCTACATTTAAGAGTCTGTTTCTTGGTTTGCTTCTCTCTCTTGTTTCCCTTTGCTGGACAAACCTCATTTTAACCTCAAGCTTGTTTATCAAACAATGCTTAAACAATGTTTGGGTTAACTTCTGAAAGACTTTCATCCCAGAACACTTCCTACTTGATAGGCCACAAAAGGTAGTTTCTTCGGTGGCCTTAATTTTCTTTAAATATGCCCAGGATAATGTCACACCCTTTAATTTCTTCAGAGCTGCCTCCAAAGGTATTAGGAGCCTACAAAGAAGCTAATACTTTCTGTCCAGCAAACTACTATTGTCGTTCAAATTCAAGGAGATCCCACACAGTTAGTTGGATGAATTGTTCTGCCTGGCCAGTCCACATCCAAAGGTTTATTCTAATGGCCCAGGGCACCTTTACTCTGGGGATCATTCCTTTCTGAGAAAAAGATACTCCCAAGAATGGGTGCTGAGGTGAGTAAATGTCTCAGAATCAGGAATGCTCCACTTTACATAAACCCAAACTTTATAAATCATCTGTTCATTCATTAGTCAATAAACATGCATACTTTGTAACCCATAAGGTTTATGCCTTCATTTTAATAATAAAAAAAATAAAGGAGATCATTTGACACAGCATCATTACATCATCCTTTGTTTTGGCCTCCTCTCTGTCAGAGACACAAGTCCCTTAACCTTGGATTATTCCAAACCCAAACATCAGGGGTGCCCAGGAATGGCTGTTGAAAATTGATGGGAACTTTTGGGAATCCTGCTCTGAGAACTAGAGGCAGCAGCCTCCCCTGAGGGCTGGCGAGAGGTGCTGCAGTTCTGAGCTCCACCTCCAGAAATGCTGATCTCCTAGGTAGTTTTGGAGCCCAGAAATCTGCATTTTTAACAAACATGGCAGATGAACATACTTGTTAACGTTTTGAAATGATTCACTTCCCAATGCACAGACAATATTATTACCCTGTTTAGAACACCTGGAAAGTGGTTAATTAGTGTAGAGCAGTTGTTTTCAAAGGCATCAGATCAGGCTTGTAAAAACCTAGATTGCTCCTCCCTCCTCCCCCCATCTACAGTTTCTGATTCAATGTCTCTGGAGTAAGACTCGAGAATTTGCTTTTGTTTGAAGTGCCCAAGTGATGCTAATGCTGCTAGTCCTGGATCTACACTTTGAAAACCAAGTGATCGAGACAGACTCTTTCTTGTGCAAATGAGAAAACAAACACTTTCCAAAATGTATGGCATCTTATAACAAGAATTAAACAAAATTAAAAATACCTCTTTTTAAAAAAATTTTTTAACGTTTATCTTATTTACTTTGAAAAAGAAATAGAGCAAGCAGGGGAGAGGCAGAGATAGAGGGAAAGAGAAAATCCCAAGCAGGCTCGGTGCAGTCAGGACAGAGCCCCACAGGGGCTCGAACTCATAAACTATGAGATCATGACCTAAGCTGAAATCAAAAGTCAGACACTTAACTGACTGAGCCACCCAGATGCCCCTAAAGATATTTCTTTAATGCCTGTGTTCTCTTTCATCATATTAGCATGCATTATTAATCCTAAGTGGAGATATAGGATGCAGCATTTCCAAATGTATTTCACCACAGAGCTCTCTCCTCAAGGAGAATCCTGGGAAACTATTTGAGGAAAGGCCAATATAGCACCATAACAAATTAGTGCATTTTAAGAAACTTGGACCTTTCCCATTCCCATCCAGACCTCATCCCTTGAACCACCCCTACCCCTATACCTCTGCCCCAGTGCCAGAAGAATCTGAGAGCATGGGAGGGGCAGGTACATTGTCCAGAATACAAATCATTGTGTAATCCACTTTTCCATAAAACTAAAATTATAACGGGTACCTGGCAGGCTTGGTCGGTGGAGCGCGTGACTCTTAATCTCAGTGTTGTAAATTCAAGCCCTACATTTGGGTGTAGAGATTACTTAAAAATAAATTCTTTAAAAAAACAAAATTATAACAAATACTTGATGCAAGTGAAATGATGTTTTAGTATTTCATATACTTCATATACTTTAGAGGAGCTAGTAAGAGCCATATTTTAAATATATTTAAAGTAGCTTTGTAGTCACTGAAGTATATAAAAAATGCATAGGTTTATAAGATTATTTCCTACTATACTGCCATAAGGAGATAAAATGCATATACAAATAAGTAGAGTATGAAGCAGATTACAGTAAGCATAATAAGAAAGATATAAGCAATTTAAGTAAATTATAAGTAATTATATAAATAAATATATATACATATGTAAATTAAGGACCACTTGCAATCTTATTGGAGTGTTTGAGCTACTCATTATTAACAATCAACAACTTTGCTAAAGAAAAGAAGTATGCCTCTTCTGATGGACAAGATTTTTGTGTGACTAAATTAGCTGTGCTCTACTGCAGTGGGAGAAGGGCTCCAGCTAACTAGGGTGAATTTCATAACGCAGTTCTCCCAAAACTTGTTCTAAGACTCACATGGGACACCAGTGGAAACTATGGATTCCTAGACCCCTTACTAACCAAACAAATCAGAATCTACAGTAGAAGATCCTGGAAAACTGTGTTTTTGATAAGTGCTCCAGTTCCCAAATTTTATTGTAGAATAAGAGAGACTGGGTTTTCTCTGAGGAGTCTTTGAGGGTAGAGCCTCATTCATCATTTATTCATTCACTCACTCAGTTAGCAAATATGTACTGAGCTCATGTGGCATGCACCACCAGATTTTTCTTCATCTGTGTCATTAATTTTTATTTACATTGTTAAATAACAAATATTCAACTGAATAAACTGATCAAATTGGCTTTATGTAAGGATTCATGAATCAAGCAGCATCCAATATAGCAGGTAGAAAGAAGTTCTGTTGAGCTGCAGAAAAGGAAAAGTTTCTAAAGACAGAGGAGGAAAAAAAAAAAGGAAATAATTAACCAAGAATGCATTGTTTTAGGCAAGGTTGCCCTACTAAGAGAAACAGAGGGGGTTTGTCAGTGGATTATCTCCTAGTGCTGACCAGGAAATTTCAAATTGACTGGTTAAAGGTCACATTCCTGGGGAGTTAAGACTACAATTAGGTTAGGTATTAAGTCTTGCTTTGCTGATTTGGGGATTAGCACAAGTGACATTATTTGGAGTCTGCTGTCTCCTTTTTAACAATAGTATCATTCCATCATTTTTTAGCTAGAAAAAATTCTTTTTCAATAAACATTTATATTGTTAATCAACACTATTATTCACTCAGCAATACATAAGGAAATGATACGCCCTAACACAATGGTCTTCTAGTAAAGTGCTCATTATATGACCTTATGATGCACACAAAAAAAACCAGACAACCAAACTTTAGTGGGATCATTACCAAAGTATGAAAAACCATTCTGCTCACTGCCCCAAACATCCTTAAGAATGAAGGATTTAAGGGGCGCCTGGGTGGCTCAGTTGGTTAAGCGGCCGACTTCGGCTCAGGTCATGATCTCATGGTCAGTGAGTTCAAGCCCCGCGTCGGGCTCTATGCTGACAGCTCAGAGCCTGGAGCCTGTTTCAGATTCTGTGTCTCCCTCTCTCTGACCCTCCCCCCGTTCATGCTCTGTCTCTCTCTGTCTCAAAAATAAACGTTAAAAAAAAATTTTTTTAATTTAAAAAAAATTTAAAAAAAAAAGAATGAAGGATTTAAAATATAGAAACACATATTCCAAAAGCTGTTTTCTTAAAAATGCTAACTTTCCAACTTTGCAATTTTGGCTATAATTCCTATGTTCTATATTCCTGCCTTCTGGTGGGGGGAAGTAATGAGTGGGAAGAAGCAAATGCTTTGGGAAGGCAGAAAGAAAGGTAAAAACTAATTCCTAAAAAGCTTGTGTGTTTGAAGATGTTGCTGTTTAAAAAGAGATTGTCCCAAAAGAGATATGCTCTATCTAGGGAAGTATGAGCAGGTTTGTCTTGCTTCTTTCTGCATTCTAAAAGTACCCACATCTATACTAATGTCACATCTCTTTCCTTTTTTTTTTTTTGACTCTGTGTGTGTGTGTGTGTGTGTGTGTGTGTGTGTGTGTATGTTGTGTTGAGGTACAATAAGGTAGAAAAAGAGAAAAAAGGAGTAGGATTAAGAAAATGAAAAGAGAAGCAGCATAAATAACTACACATGTCAATTTGTTGGACTAAATCATTGCAACCAAGGCCACAGAGTGAACCTCTTAAAATAGAGAGCAATGGTGAGGGACAAAGTATTAGCACAGGGTGCCGAGCCCATGATTTTAAGCACTGAACTATCAGTTAATGGTAAAAAATGTGGCAAATTGAAATAGTTCAGTTGTAAAAATTCAGTTCCATACAGGGCCTGCTAAAGAACCAGAGTGAAAGAAAATCAACATCTACTGGCACTCACCCCATCCCTGATCTCATAAATTTCCCAGCAGCAGTGAAACACTAACCATAGAAACAGCCCTGTGTTTCTGGAATGCTGTCACCTCACCTCATTTCCATTGCTGTTTTCTGAGGTCTGGGTGGATATGTCAGGAACATGAACATGAACATGAACGTGGGGAAGGGGGTGTCCTCCTCCTCCTCCTACAAAGCCAACAAGGTGCTGGCAGCCTGAAAGGAGAAATTCTTCAGACCTTTGCAAACCACTTCTGCCTTTGCTCTCTAGATACACAACAAGCTTGTTTATAAAAATAATCAGTGCCTCAACATATCCAGAGCCAAAGGACTTATCTTACATGTCTTATTTATAACATGTAAATGTATAAAAAATCATAGCATAAATCTATAAAAAAAATTATTTTTTAAATTAATGTTTTAGTAATACTTTAATGATTTACAATGTTTTCATTGATTCCATAAGTAGCAATAGTGATGAACTTAAATTCCAGTTAATAACTATATCTGGTTGTTATTTAAATGAATTTTTGGGGATGCCTGGGTGGCTCAGTTGGTTAAGCGTCTGACTCCAGCTCAGGTCACCATCTTATGGTTAGTAAGTTCGAGCCCTGCATTGGGCTCTGTGCTGTAAGCTCAGAGCCTGGAGGCTGCTTCGGATTCTGTGTCTCCCTCTCTCTCTGCCCTACCCCTTCTCACACTCTGTCTCTCAAAAATAAGTAAATGTTAAAAAAAATTAATAAATGAATTTTTGTATAATTCACACAATTCTGATATAAGAGCCTCAATAATGGAAATGAAATAGACAACAGGAAAATAAGCAATAAATAGTATTAGCTAAATATTTAAAGCCAATGTCACACAAAAGCTGAAATTCTGTAGGTAGAATATGTATTGATAAATCATCTATTTGGCCTAGGAAAGAAAAATTTTAATTATTTTATTATTTTAAGTCTTTAGTAAATTTTGATAATCTGTTTCACTTAAACATCTTAGAAGCAGTTTTTCCATCTGTAAATGAAGTGACAATAGTGACCAAATAGAATTATGAAGATAAAATAAAGTACCTAGTACAATGTAGTAGGTATTTGCTAAACACAAGTTCTCTCAGAGCTAAGTGCTAATATTCAGTTTCTCTGTTAAAATGGGAGAATTAAAACCTCTCACAGAATCCTCCTTTCTTATATCTAAAGATACGAACCAAGTTTTTTAAAGTAAAACCTTGCCAAAAAATCAACAAACACAGCCAAACCAGGAAAGGGGGAAAGCCAATGCCGTAAACCAAAACCGGACAGCCAAGGAAACAAATAGGTAATTCTGAGCCCAGAAGAATAGATCATTTTGTAAGGCTCTTAAACCTATCCCTAGAACTCATACTGGAGATGCAGAAAAATGTTGGAAAATGTCATCATTTCTGTAGCGAGACCACAAAATTAAACTACACCGAAGCTCATAGTTTCAGAAAAAATGCACTGCTTTGTTCTCACACTTGAGATTCCACCTGGGCTCCCAAAATGCTATAAATGTCCAACCACACTTAAACCATATTTTAATCCAATAATTCAAAAGGTCTCTGTATCTATCAGGGTTTAATGGAAAAACCAGAACCCATTCTAGGTATGTTAAACAGAATTTAGATACAAAATTCCTGGTAAGGCTGGAAGAGTGGGCGTCAGCAAGGCTCCCATTGGTGCCATTGAATCCAAGAACACATCAACATAGCTGCAATCCAAAGACTGAGACAGTGACTACCCCAATCACTGCTGATCCTGCTGTCCCTATCACTAGCACAACTGCCTCTTCACACCCACAGAGCTGGTAATACTCGAATTGTCATGCTGCTGCCATAAGTGCCTCTTAACACAGTGTCTCTGTTTTAGACATAGCAGCAGGAAAATGATCTCTGCCTTTCTTCTATCAACCAAAATATGTGTGAGTGCACATGATCCTGGCTGTAAAGAAGATGTGAAATGTTGTGAGCTTTGCAGTCTCTACTTTCCAGGAACACACCAATGAAGGGGGAGTTGAACAGAGGTTGAGCAAGCCAATCTACAGTATCCACCATAGGTCCATTTCAGCTCTACAATACATGGGCCATGTCCCTCATAATCCACCCCTTTGGTGACTCAATGCCCATAAGTGTTTGCCTCTTGACTTTATTTAGTCTAAGGCAACAATGAGTCTTGATACCCGTCAACAATCTGGCAAACTACTGCTTGAGCCAGCACACTGAATCCAGAAACCTGTATTAATTAGCTGTGCTCAAAGTTATAGTCCCTCCTCCTAGTATAGTATACTTAGAAATTGTTCCCAAACAATTCCCTTGAGTTTCTGCTTATTTAAAATAGCAAAATCTTTTGATATGTAGATCTTCTTTTTCTGAGTCCAACTTGTGCTTGGCTTCTTGGGTGTGTTAGGATCTGACTCTAGTTATAACAGTCTGGGAAGCAGAAAAGAATACTCAAAATGTGGGGCCTGAAGAGACCTCAAAAGTTATTTACCTCAAATAAAGTAACTAGCACGTCTCCAACAGACTACAACCAACCTTATGGGACAGGGAGGGGAGATGTTTTTGCTGACAGGAAAGGTTCCATGGGATGGGGATTCAAAGTATTTAAATTCAACTCAATGTACTCAAATGTCCCATTATAATTTGCAGGGCTTCTCTCCTTCCAAATCAGAGTCTTAATGTTCACTTAAAAGAGATAGCAAAACATGAATTCAGCTTATGCTGTAACCTTTGTAATCCACTGGATCAGAGTCTGTCAGATTTGAGGTTACATCAATCCTGAGATCACAAGAGATAAAAGATTATCTTAGAGTGATCATGGAAGCTCAGTAGTTCTCTGAACTTTTTCATAGTGATAAGATTGAACCTAAACCCTGGGCTTATCATTTTCTAGCTTTAATCTCCCCAGGACATCTCCATAGCTATCTTATTCTACAACTCTAGAAATTTCTCATTTTCATTCTAATGATTTACCATAGCAACTACTGTGCCAGAGTGTAGCCTTCTAAGAGGCACATCATAAGGAAGCCATAAGTGATCATTGAAGTCACTTCTTTGTCACAGTGTGACATAAACTTTGAGAGTCCCATTTTCTAATAGTAACAGTATTGCCATTATCTTCAACACCAACCAGTTCAAATCATCAATCTAATGTTTCCATCCTTGAGAGCATTATCTGCAATCCCTTCTAGAAGGAAGAAACAGAAACCACTCTCGTTTGGGGGGGGGGACTTAAGAAAAAGCAGATTTCATGCTAGGAAGAAGGTGTTTACAGAATCACTGTTAAGGCTATAGAAGCAAGAATCAGGAGTGGAGAACAAATCACCATAATTGCAAGCCCAAGATCAAGAAGTACTAGTGACATTCTGTCACTGTCACTAGTACTGCTAATAATCTCTTTACTTGTGAAACTGAACCCTGAGACTGGTTGCAGTAGCTGCCCCAACTCCCACAATATACCCACAAGACTGGTATCTATAAACTTCCGATCTCACATGCGTGCATTCAAATGGAAGAACTTATCTGTAACAAGAACCCTAGTTGCTAAAGGTATGGAAAACATAGATTTGAGCTACCAACTTCTAAAGAATAAGAAAGCATTCTAAACCCAGTATAGAACAAAGGAGGAACAAACTGCACAAAATCGACCACAGACTCAATAGCTTGTAGTCTCTATTTGGCTGTATAACCTCAGTCTTTCCAATTTCCTCCCATTCTTCCTGTTTCTCTAAGATACCATCCTCATGGTGTCAGAGGCTGGGGAGGCACCTTGAACTGATACCTGGGTATTCAGTGGATGGTATTTTCTGTTTCTAGGATGTTGTTCCTGGCCACCTAGTTACTGGTACCCATCTGGGGTCTCATGCTGAAGAGTGTGGTTGGTAAACTTGAGGGCCATCACTTATCTCCCTCTGAACTGAGATCTCATTATATTATTTTGCTACTTCTATTTTGAAATCTTCTGTAATAGACAAGTTTTAAAACTAAAGAGGCATGCTAAAGGAAGAATATTTTAAACACAATGTTTAAATAAACTTGTATTCGATTTTTCACTTTTAGTGGGATTTCTAAAAGCAAGACAAATTTTACAAGTATAAATAGCATTTATGCTAGACTTAATACTAATTTATAAAAACAGGAAAATTTTGGGGTGGCTGGGTGGCTCAGTCAGTTAAGCCTCTGACTCTTGGCTTCAGCTCAAGTCATGATCTCATGGTTTGTGAGTTTCCACCCTGCATCAGGCTCCATGCTGACAGTGCAGAGCCTGCCTGGGATTCTCTGTCTCCCTCTCTCTCTGCCCCTCTTCTGCTCTGTCTCTCAAAATAACTAAACTTTAAAAAATTTTTAAAAAAACAAGAAACTTTTATAGGTTTTGTCATCTTCTCATATGTTTATGCATCCTTAAAGAGTCTTGGCATCATTCTGAAAAAATTTTAAAACCTCTGGAAAGAATCTCTGGAAGGCTTGTACCATCTGCAAAGATGTCCAGAGAAGTTGCTCCTACACCCCCATGCAAAGTCCATTCTATCACATAATTGGCTTCCTTGTCTCTTATGTTTAGTATTAACTAAAAGGTCATAAGGAATTTTGTACGGTAAAATTATTTCTTTGGTTTTCTCCCCAAGGAAGGACTTTTATAATTTTTATGTTTTTTAATTTTGTTTATTGTTTATTTATTTTTGAGAGAGACAGAACATGAGCAGGGAAGGGGAAGAGAGAGAGGGAGGCACAGAATCTGAAGCAGGCTCCAGGCTCTGAACTGTTAGCACAGAGCACGACACGGGGCTCTGAACTCATGAACCATGAGATCATGACCTGGGCCAAAGTCAGACGCTTTACCAACTGAGCCACCCAGGCGCCCCAATTTTTATGGTTTTTTAAATGATACAAGAGCTTAATATAAAAATCAGAAAATATAAATGAGAAAATATGTAAGCACTCAGAAGATAATTCCTGTTAAAACCATCCATGACACCATGGTGCCCTTTAAAAGAGAGAACGAACGAACGAACGAACGAACGAACGAACGAACGAACAAAAGAAAGAAAGAAAGAAAGAAAGAAAGAAAGAAAGAAAGAAAGGGAAAGAAAAAAGTAAGCAACGTGATCATGCTGGTCAGGTTCTTTTTTTCTTTAACAGTCATGATCATCTATCCATGTTAATACATCTCCAATATCAGTTTAAATGATAGAAGAGAAAATCATAATTAATATGCTAGGAACAGTATGCTGTGTTTCAGTACTTAAGAAAGCACTGTTTCTTAAAATGTGGTTCAAACACTACTTGCCAAAGAATCACCCACAGTGCCCATAGTGGAGATGTGGGGACCCATCTCAGACATGTGAAATCAGGACCTCTAGGTGGGGGCCCAGAAATTTCCATTTCTCAACAAGCTCCCAGATGATGCTTGTCTCTCTTGTGACAATCACCTGTTTATTTTAAAGAGAGGACCTATTTTTCCCAACACACCAGAGTATTTCTGTTTTCTTGAATTTTCTGCTTTCTGATTTTTATTTTAGGAGACAACAATGGATGGCCTATACAATTTGACAAATACTTTGCCAGTTACTACAAAATGACTTCCTTGTATCACTTTGAGACACGAACATCTGAATGCCGTAAGTAATCAGAGGGATTGAGTCTCCTTTTCCATGAGTTCATAATAAGATGTCATGTTTTTAAAAGTTGGATCCAACATATTTTTTAAAAGGTTAATTATAGTTTTCTAACCACAAACTCTATCAGACATGTAGCCTTAATTTGAGAATTCTATTCAAAAGTGACTCAGGGATCCCAAGTAAAAAAAACAATACATTATGCCAGATACTGTTATGAACAAAATTAATGTCTGTCAGTCAGGGTTGCTATTATATGTCCCTTTTTCACAATCACTATAGACTCTGATACAAAGGGAACTGTAGAAACAGAAGGGCAGAGAAGCTGTTTGGATTTTAATGTTTGCAAGTGAAAAAGCTTCTGGGGTCTAAACTACTTTAGAAATACAAAAAAGTCTCATTAATACAAGAGCTATTAATACAAGAGCTATAACCTGCTATGTTTAGTCGCATACTGAAAACTTCCAACACACAGGAGGGGCTATGGGAGGGTATGACCTTAGGACGGACTCTGCAATATTTTAGAACATGAAGATCTTGTCAATTTTTCCTTTTAAATAATTTGTGTTTATTCTGATAAATTATGCAAATGTAAATTTGTGCCAGGGAGTTACAATTTGATCTTAGCTCTGCAAAACCTTGGTTAAATAGTTGGGGGTGGGAGTGGAGAGAATCCTTTACTATATTATTTCCTTTATGTTCTATTACAAGTTGTAAAGTATAGTTTTTTTGTTAAGGTTTAATATTTTTTTGTCTTCAGCATTCAGATGAGAATAATAAAAAACTACTACGAACAGTCCCCAGTTTAAGGACCATACTTCTATCCTGCCAATCCACAGATTACAAGCAATCTATCTCAGTGTAACATTTTCTCCTTGTACAGAAACCAAATTACTCGATCGTTGAAAAGCTAAAACTTTTTGAGAATGAAAAAGGTAACAGGTATAATTTAACTGCTAATAGAATAAAAACAAAAAACAAACAAAAAAAACTAATGAATTATGCCATGTTATCTCAAAACATGGATTTTATTTTTTTGTTTTATTGTATAGCCTTTCCTGAGTCTATAGACTCAGAGGCTACCAGCATTAACTTGCTGGTGCATTACTTATCTTTTTTATTTTAACATAGTTGAAATATCCTGTATAAACCATTTGTATCATATTTTCACTTAGCATTTTGACATAATCAGGTATCCATGCTATTATAAGCTCTTTTTGAATATACTATATATTTTTAAGTGTTATAATTTGCTTACTCATTCTTTGATTGTTGGATATTTTGGTGTTATTTTTTTTTCATTTTTCCCTATTACAGGTAACCCTGTAATCAACGTATATGAATTATTTTAACTCTGTCAATATAAACAGAAAAAACACACTGGAAGTAATGCTAATTTCACTCCCTCCATTTTAACCCTTCCTAGTCTCACTCTCAGAACCTTCATCTTCTTTCCCGACCCACACCCTTCCTTCCCCACAACACTCATGTTAGACATGGCTGTAACTTGGAGACAGAATCCATTTTCAGAGATCCATAGCCAAAATGGTTACTTACAACCATAAAACTGTTTAAAAGTTCTTGGCGGAGACTGTTTACAAAAAACACAAAACCTAAGTTATGATTTTGATCTCTTGTAATCCTATAAAATAGTCTGCAGAGTTATTTGGGAGGAGTGGTAGAACACCTGTCATCCCATAGCTGAGCAAAGGGAAGTTTAGTAGGTCAAAGTCATCTACCACCTTTGTCATGGAAATCTCTAGTTTGCATTAAGACACTTTTCCACTCTCTGGAGGCTTTACAGTAAAGGTCAAAAACTGGAAGCCTACAAGCAGAAAATTCTCATAGAAAGTTTTCTTTGTTCTGTGATGTTTTAAAATATTTTAAGTTGGCTATTATCATTTTTTAAAATAGGTACATAAGTACCTATGTATGACATTGTATTTCTGGCTTCTTTGAGAAAGTTGGTTGACTTGGCTACACATGTTCTTATCCTAATATGGCAACAGTTAGGAGAAGCTGTTCCACTGGGACATCTGGACAATGCCTACACCTATTTTGCCAGTCCCCTGGACATAAGAGTCTGTTACCTCTACCATACAGGTTAGGGTTTCAAAGTAAACGTAGAGGGAAAACACTCCTCAATGTTCTCATTAATCAACATTCCTATTGTACTATTGAGCTATACGAACACATCATTGAAAGTCTAACAGACATTAGAACTATGAGGTCACATCTTTAAGACCATCACTACAGCCCCACAAGATGGCCAAAGGGATACATTCAACTCTTCCTCTTCCCAATGGCAGCAGTGAGAATAGAATGGCTGGCTATGCATTAAAAAAGTTCACTCCCAGGGGGCCTGGGTGGCTCAGTTGGCTCAATGTCTAACTTTGGCTCAGGTCATGATTTCACAGCTCAGGTCATGATCTCACGGTTGGTGGGTTCAAACCCCACATCAGGCTTGCTGATGTCAGCATGCAGCCCACTTTGGGTCCTCTGTTCCCTTCTCTCTCTGCCCCTCCTCCACTTGTGCGCTCTCTCTCTCAAAAATAAATAAAACATTTTTTTTTTAAATTCACTCCCATAAATGACATTTTTGACATCCTTACATTCCTATGTAATCCAATCCAAAAGAAGATCATAAAAAATCCTTTAAAGAACTCCTGAATTTTCCAGAAAAAAAAAAAAGAATTCTACCAACACTATAATTCATGTTTAGCTCTCCTCTTTCTCGCTAGTTAAAAATGACTTAGTCTTCCATTAAGGGTTAGATTATGTTATTAATAAATACTTTATTTTTTAATGTTTTATTTACTTTTGAGAGAGAGAGAGAGCAAGCATGAGTGAGAGGGACAGAAAGAAAGAGGGACAGAGGATCTGAAACAGGCTCTGCACTGACAGCAGCAAGCCCAACTGGGGGCTCAAACTCATGAACGGTGAGATCATGACCTGAGTCGAAGTCGAGGCTCGCCTTTACTGAGCTTCCACCCAGGCACCCCGATAAATACTTTATTCTTAAGTAGCAGCTTTAACATGGACATTAAAGCCCATCACACACTGTCAGTCATGCGACCCCTGGACATAACCACTCTCCTTGCATGAGTAAAAGCAGATGACTTCATTCATTTTTGCAGCAAATGGAGAAGAGTAGTCTGCTATTTAAAAAAACAAAAAATGCATGGGTTCGTAAATTGTATGTGTTTTCTCATCTTAATGTTCTAGCATCATTTTAACATTAAATTAAAAGCAAACTTTGTAAACTTAATTTAAAGCAGTGCCCAAATTGCTTAGGTAAAACAGGACATACTTTTGTACTAAATAGTTTTCTCATAGTTTTTCATTTCTTTCTTTTCATTACCCTCCTCTTCCTGGTCCCATTCCTTACTACTTCCTCCTTATTCAGTGGTCGGTTCTGTGCCTGTGCCATGTCTTTGCCGAGGTTTAGAGGTTGACTGTGATGAGACCAATTTACGAGCTGTTCCATCAGTTTCTTCAAATGTGACTAAAATGTAAGTAGAAAAGAATGGCTTCAACCTGACAGCCAGAATAGCACCTGGAAAATTGTATCATACTTAAGGCCCTGTCATTATTAATGCATTTTTATTCAAAGATGATATCATTGTTCTCCATCAATTATAATGATTGCTGATATTTATTTTACATTTAGTAAGTGCTAGGCCCTACTCTAAATTCATCTATATATGAATTTATTTGGTCCCTGATAATAATCCTATCAAGTATTTAGTGTCTCCACGTTTTACCTAAACAAAAAATGTCATCATTTATGTGCAAGTAAAGAGAAAAGACTGCCAGTTAAACTATGATATAGAATTTTCTTATTACAAGAATGGACATTTATTGAAAGAGTTCTTTTAGACTTTGTTAGAAACATTCCTATCTACAAACAAGCAAAAAAAGAAAAAAGAAAAAGAAAAAAAAAGAAAAGAAGGGACAAAAACTGGATAAAATATTCCTAGAACTTCACATTTAAAATCTAACTCTTCTGAATCACATCTGACTGAGAGAGGTTGCTATTGTTTTTTTCCCAAGTAACTCAAACTTATATATATGAAAGAAAATTATCTTCACAATAAGTGGTTTGTTGATCCAGTAATAATTCCAATTCAACAAACTTTAGGAACACGGTCACACACATTTGGCTGAAACTTTTCAAAAGCAATCAGTGGTGGATAGATATTTTCATCCAATATTTTTGCTGAGTTTTTTGTCTCACCCAAGTGTTTTGGTGCCTTATGGTTCTGACTTTTGAGTATATGAAGACAAAATTGGAGTAATTCTTAAATTTACAAATATGGGTAAGTCCTGCCTTTGTCAACCCGAACCACATAACACAGCAACTCATATGCTTGAAGTATAAGAGGTGGGGAGAGCTAGAGTTCAGAGTTCCTGTGGATAGTGGTGCCATCAAATTAACAGAATCTGGGAGAGTTTACTCAATTGATAGTGACCTGAGGAGTTTATTCAACTCGGTAATAAGCTAAGAATATCAAACGGGTGAAACCACAAAGACTTATTTTCCAAGGTAGGTGATAATCCCACCTGAACTAAGGCAAGAATTCTACCCTATCCCCACCTCACCTCGCTCTTTCTGGATAGTCTTAGTATTTTACTAGAATTAAATAACAATCGGAGATTCCATGGAGAGTTGCCATGCTTTAAGTCATGACTGGACCTGTTCGGTATAAAAATTGATGATGATTGCATTCTATTTTCAAGGAAAAACATTGATCACCCCCACTGCTTGTATCAAATTAGCAGAAAATCAAAGAATACCCTGATGCTGCTAGTCCCATTTTTCACTTTCCTACAAGTAAGATTTGAATCTGTTCTTCTGCAGCTTAACTAAACTTTGCATAAGAAAGGAAGAGATGGACAGAACTGGAGGAATGGAAGAAGATAGGCAATGACTAACCAGAGAGTGTGTACCCCTAAAGAATACCTAAAGGCATTCTGATTCAAATTTAAATAAAAAACTGTTTTGGCTCAATACATACATTCACACATACATTCACACAAACGTTCATAAAGAGGTGTGTGCAGTCCTGTGGGCCACCAGTTTTTAACCCTTGGTACAGAGAAAAAAAAAAACTGGGATCAGCTCCTTGTGAATGACTGACTACAGGAAAACGAGAGAGAAGGAAGAGTCCAAGATGATTTCAGAGTTTCCCTCCTGAGTAAATAGAGTGATCCAAGAATGGGGACACTTGGTGACAGTAAGTGGCTAAGATTAGGACTCCAATTTTAGATGGATTTTTCAACTTGAGGTTAACAGGTCACTCAGCAGAAATTTTCAACAGGCATTTGGAGATGTAGAAATAAAGCTCAGGAGTTTATGTCTGTAACACTTTCTTTTCTGTTTTGTTAAAAAAAAATTGCATTTTCTTGTGCTTTGGATTGAGCAGCTTGATTCAAGTTCCTCATTTCTACTTTTTTCTGCAGAAAGCTGACTCAGCATCATACTCACCCCAGTCTTTATTCAATTCCATAGAGAAAAGGAACACTAGGCTTTACAACAAATACATTAAAAGAGTAAATATCAAATTTTATTACTGAGTTCATTCCATATTTTGAATTGGAACTCTCATAGGGAAATGTCAGAAATGGACTAAATCATATATAAGCTTTAAAGAAACCAACAATCCAGATAATATTTATTAAAGTTGGGGGGGGGTACCTGGGGGGCTCAGTTAAGGTTCCAAGTTCGGCTCAGATCATGATCTCTCGGGTTTGTGAGTTCGAGCCCTGTGTCAGGCTCTGGGCTGCTTCAGATTCCGAGTCTCCCTCTCTCTCTGCCCCTCCCCCGCTCTCACTCTTCTCTCTTCCTCTCAAAAATAAACATTTAAAAATGTATATATATTTATTGAAGTTGGGATTTTTAAGACATTTCACATAAATGCTAATGAGCAAAAGAGACAAACAGATAAACATGATTATTTATGCATTGTTCTAGCTTCCTAAACATTAATTTTGACTGCATGAGAGCTGATGATAAGATGCTGGAATTTAACCACTAAACCACATAATCAATTGTAAGAGCTTTCTTTATCAAAACTGCAGCTAGCTTTGATAATAGTAATTAAACTAAGTAGCTTCTCTCTTTCACACACACACTTCACTTTGTGAAGAGTCAAACTTGGAATATTACATTTTAAAACTCAAGAATTTATTATATTAAAAAATTTGGAGTTTGTCCTATTCCGTGAGAATAATAACACCTACCTTTTTCCGTTTCAACAGGGTATTATGAAAATATCAAGAACGCTCTTTGTAAAAATACTTGACATCACTTAGAAGGAAGTAGCCTATAAATCCTAGGCACTCTTAACAAAACACCAACTTCCTAAGAAACCATATTTAGGAGTCCTTAAATGAGCTTTCCTTTCCTCCAGAGTAACCTTCCCACTCAGGTGAATTAGCTTTTCTTCTTTTATTCTCTCATTGAACCTCACCTGTGTCTCCTTTAAGCACATCAGATTTCTTCCTTGTACTACAGTGGTTGGGGTTCTAATCTCTATCAGAGAAAGGGAAATGCCATAAGCTCCATGGGGACCTACAAAATGGTTTTTCTATATATCCTCCAAAGTTCCCAATAGAGTATAATAAGCTCGTAACACTGTTTTTGAATTGAATTTATAAGAAAATATATATAATAAAAATAAAACAAGCTGATTGCCTTTTTAGCCTTGGGCTATAAAACTGAAGTTACTTTCCAAAGAAAAATCTCTATTTATAGATAAAATATGTTCTTTTTCACCCCAATAGAATATAAGCTCTAAAGAGCAGGGATATTACTGGTTATTTTCCAAAGTGCAAATGGAAGGCATTTAACATGTTTGTTGAGAAAATGAATGAATGCATGAATGAATGAGCACATTTTTGAAAACACACTAAGATGTCAATATTTTTAAATCAAACCCAAATATTCAACAGTTTATTTTTATACAACACAAACATTCAAACAAGATGTAAAGCAGAATTGAAGACCCAAGCCAAGGAAGAATGATTAGTAGGAAGGGGATTCTCAATTAGCTAACATAAGAAATGAAAGAACATTTAGTGATAGCCTGGCAGCTAAGAATGATTTCAAGAGAGGATTAATAGTTAATCAACCTTTGGCACTCATTCATTAAAAAATTACTAAGTGGTGTTTATATTCTAGAACAGTGTGTCTTAATTTTTTTTTTCTTTTCATTACTGCCCCCCCAAGCCTTTTTAGACATTGTTTTTCTGTTTGTCCCCTCCTGTGAAATTTTAATACTATATATCTGTTTATGCATACCTGTTCTTCATCCATTTAAAAAGGTAAGACTTTTTAAATTTTTTTTTTCATTCCTTTAGAACCAATTTTCACACCTTGGGGCAATAATACCTCCATTGAAAATACTTGCATTCCTAAACTCTAGAATAGCATTTCTCAAATTAGATTCCAAAAATGTGTCCTGGGGAATCTGAGAAACTATTTTTATTTAAGAAGATTTCATTACCAAGTTTAAGCAACACTGGTCCAAAACCAACGTAACAACTAACATTGGTAATGCCTACTATACAACACTGTTATAACCCGAGTCCTTTATGTGGATCAAGTATCTCCAAGGGTTTATCCCACAGTGGTTAACCTCCAGACAATCGTCTGTTCCATTGTATTGTATAAAGATAGTAATAATAATTGCATCATATTATTCCAGTTCATCTAGTCCAAATCCATGCTTTCACAGTTAAAGACACTGACAAGGAATGATTATGTATGATTCATGATTTGTGCAAGGGACTCCAGCTGTAATGATTTGCGTTTTGCCCTGTTTGGTTTGCTTTTTTGCTTCTTTAATTTTGTTCCTACTACCTTACATTGCTTTTCCTTAACAGACTAAAGGTTTAGGTCCATCCCAATACAGCCACAATTATGTGGACCTGATTTGTGTCAAGCTGCATATCAAATTGTGATACAAGGGGAAAACTTTCTATACAATTTACTGGAAACAAATAAAATCACTTATTGAATAAAGACGGCTCAATTGTACTTCCCAACTGACAGTTTCCTTCATAACTAATTTTAAAAGGAAGTAGAAATAACACAACACAAAAAAGCAAAAAATAAAGTGGGATGTGAGCAATGAAATATTGAAGAATATAAAATTACTTACGTACTTGAATGTGCTTTGCAGAAAACAGTACTTTTATTGTCACTTCAAAATTGAGATTATAAACCTAATGTTTATTAAATAAAAAGAGAAAGGGAAAATGTAACTGAAAATTATTTTCCCAGTTTAATTATTTTTGTGTTTTGCCAGAATTACAATGTCGTAACCTAAATTTAAGAAAAGATAAATATCTTTAGTAACACAAAATTAACAGTTAGATCCAATTCAAATGGTACTATGGATATGAACGTTAACGTCATGAAATAAAATGTTTCCTGAAAGCTGGTACCAAAGCAAATAAAGCTTAAAATTATTTTATTTTAAATTTATTGTATTATTTGTAGTTTAAAAGTAATGAAGAAAAACTTTAAGAACCAAAATTTACATTTATTTCAGGTCACTTCAGTGGAACTTAATAAGAAAGCTTCCTCCTGATGGCTTCAAGAAGTACCATCACCTTCAGAAGCTGTAAGAAAAAGTTTAATCCCCAGTATTTAATTCACTAACATTGTTTTGGCATGTCTGTTTCTTCTTACATCTGCGGAGACCAACACTGTTCCGGTGCTTAAGTCTAATTCCTCTTCAGGAAATTATTTAGCTGTTAGCTCAAGACTACCAGGTAACTTTTTTTTTAGAGGCTCTAGAGGCCATTCTAGAAAAACCTCAGATACTTATTCCCAAAGAAACTAGAGCATATGAGCTATGACTTCTCCTGCCACACACTAGACTGTGAAGAACTTTCTTGCATATGTTTGCAAATTCAGTCTCCAACTAAGAGAGCAAGTCATGGTGGTTTGATACCCCAGAGCATGTTGTCTGGGGGACTTGATTCCATTTTCACATCTGCCATGTAGGTTGAGTTTCCTTTTGGCCTCAAGTAGTATCTGGCATGCTAGATTGCCATCAGTTTAGCATTTTCATACGTACTCCAAAAATTCATAATGGCCCGGGTTATGTTTACCTAATATCTAGGCCAACTTTGTGACTAAATCATATCATACTTGAACTGCTGGGTTTAAATATCTTGTTCATGAATCACGCTATCTAGAAAAGATCTCAGAATTCTTCATTTCATTTTCATACCTATGTTGCTTTTGATTCTGGTTTTATACTGAAGAAACCTCACACATAGATGTATATCTGTATATTCTTCTTTAAGATAACAAATATGAGGCATGTGGGTGGTTCAATCGGTTAAGTGTCTGACTCATGATTTCAGCTCAGGTCATGATCTCAGGGTTCATGAGTTTGAGCCCCACATCAGGCTCTGTGCTGACAGTGCAGAGCCTGCTTGAGATTCTCTCTCTCTGCCTTTCTCCCACCGTATACACTCTCTCTCAAAAATAAATAAATAAACATTTAAAAAATTAAGATTAAAAAATAGAAAGCAAAATCAGAAGAAATATTAATCTACTTCATTAAATGAAATGTACTCAAAACCCAGATAATCTGAAAAAAAAGTATGTTTCATATTTAAAAATAAAAATTTCAATAAAAATTACTTTCAAAACTTTATTCTGGATGTTCAGCAATCAGGAGAGAAGAGCTTTTCAAAATTAGGCATTATATAAAATCTTCAAGAGGATGCTTCTGAATTCTATTTCCTGATTTTTGGAGTATGAAGAATTTTTCTGATCTGTAGCACCACCTTATGTCCACATGTTTAAAAGGAATTAGGACTTCAAATTTAAATATCAAAATTCAGGTTTATGTAATGGTAGTTTAGCATTTTTCCATAATAAACATTTTAATAATTTTTTTAAGATTTTATTTTTAAGTAATCTCTACACCCAACCTTACACCCACAACCCCAAGATCAAGAGTCATATGCTCTACTGACTGAGGCAGCCAGGAGCTCCAAATTAATTCTCAAATAGCCAATTTGTTATACCTAATAGATCAAAATAGCCTAATTACAAAAAAAAAAAAAAAATTCTACCTGGTTATTAGAGATAAGCTTTGCTCAGCCTCCACACAATACAGTCTATTGCTTAGCAGATTATTAAAATAGTTAGAAACAAATAATACATGCTAAAGTTTCTCTGTGTATTAGTGAGGAAGATGCATCCCCTATTATGTGATTGGAACCATAACATGTTCTGTGAAATTGTTATACGCACAATAAACTTATAGTTTAACATAACTTATTGTGTAACATCGTACAATCAAAGTTAGGTTATCTTGCATGTTGCAGAAATAGAAGATCTTTTTTAGTCAAAATTTCTAATTAACTAAGAATTTGTTCGTATTGGTTTCTTCCTTATTGCTCCTAATATTTATAAATATATATATATAAACTTCAGAGTACCCTCAAGGACAACGATGGCCTATACTCAGAACAGGAAGTCAGGCTCAAAGCCTTACCTTGTCATTCCCTACAATCTGGGGCCAGTGCACGCAGAAATGCAAAGCTTTACAAGGATGCAGTTGATGCAATTTCTTGTGCTCTGGTCTCTGTTTCCTTTGACCTCCAATTAACACAGGACAAACTAGTTAATTATATAAAACTACATTCTTGTCTTGACATGCTAGTCTAATTTATATTCTTGTAGTCTTTATTTTTATTCCTTTTTTTTTCTTTTGTCATAAATACTTCTTATAAGTTTCTTCAAACACTTTTTAAAGCAAGACTTGGAGTGTCAAATTAATGAAATTGGAGCTGACTTGCTTAGCAGATTTGTGATTAACATGGAATATGATTTGGGGCCTTAAAGGTGTCACATTTGGTACTTTTGCCAGCACTATCCTAAACACCTATATTTCCATTATAGCAGGAAATGTTAAAAAGTCTGACTTCTGAGCCTGTTTGATAAGTGAGTGCCTTACTGTGCATTAAAGTTTCACTTATAGAAAATTCAAGGGGAGGAGTTAAATGGTGGAGCAGTAGGAAGACCCTCTGCTTGCCTCATCCCTCAAACACAGCCAGATAAATATCAAATCATTCTGAGCACCCAAGAAATCGATCTGAGGACTGAGACAGCAAAACTGCACAAGTAGAGGGAGAGAAACAGCCGCATCATGGAAGTTAGTTGCTGCAGAGAGTTGATTTGGGGGAGAAAAGAATTGCAAGGGCTGCAGAGGGGTAGGAGCCCTGATCATGGAGAGAGGAGAGAGATAAAGAGAGAGAGAGAGCATGAAAGCAGTGAACAGGGGATTGCACAAGAAAAACTCTTCCCCAAAACCATTGACTTGGAAAAGGAGAGGGGCTGACAATCACAAGTTTTTATAAGTAGTGGAGCTCAAAGTTTAAAGTTTTAGAAGTTTGTGAAATCACCACGGTCATTCCTAGTGGGTTTAGTGGTGCTCCTATGGGGAAAGAGGGCAGAGGCCCAGGAGCAGACAGCATGCTCTGAGGATCCCCTAGGTCACACAGGGAGAAACAGTTCTGCTTGGAGTGCATTTGGGAGAGGCAGCACTGTCTCTCAGGAGACAAAAGAGAAGGTGGGCATCATTGAATGTTCCCATTAATTAGCATAGCAGCAGAAGCACCTACAGAAGGTAGCTAACCTAGAAACCAGCTTTTGGGTGTGCTTTGTCATAAACTCCTAGCCCCCACGGTCGTGCATCTGCTTTTCTGGGAAAAACCAGCCCCAGCCACAGTGTGGCAAGACCCTCCTCCAGAGGATCAGCGTGGGTCTGTGCTATACTGTGTCCCTGAACTTGGAGCTTTGAAACTCACTCACATGCCTGAGATAAAACACAGGAGTACTGTGCTGCCAGAAGAATAGACGGCTTGGAAACAGAGAGGATGAACGCAGGGTTTCTGATGGAAGAAGCGTGAGACACAAGAGAGGAGACTGTTTGCTCTTCTGTAAAGGTGTCCTGAACAGCAACAGGCATGAACTCCCCTCTCTAGAGATGACAGAGTGGGGGATGCCATTTTCCCTCTGCCCATCAGCACTTCTGTGAGCAACACAGCACCCCCAGCTTACACTAAGCCTCATCCCAATATGCCCTGCAGGGTCATCTTTACAAAGGCAAGTCTTCCTGAGAACCAGCTCAGCAGGCCCCTCCCCCAGAAGACTAGCACAAACCCCCCTACAAATACCAAGTCCACTGATCATAGAGTGTGCAAAGCCTCAGCTCTGGGGGATATAGGATATAGCCTTTTTTTTTAATGTTTATTTATTTTTGAAAGAGAAAGAGAGAGAATGAGTGGGGGAGGGACAGAGAGAGGGGACAGAGGATCCGAAATGGGCTCTGCACTGACAGGCTGACAGCAGAGAACCCAATGTGGGGCTCAAACTCACGTACTACAAGATCATGACCTGAGCTGAAGTTGGAAGCTTAACCAACTGGGCCACCCAGGCACCCCAGGATCTAGCCTTTTCTAACAAGCAGACCAAAACATATCTAGTTAAAACACGCCAAACACTGGACCAGGTCCAAATACTCCACATTGCAGGCAGGGAGGAACTCTGCAGAGGACTGATCTAAGAGAAAGAGCAGCCAAATCACAATAGCAGAAAGCACAGAACATAACACCAAAAAAAGTCCTGAAGTACCAGGCCATGAACGGTATATGACCTCTTCTTAATATAACCATTACTCTCAGAAGCAGGAAACAAAACAGGTTTTCCTAACACACAGTAGACAGAGGTCTAGGCAAAGGCCAAGATGGACGACTTCATCCAAAAAGAAAAACTGGAAGATGTAATGGGCAGGGATCTAATTGAAACAGATATAATATGTCTGAACCAGAATGTAAAGCAACAATCATAAGTTATACTAGCTCGCCTTGAGAAAAAGCATAGAAGAAACCAGAGAGAACCTTACCACAGATATAAAAGAACTAAAAACTAGTAAGGCCTAATAAAAAAAATGTTATAACCGAGATGAAAAACCGACTGGATGTATTTACAACAAGGATGGATAAAGTGGAGGAATGAATACATGATATAGAAGATAAAATTATGGAAAACAATGAGGCTGACACGAAGAGGAAAAGAAAGATATTGGATCACAAATGTAGACTTAGGGAACTCAGTGATTCTATTAAGCATAATAACATTCGTGTCATAGAGGTCCCAGAAGAAGAAGGCAAGGAAGAGGGGGCAGAAGGTTTGTTTGAGCAAATTATAACTGAAAACTTCCCTAATCTGGGGAAGGAAATAGACATTGAAATCCAAAAGGCACAGAGAACTCTCATCAAAATCAACAAAAGCCAGCCATCACTAAGACATATTATAGTCAAACTGACTATACACAAACAAGGACAGAATCTGGAAAGCAGCAAGAGAAAAAAATCCTTAACCTATAAGGGAAGACACATCAAGTTTACAGCAGATCCATCTACAGAAACTTGGCAGGTCAGAAGGGAGTGGCATGATTTTTCAATGTACTGGATGGGAAAAATATGCAGCCAAAAATACATTATCCAGCAAGGCTGTAATACAGAATATAAGGAGAGATAAAGAATTTCCCAGACAAACAAACACTAAAAGAGTACAACCACTAAACCAGCCCTGCAAGAAACATTAAAGAGGACTCTTTGATGGGGAAAAAAAGATCAAAAGCAACAAAGACTAGAAAGAAACAGAGAACATCACCAGAAACACCAACTTTACAGGTATCACAACGGCACTAGATTTGTATCTATCAGTAATCACTCTGAATGTAAATGGACTAAAATTTCCAATCAAAAGGTATAGAGTAGGGGCACCAGGGTGGTTCAGTGTCCAACTTCGGCTCAGGTCATGATCTCACAGTTTGTGAGATTGAGCCCCACATCAAGCTCACTGCTGTCAGCCTGTAAGTACAGAGCCCACTTCAGATTCTCTGTCCCCCTCTCTCTACCCCTCCCCCACTTGCACTGTCTCAAAAATGAATAACATTAAAAAAAAGACATAGAGTACCAGAATGGATAAAGAAAACAAGACCCATCTATATGCTGCCTAGCATATAGCAAGAGAATCATTTAGACCTAAAGCCACTTCCAGATTAAAATTGAAGGGATGGAGAACCATATATCATGCTAATGGACATCAAAAGAAAGCCAGAGTAGCCATACTTATATCAGACAAACTAGATTTTTTTTTTAATTTTTAACATGTATCTATTTTTGAGAGACAGAAACAGAGCACAAGCAGGGGATGGGTAAAGAGAGAGGGAGATACAGAATCCAAAACAGGCTCCAGGTTCTGAGCTGTCAACACAGAGCTCAACGCAGGGCTCAAACTCACGAGCCATGAGCTCATGACCTGAGTCGAAGTCAGACACTTAACCGAGTGAGGTACCCAGGTGCCCCTGGACAAACTAGATTTTAATTTTTTTTTAATATTTATTCATTTATGAAAGACAGAGAGAGACAGAGCACAAGCAGGGGTGGGGCGGGGGGGTACACAGAATCTGAAACAGGCTCCAGGCTCTGAGCTGTCAGCACAGATCCCGACGCAGGGCTCAAACTCACAAACCATGAGATCATGACCTGAGCCAAAGTCGGCAGCTCAACAGACTGAGCCACCCAGGCGCCCCTAGACAAACTAGATTTTAAACCAAAGACTGTAACAAGAGATGAAGAAGGGTAATACATCATAATTAAGGGGGTCTACCCATCAAGATCTAACAATTGTAAATATTTATGCCCCCATATTGAAAGCACCCAAATACATAAATCAATTAATCAAAAACATAAACTCATTGATAATAATACAATAACAGTGGGGGCTTTAAACCCACACTTACAACAATGGACAGATGGTCTAAGCATAAAATCAACAAGGAAACAGTGGCTTTGAAGGACACACTGAGCCAGATGGACTTAACAGAAATATTCAGAACATTTCATCCTAAAGCAACAGAATATATATTCTTTTCAAGTGCACACAGAACATTCACCACAATAAGTCACATTCTGGGTCACAAACCAGGCCTCAACAAGTACAAAAGGATTGAGATCATACCATGCAAATTTTCTGACCACCACACAATGAAACTTGAAGTCACATCCTATTAAAGAATGAATAGGTCTACCAGGAAATTAAAGAAGACATAAAAAACATATATATGGGGCAAATGAAAATGAAAACACGAGAGTCTAAAACCTTTTGGATACAGCAAAGGCAATTCTAAGACGTAAGTATATACTAATAAATACCTACCCAAGAAACAAGAAAAGTCTCAAATACACAACCTAACCTTACACAAAGGATCTAGAAAAAGAACAGCAACTAAAGCCTAAAAACAGCAGAAGAAGGGAAATAATAAAGATTAGAGCAGAAATAAACAATACAGAAACAAAAACCCAGTAGAACAGATCAACAAAATTAAGAGCTGGTTCTTTGAAAGAATTAATTAAATTCACAAACCTGTAGCCAGACTTATCAAAAAGAAGAGAGAGAGGACCCAAACAAATAAAATCATGAATGAAAGAGGGGAGATCACAACCAACACCACGGAAATACAAACAACTGTAAGAGAATATTATGAAAATTACATGCCAACAAACTGGGCAATCTGAAAGAAATGGACAAATTGCTAGAAACATACAAACTACCAAAACTGAAATTGGAAAGAAATAGAAAATTTGAACAGTCCCATAACCAGCAAAGAAATTGAATTAATAATCAAAATCACCCCACAAAATAAGCCCAGGGCCAGATGGCTTCCCAGAGGAATTCTATCAGAAATTTAAAGAAGAGTTAATACTTATCCTTCTCAAATTATTCCAAAGAAAAAAATTGGAAGGAAAACTTCCAAACTCATTCTACAAGGCCAGAATTATCTTGATTCCAAAACCAAAGACCCCACTGAAAAGGAGAATTACAGGCCAATATCCCTGATAAACATGGATGCAAAAATTCTCAACAAGATACTAACAAATCAAATTCAACAGTACACCAAAAGAATTATTCACCACCATCAACTGGAATTTATTCCTGGCATGCAGGGGTTGTTCAATATTTGCAAATCAATCAATATGGTACACCACATTAGTGAAAGAAAGGATAAAACCATTTGATCCTCTCAATTGATGCAGAAAAGGCATCTGACAATATGAAGTATCCTTTCTTGATAAAAACCCTCAATAAAGTAAGGATAGAAGGAACATACCTCAACATAATAAAGCCCATACATGAAAGACCCACAGCTAATATCATCCTCAATGGGGAAAAACTAAAAGCTGTCCCCCTAAGGTCAGAAACATGACAGAGATGTCTACTTTCACCACTGTTGTTCAGCATAGTACCGGAAGTCCTCTCCTCGGCAATCAGACAACAAAATGAAATAAAAGGGATCCAATCTTCAAGGAAGAAGTGAAATTTTAAACTCTTCACAGACAACATGCTACTCTATGTAAAAAACCTGAAAGATTCCACCAAAAAAAATCGCTACAATGAATACATGAACTCAGCAATGTTGCAGGATATAAAATCAATGTCAGAAATCAGTTGCACTTCTATACACCAATAATAAAGCAGTAGAAAGAGAAGTCAAGGACTCGATCCCATTTACAATTGTACCAAAAACCATAAGATACCTAGGAATAAACCTAACCAAAGAGGTAAAAGACCTGTACTCTAAAAACTATAGACACGTATGAAAGAAATGGAAGAGAACACAAATAAATGGAAAAACATTTCATATTTATGGATTGGAAGAATATTGTTAAAATGTCTATACTACCCAGAGCAATCTACACTTTTAATGCAATCCCTATACCACCAGCACTTTTGACAGAGCCAGAATAAACAATCCTAAAATTTGTACGGAACCACAAAAGACTCCAAATATCCAAGGCAATTCTGCACTTGATCTTAGCCAAAAGGCCGAGAAGCGATCCAAGGCAATTCTGAAAAAAGAAAAGCGAAGCTGGAGGCATCCTGATTCTGGACTTCAAGCTATGTTACAAAGCTGTAGTCATCAAGACAGTATGGTACTGACACAAACACAGACACATAGACCAATGAAACAGAATAGAAATCCCAGAAATGTACCCACAACTATATGGTCAACAAATCTTTGACAAAGCAGGAAAGAATATCCAATGGAAAAAATACAATCTCTTCAACAAATAGTTTTGGGAAAACTAGATAGTGACATGTAGAATAATGAAACTGGACCACTTTCTTACACCATATACAAAAACAAATTCTAAATGGATAAAATACCTAAATGGGAGCCAGGAAACCATCAAAATCCTAGAGAACACAGGCAGCAACATCTTTGACCTTGGCTGTACCAACTTCTTACGAGACATATCTCCAGAACCAAGGGAAATAAAAGCAAAAATAAACTATTGGGACTTCTTGGCACAGAAAAGGAAACAGTCAACAAAACTAAAAGGCAGTCTACGGAGTGGGAGAAGTTATTTGCAAATGACATATCTGATAATGGGCTAGTATCCAAAATATATAAAGAACTTTTCAAATTCAGCACCCAAATGATAATAATAATCCAGCTAATAAATGGGCAGAAGCCATGAATAGACATTTGTCAAAAGAAGACATCCAGATGGCTAATAAACACATGAAAAGATGTTCAACATCACTCATCATCGGGGAAATAGAAATGAAAACCATGATGAGATACCACCTCACACCTGTCAGAATGGCTAAAATTAACGACAGAGGATACAATAGATGTTGGTGAGGATGTGGAGAAAGAGGAACCAACCCTCTTACACCATTGGTGGGAATGCAAACTGGTGCAGCCACACTGGAAAACAGGATGGAGGCGCCTCAAAAAATTAAAAATAGAACTACCTGATAACCCAAACATTGCATTACTAGTTACTTACCCAAAGGATACAAAAATACAGATTTGAAGGGTCACATGCACAGCAATGTTTATAGCGGGACTATCAACAATTGCCAAACTATGGAAAGAGCCCAATGTCCATCAATAATGAATGGATAAAGATGTGGTATATACATACAATGGAATATTACTCAGCCATCTAAAAGGATGAAATCTAGCCATTTGCAACTATGTGGATGGAACTAGACTGTATTATGCTAAGCGAAATAGAGAAAGACAAATACTATATGATTTCACTCATATGTGGAATTTAAGAAACAAAACAGATGAACATAGGGGAAAGGAAAAAAGAGAGAGGGAAACACTCTATAAAAGACTCTTAACAATAGAGAGCAAACTGAGGGTTGATTGAGGGAGATGGGTGGGGAATGGGCTAAATGGGTGATGGTATTAAGGAGGGCATTTGTTGTGATGAGCACTGGATGTTATATGTAAGTGATGAATCACTAAATTCTGCACCTGGAACCAATTTTACCTTATATGTTAACTAACTAGAATTTAAATAAAAACTTGAAAAGCAAAAAAGAAAAAGAAGAAAATTCAAATATTAAATTTTAACTATCACATGTTTATCTTTACAACTAAGTTTCTAAATAAAAACTAGCCTAATCATACACGAATTTAATAGCAAACAAAATAACATATCTAGTTTCACTATTTTGTTATGGTTACCTTTTTTAATTAAAAAAAAAGTCTATTGTGGTAAATACATATGCTGTAAAATGTACCATCTTAAACCAATTACATTCAGAGCCATTAAGTACATTTATATTGTTGTGCCACCCACACCACCACCCATCCAAAGAGCTCTTTACATCTTGCAAAACTGAAATTCTGTTTCATTATGTTTTTTTATAATTATGTTCACAGGTGCCTGCAAAACAATAATATTAGATCCATATCCATCTATGCTTTCAGAGGACTGTACAGTCTTACTAAACTGTAAGTACCAGTGCCAATTAGTTTGCCCATTCCACTGTGGTCTGTCAGGCTGACCCACCGCCCTCCATGGTAGCCCTCCTGCCCACAACAGTTGAAGGGGCACGCAGGGCACTATGGTCGAGGGCATGGAATTCTGACTTGAACAGGCTTCCACTTAAGTCCTGATTCACCACTCCCTTGGTCTATAAACTTGAGCAATTTATTTTCCTTTCTAGGCATTGATTCCCTCTAGTGTAAGATACAAATTATAACAGTACCTTCCTCAGGATTGTTGTAAGAAACAAACGAGGAAATCCCTGGGAAGAATTAGGCGCACTACATCTGACGCATAAATAGAACTCAATACATACTGGCCATGGTGACAGGAATGATGGCCGTTAGAACTTATTCAAAATAAGAAATGCTGATGATAATTAGAATCTTCGAAGGAAAAAACCCAGACTTTTCCAGTAATTCTTTTTCCACTACTCCTGCTTTTATGAATACATACAGCGCTATAAGGTTAAAAGAGTAAAGCTTTTTTATTGTGATTAAATACATATAACATAAAATTTATCATTTTAACCATTTTTAAATGTGAAGTTCTGTGGCATTGAGTATATTCACATTGTTGTGCAAACATCACCACCATCCATCTCCAGAACATTTCATCTTCCCAAGCTGAAACTCTGTACCCACCAAACAGTAACTCCTCCTCCTCTGACCCTTGGCAATCACCATTCTACTTTCTGTATCTCTGAATATGACTACCCTAAGTGGAACCATACAATACTTGTCCTTTTGTGTCAGGCTTATTTCATTTAGCATGATGTCTTCAAGGTTCATCCATTTGTTTTTCCATGCACACCCATCAGTGAACATTTTTGGTTGTTTTTATCTGTTGGCTATTATGAATAATGCTGCCGTGAACATTGGTATATAAATATCTGTTTGAGTCTTTGCCTTCAATTCTTTGGGGTATATACCCAGAAGGGGAATTGGTGAGTCACATGGTAATTCCAGGTTTAACTTTTGGAGGAACCACCATACCGTTTTCCACAGCATCTGCACCAACAACATACAAGGGGACTAATCCCTTCACATCTTCACCAGCACTTCTTGTTTTCTGAGGTTTTGTTGTTTAAGAATTTGTTTGTCTTTTTAAAACAGCCATCCTAATGGATATGAAGTCGTATTTCATTGTAGTTAAAAGCAAAGCTTTTTAAAATTGGTTTTCTTGGGGCGCCTGGATGGCTCAGTCATTTGTTTGAGTGTCCAACTCTTGATTTCAGCTCAGGTCATGATCCCAGAGTCATGGGCTCAAGCCCCACATCAGGCTTCACACTCAGACTGGAGCCTGCTTGGGATTCTCTCTCTCTCTCTGCCCCTCTCCCCTGCTCATGCACTCTCTCTCTCCCACTCTCTAAAAAAATTTAAAAAATTAAGTAAATATATAAGTAAATAAAATAGTCTACTAAATGTTCCATTTCAGCAGCTGAACCTAACCTCCTATAGGAAATAATTGTATGGAAATATAAACCAAAAGGCACATAAATCAACAACTCCCTATATTTCTATTTCTGTCCCCTTGTTTTCTATCCTACACCACTTTTTTTAATCCTAATCCAAGAAATTCATTCCAGTCAGATTCCTAGTTTGTGGTATCAGGGTTTAGGATTGAGAGACAGCTGTCTAATAATTTTACTAGCAAAATGGAAGAAGGGCCCTGGAGACTCAGAGTCTTAACAGTAACCACTTTTACCAAGTCCTCTTCCCTTCTATCCCATCCCTGCTCTTTTGTGTCTTAGCAAATCACCCAAAGTCAATATCGGATTCATTCCCATCAGGCTCCTATCTTTCTCTCCAACCCCGCATAAATCTGTTCAAAACTTATAAGCAGTGTCTGCTTGGTTTAATGTTCAATGGGTGTGAAAGATGCTACAGTCTTGGTCTAGTATCCAACGGATGTGAAGGAAAGTACCACAAATTTTAAAGAGTTCCCCATCTCTTTCCATGGTTATTCATAGCACTGGACTATTGTTTAGATGTTAAAGATGTCACATACTTCTGGGTTTTCATAGATAATCATTAGATTCCTCCTTTCCATTCACCTGTAAATATTCATTAGTCCTTACAATGTGCAAATTTTTCAGCAAGACACCATGGGGAGGTGGCACCGAAAGATAAGTCAGACATGCTGCCTTCCAACAGTTTACACTTTAATATTTCAGGTAAAGGGCTTTGATACCACTGGGGCAAGGCATGCCTCTTGCTCTCCAGAGGCTTATGATCTAGGGTGGGAAACTATGCCAATATACACACAACAATTAGAGAACAATTAGAGAACGATGAAATCCGAAACCCGTGTTGTTCAGACCAAAATTCCTGTTAAGTTTCACTGAAACAAGTGACCGTTTGGGGTCTGGAGCAATGAAGGATGGCTGGGGAAAATGAAGAGGACTGGGAAAAACAGATGGGTATAGAGTACAGGGGTGGATCAAATGCTTTTACCTGGGGGATTGCTATTGGCTTTTAAAGGAGCCCCCTGAGGCGATCATGGGGAAGTATTGTAGCTATTCTTTACCCTTCCTGTGCCCAGATGGGGTTCTAGACCTACAAGGCAAGGAGAGAAGTGGCTCTAATATGGGGCATCATCTCCTGTTACCCCTAAGCAAAAGTCAAATACGGTGGGAACGGGGAGTCTCTCAGCGGGAGAAATTTTATAAGCTGTCAAATTATAAGAGTAGAGAAAAGTGCAACATCAGTGTGGTCCATATATCTGTGGAAGTGAAATTTGAAGTAAAACTTGCATATGAATCATAGGCAGAGGGGAAAAAGAAGACGGATATAAGAATGGGAGGCATGAATAGAGGCGTCATAAATAATATGTACTGAATGCTTATGACGTGTTACAACCCAATAAAGTAGGTACTAAGATTACCTCCATTTTAGAGTTGGGGAAACTGAGGCTTTCAGGAGTTAACTGCTTAAGGTCACACTATTAATAAGTAGCAAAGCTAGGAATTGAACTATCTGATGTCAGAGTCAGAGCAGCAAACTGCTGTATGGACATGGAGGTAGAAATAAACACGGCAAGGGGTACCTGGGTGGCTGAGTCAGTCAAGCCTCCGACTTTAGCTCAGGTCATGATTTCCTGGTTCAGGATTTCAAGCCCTGCATCAGGCTCTGTGCTACCAGCTCAGAGCCTGGCACCTGCTTCGGATTCTGTGTCTCCCTCTCTGCCCCTCCCCCACTAGTTCTCTCTCTCTCTCTCTCTCTCTCTCTCTCTCTCACTTTTCTCTCTTTCTCTCAAAAATAAATAAAAACATTAAAAAGAAAGAAAGAAACATGAACAGAACAGAGTTGACTCAATCTGCAGAAGAGTAAGAACTGAAAAGGTGGATGTCAAACTCCTTAACAAGCATACAATGTTGCCATGTCCTTTTTTCCAGAACAGTCCCTGCCTGCCTCCCAGGTTCATCCCCTGTCCCTCTCCACAATGCCTTCATGGTGAGGCCTCACAGAAATACCTGGTGATCCCTTACCTTGTTGTTCTCTCTCATTTCTCTTGCCTCTGCATAAGCCATCTCCTCTGCCTACGTTAACTCCTACCCATTCTTTGCTTTGTGAATGATATCTTCATCCGAATCTCTATCCATCCAGTTGTGCATTCTCTAGTAAAGCCTTCTGTCTCCTGACTCTCCCGAGCATTGCAGTCCCTGCCCCCAACAAAGGCAGATGCCTTCTCCTCTGCAATTCAGAGCAACCCTACATTATATGCTTCTCTTTTCCCCATGTTGCAGTAATAACCTGTTCATACTCTGTCTTCCCTTTAGACTCAAAGCCCCTCAAAGAAAGAGATGATATGCCTAGCACACTGCCGTAGAGTACAGGTACCCAAAAAAGTTTAATGAATAAAGGCATAAATGAATGGAATGACTGATTGATTGATTGATTGATTGTGGGGGAATTAAAACCTAGACATGAAAAGGTAAGTGATAAAGAACTTTTAGAGACCCAAAAGAAGGGAAAAGATCTGATAAGAATAGTATACAAGAAAATCTAAGATGGATGATTATTGTTTTTCCTTTCCTTATTGTTAGATATCAAGAAGGTAACACATTTGGGGTGCCAGGCTGCCCCAGTCAGTAGAGCATACAACCCTCCGTCTCAAGGTTGTGAGTGTGAACCCCACATTGGGTGTAGAGATTACTTAAAAATGAAATCTTAAAAAAAGAAAAAGAAGGAGATAACACATTTACTGTAGTCATTTCTCTTTTTTCAGGTATCTCAGTCATAACAGAATAACTTTCTTGAAGCCGGGTGTTTTTGAAGATCTCCACAGACTAGAATGGCTGTATGTTTAATTTATGTGTCATTTTATAGTATTAGTTTTTATATTCTAAATATATAAATGAATCCATTTTTTCTTCTGGCTGGCAGGATAATTGAAGATAATCACCTCAGTCGAATTTCCCCACTAACATTTTATGGACTAAATTCTCTTATTCTCTTGTAAGTACTAAAAATTAAGACAACTATTTCAATGGAAAGAAAAGACATGAATAAAAGTTACTGCCTTAAGTTTAACAGCATTAAATTTGGAATTGTTCAAGCCCCAGAAAGGCCTTTCTGACTAAAAATCATCTCTTAATCATATCCTATGAGGCTATATTGTAGTTTTAACAATTATATAAGACCTTCTGTCCTCTAGAACATCAGCCCCTCAAAACTGAATACAGCCTCACTGCTATATTTTATTGAAATATTCTCAAGCATACCACTACTGCCCTGTATTCATCTTAGTAAAAATAATAATAATAATAATAATAATAATAATAATAATAATATTCATTTAAAATCACCTCCTTCTCACTACCCACTTTTGAAGGGTACAGGCTTTTTTTCAGTTACTAACATTGCTGCTTCCTCCATATGACAACTATCATTTGTTGAATTTTATTACTAACAAGCACTCAAATATAACAAAACTTACAGAAAAAAAAAAAAGAAGATAACTAACTTAATAGATTTTCATGGTTTCATAAAGAATAATGATAATACCATATTTGACTCTAGATGAAAAAAGAACCAGAAAAAGGTGACTTCTTCTCTTTCTTTTCTTTTTCAGAGCACTGATGAATAATGTCCTCACCCATTTGCCAGATAAACCTCTTTGCCAGCACATGCCAAGACTGCACTGGCTGTAAGTTGCTGTACCTTTCCTTAAAGGAGTCAGCTAACTTTTCTGGTTTTGCCTAGTTCCCTTTGGATATTAGGTTTTTAAAAATGATAGGTTGTTAATGTCATATCATATTTCCTCAGATTACTTTAGCATGTTTTTGTTACTGAGCAGCCCCATTGTCTAAACTAACTCCTCTAGATTCTCGCCAACATAAAACATCTTTAAAAACAAAAAAAATTGAGAGGCAGGAAGAAAAAAGACAGAAAGGAAGTCACAGTAGCTATAGAACATCTCCTCCTCCTTCCCTCTGTTGATCTATTTTCACCTTTTAATTTGATACAGAAAGACTAAATCACTCTAGCCTCATTCCTAAATTCTGCATAATGAGAACATGATATTTAGAATTTATATTTAACTCTAATCACAACAGAATATGTTCCATAAAGTTTTTTACACAGTAGCTTTGCATATGATAATAAGAATCACTCTAACTATTAAGAATCAGTAAATTTGCCTATTTAAAACACAGTAAAAATGAAGAAATAAGTGGCCAAAATAACTGTTTAAAAGTTCAATCAATAAACCGCATATACAGTATTATATGAAAACCTCCTCTGTGTCTCATTTTGTGTGAAATTCTCAGAAGTTTTGTTTGCTGTTTAATTTTTAAGCTCACAGCAGATTAGAAGTGCCAGATTAAAAGTAGAGGGGAAAGATGAAGTTCAAAACATCAGTGAGAAGTGACAACTATCAACCTGATAATAAAGCAGGAATGGGAGTGCTATAAAGAACAGACATAATAATTCAAAACACACTAGTTTGGAACCATTTAGAAGACAAACATCCCCAGAGTCATTACTAAGTCCGGAGGGCGTCTTGGTATGACAGCACAGTACCCGCATTGATGACAGCTAAAGTATTCAAGAAAAGGGCAAATTAAGTTCAATCTCCTTGTTGTAATTAAATTTTGTTTCAAATGAACACATTAACAGTTATTATGTGCTCAGTAATCCAAACTTAATAATAAAGCAAAATTGGTTAATATTTACATACATAAATTAGCAATTAAAAATTCATGCACTGACACCAGCAGCAAATGTAGGAGATATTATGCAATACACTAATAAACATTTCCTTTGCCTTTAAAAAGGCAGCCAAATATACATCTCAGATAAAAATTTAAATGATTAAGTTATACTACTAAAGAGGTGGACTTTTTACAATTTCATCACTAAAGTTACCATCTTTAAATTTCAGCTATCTAAAATAACTCATTTCATATGCATTCCTGATAACATTATCCCAATTTTAATGCCAGTAATAATAATTTTTGCTTTATAAGTATTCATTTATTTTAAAGCTAATCACAGTGCCATAGCCAGTAAAGACATTAAATCAGTAATCAAAAATCTCCCTCCCAAACAAGTCCAGGGCTGAATGGCTTTCCAGGGGAATTCTACAAAACATTTAAAGAAGAGTTAACACCTATTCTTTTGAAGTTGTTCCAAAAAATAGAAATGGAAGGAAAACTTCCAAACTCATTCTATGATGTATCAGTGTGATACATCACATTAAAAAAGAAAGGATAAGAACTACACGATCCTCTCAATACATGCTGAAAAAGGATTTGACAAAATACAACATCCTTTCTTGATAACAACCCTCAAGAGAGTAAGGATAGAAGGATCATACCTCAACATCATAAAGGCCATACACAAAAGACCCACACCTAATATCATCCTCAATGGGGAAAAACTGAGAGCTTTCCTCCTAAGGTCAGGAACACAACAAGGATGTCCACTCTCACCACTGTTATTCAATGCAGTGTTGGAAGTCCTAGCCTCAGCAATCAGACAACACAAAGAAATAAAAGGCATCCAGATTGGAAAGGAGGAAGTCAAACTTTCACTCTTTGCAGATGACATGATACTCTATGTGTAAAACCCAAATGACTCCACAAAAAAAACTGCTAGAACTGATCCAAGAATTCAGCAAAGTCACAGGATATAAAATCAATGTACAGAAACCAGTTGTATTTCCATACAGCAATAATGAAGCAGCAGAAAGAGAAATCAAGGAATTGATCCCATTTACAATGTGCCAAAACCCATAAAATACATAGGAAGAAATCTAACCAAAGAGGTGAAAAATCTATACACTGAAAACTATAGAAAGCCTATGAAAGAAATTGAAGAAGACACGCAAAAAATGGAAAAACATCCCATGTTCATGGATTGGAAGAACAAATATTGTTAAAATGACTATACTTCTCAAAGCAATCTACACACTCAATGCAATCCTTATCAAAATACCACCAGCATTTTTCACAGAGCTAGAACAAAAAATCCTAAAATTTGTATGGAAACAGAAAAGACCCCGAATAGCCAAAGAAATCCTGAAAAAGAAAAGCATAGCTGGAGGTGTCACAATCCTGGACTTCAATTTGTATTACAAAACTGTAATCATTAAGACAGTGTAGTACTGGCGCAAAAACAGACATGAAGATCAATGGAGCAGAAGAGAGAACCCAGAAATGAACGCACAAATGTTTGGGTAACTAATCTTTTTTTTTAATGTTTTTATTTATTTTGAGACAGAGAGAGACAGAGCATGAGCAGGGGAAGGGCAGAGAGAGAGGGAGACACAGAATATGAAGCAGGCTCCAGGCTCCGTCAGAGCTGTCAGCACAGAGCCCGACACGGAGCTCAAACTCACAGACTGTGAGATCATGACCTGAGCCGAAGTCAGACGCTCAACCAACTGAGCCACTCAGATGCCCCATATGGGTAGCTAATCTTTAACAAAGCAGGAAAGAATATCCAATGGAGTAAAGACAGTCTCTTCTGCAAATGGTGTTGGGAAAACTGGACAGTGGCATGTAGAAGAATGAACGTGGACCACTTTCTTACACCATGTACAACAATAAACTCAAAATGGATGAAAGACCTAAATGTAAGAAAGGAAGTTATCGAAATCCTAGAGGAGAAAACAGGCAACTACCTCTTTGACCTCAGCCGCAGCAACTTCTTACTTGACATGTTTCCAGAGGCAAGGGAAACAAAAGCAAAAATGAACTGTTGGGACATCATCAGGATAAAAATCTTCTGTACAGTGAAGGAAACAATCAGCAAATCAAAAGGCAATTGACAGAATGGGAGAAGATATTTGCAAGAGACATATCAGATAAAGGGTTAGTATCCAAAATCTATAAAGAACTTATCAAACTCAACTCCCAAAAAGCAAATAATCCAGTGAAGAAATGGGCAAAAGACATGAATAGACACTTCTCCAAAGAAGACATCCAGATGGCCAAGCAACACATGAAAAAATGCTCAACATCACTCATCATCAGGGAAATAGAAATCAAAACCACAATGAGATACCACCTCACACCAATCAGAATGGCTAAAATTAACAACTCAGGCAATAACAGATGTTGGCAAGGATGTGGAAGAAAAGGAACTCTTTTGCACTGCTGGTGGGAATACAAACTAGTGAAGCCCCTCTGGAAAACAGTATGGAGGTTCCTCAAAAAATTAAAAATAGAAGTACCCTACGACCCAGCAATTGCACTACTAGGCATTTATCCAAGGGATACAGGTGTGCTGATTCGAAGGGGCACAGGTGCCCCAATGTTTATAGCAGTGCTATGGACAATAGTCAAAGTCTATATAGAAAGAGCCCAAATGTCCATTGACTGATGAATGGATAAAGAAGTGGTATATATAAATATAATGGAATATTACTTGGCAATCAAAAAGAATGAAATCTTGACATTTGCAACAACATGGATGGAACTAAAGTGTATTATGCTATGTGAAATAAGTCAGTGAGAGAAAGACAAATATCATTATGATTTCACTCATATGTGGAATTTAAGATACAAAATAGATGAACATAAGGGAAGGGAAGCAAAAATAAGATAAAAACAGAGAGGGAGACAAACCACAAGAGAATCTTAAAATACAGAGAACAAACTGAGGGTTGCTGGTGGGGTGTTGGGTAGGGGGAAGGGCTAAAGGGATGAGAGGCATTAAGGAGGAGGACACTTTCTGAGATGAGCACTGGGTGTTACATGTAAGTGATGAATTACTAAATTCTATTCCCAAAATTATTATTACACTATATGTTAACTAACTTGGATATAAATAAATAAATAAATAAATAAATAAATAAATAAATAAAGTGCCTCTACCTTGCACATGAACTTTAATTTAGCAAAGCATAAACTAAAATATCTGATAGATGTGTTGGTAAAAATATATATCTATTCTTTAACTGATTTAGTGGAAAAATACACATAAAATAAAAGACATATGACAGCCCAGGATAATTTGCTTGCAAGATACATGACAGGCAATAGATTAAGGCCTTTATTATAGTTCTTTCAAAGCAAAAAATAAAAACTGTAAACACCACAACAGAAGTTGGGAAATTCAACAAGTTAGAAATATAAGTAATAAATAAGCACATGAGGCAATAGCCAAAGGTAAACTAAAGATCAAGAGGGTAAATTAAACTTACTCCTATATGAGACAACACAAGTTTATTTGTAGGCAGGAGAAGTGGGTATAAAGAATTTGAAAATACAGACAATGATAGGGATACACTATGGAGCAAGGTGCTGGAGATGTGGAAACAGACAGAAAAAATCAAATGTGATACATATATCACATTTAAAATGAATGAACCAGCCCTACTTCAATCAACATGGCTCAGTTTCAAGAACATAATATGAATTATAAAGAAAAAGTCATCGAAGAGACATGTATTACAATTCTATTCCAACAATATTATGCTTAGGATATAGAACTGCAAAACAACATTGCTCCCTTTCTACTGATGAGAAGGAACTTTATCATCTACAAAATAATACTGAAGAAAAATGGACTTTAGAACAGGGACTATAACCAAGGATAAAGAGGTATATCACATAATGATAAAAGGGTCAATTCAGCAAGAAGACATACTAATAATCTTAAATGAGTAAACAGTTTCAAAATGATTAAATGATAACCACAGAAGTATAAAGAAAACTAACTAGGAGTCATAAGACACCAGTTAAAACCAACAAATCCACTAAACTGCAGATATTTGATATTCCTAAGGTGAAAGATTCCTAAGGTGAACATTAATAAAAAGCATATAACTGATCAAAATCATATGGTGGGAGAGAAGTAAAAGAGCAGAAAGGAAAATAATATATACTCATTTTATCATTTCTTATTATAGGAAATTAATAAATATTGTTATTCTCTAAGAAAGACAATGTATTGGGGTGCCTGGGTGACTCAGTCCATTAAGCACCTGACTCGGACTCAGGTCATAATCTCATGATTCGTGAGTTTGAGCCCAACATCAGACTCTCTATTGTCAGTGCAGAGCCTGCTTCAGATCCTCTGTTTCCCTCTCTCTCTGCCCCTACCCTACTCAGGTTCACTCCCTCTCTCTCTCTCAAATATAAATAAACACTTAAAAAAAAAAAGAAGAAAGAAAGACTGTATTGGATAAAATTATCATTATAAATATAACCAATAGAATATACAAACCTTTCTAAATATTAAGAGTTATTTGTTAAAAAAATTTTTTTTAATTAGTTTTCTTTATTTTTGAGAGGCAGAGAGAGAGCGCGTGTGGGGGAGGGGCAGAGAGAGAGGGAAACACAGAATCCGAAGCAGGCTCCGGGCTCTGAGCTATCCGCACAGAGCCCGACGCAGGGCCCGAACCCACAAACCGCAAGATCACGACCTGAGCCAAAGTCGGACGCTCGACTGACTGAGCCACCCAGGCGCCCCAAGAGTTTTTATATTTGTTGAAAGCTTTTTAACCTATAAAACCATATAGTAATATTTTTAAAATTTTTTAATGTTTATTTTTGAGAGAGTGAGCGCACGTGCATGTGCATGTGCAAGCAAGGGAGGGGCAGAGAGAAAGGGAGAGAGAAATACCAAGCAGCCTTGGCACTCTCAGCACAGAGCCCACCACGGTGCTGGATGAATGAGATCGTGAGATCATGAGATCACGAACTCATGAGGTCATGACCTGAGCCACAATCAAGAGTCAGATGCTTAACCGACTGAGCCACCCAGGCACCGCACCACACAGTAAGAATTTTAAATAGAAGACTTAAGTCAGATATATTAGTCATATCAATAAACTTAAGTGGGCTTAACTTACCTATTGAAAAGAAAAAGAGATTTTCAAATTGGCTCACAAAACAAAACCTAATTCAGTGCTGTTTACAAAAAAAAAACAAACAAAAAACTATATCTAAGTGATTAAGAAAGATCAAAAATAAAAGGCTGGCCTAAAGTATTCCATGTAGATGCAAATCAAAATTTAAAAAGCAGGGATCATATTTTTTATCTAAATAAATAAAATTCTGGCCAATTTGCATTAAGCAACACTAAGTTCATTTAAATGCTACAATGTACAATTTCTTTTTTTTTATTATCTTTTTCATGTTTATTTATATTTGAGAGAGAGAGATAGTGCACAAGCAGGGGAGGGGCAGAGAGAGAGATGGAGACAGAATATGAAGCAGGCTCTGGGCTCTGAGCTGTCAGCACAGAGCCCAAAGAGGGTCTCAAACCCACAAGCCGTGACTTCATGACCTCAGCCAAAGCTGGACACTTAACCGACTGAGCCACCCAGGCGCCCCAACAGGGTGCAATTTCTAATAAAAGGCATTACATTATAAGTATATGTCCACCAAATAATTCATATAGTAACCGAAGGGAATAACAGGCATACACAAGGAATAAGACATAATAATCCACCTCTTTTCATCCGTGAAATATCAAGTATAACCAAAAGGGATATGAAGAACTAAATAACATAATTAATGAACTAACTCTAATTGATGTATATCAAAGTGCAATGTACTTCTCAATAACAGAACTGATCTATTTGGGACATCAGTGTGCCCAGCTAAAATACTACATTCCAGACTTCCCTGCATCTTGATGTAACCACATGACTAAGCTCTAATTAATGATGTGGAAGAAGTATCATGTGGACTTCTGGGGAATCTCCCTAAAAAGAAAAAGGCAGCCCCTTCCTCTCTTTCGCTATCCAGAAAACGTAGATATGATGGCTCAAGCTTAGCATCACCCTGGACCATGAAGACAAGGGCATGTAAACAGTGAATATGAAAGATGTTTCTAACAACTTTGTAAAACTACCATACTAGCCCTGGACTGCTTAACAGTAGTTGTGTATTTATGCTGTTATAGTTGGGTGTCTGTTATATGTGCCTGCACCTAATTCTGATAGAAATAAACCTGAAAGCAAAGAATGTCCAAAGAACATTCACCAAAATTGACCATATATTTTAGGACATACACATACATAAGCCAAACTCAAGAAAACAGATGGAGGGATTAGCCTAAAGCAGGAGAAGGGTCATCTCTTCCTCTTGAGACTAGAAGGAGACCAGGTGCATATACAGGTAAGTTTGTAGATGTTGGGCAGAAGGTCAAGGGCTTCTCCCTGCTTCATCACCTCAGTTTTCTCCATGAAACAGGAGCCAGAAAGGTTTTGGAAGGTAGGGGAGGAAGTAGAGGTTTACAAGATTTGCATGTTTAGAATGCCACTACATTCTAGGGGATAAGAGAGGAAGTTGAGAAGAAACAGCCAAGATTGTTGATGCTTTGGGGTTTTGTTTTTGTTGTTCTTCAGATCAAAGAACCATATTTTCACTTTCAACCAATGACCAGATTAGCCAAACTTAATGACCATGTATAAAGGGAAAAAATTAAATGGGTAGAATCAGAGGCTCATTAAGTTGGAAAAGTAATCTAGACATAAAGTAATGAAAACACTCCTTGTGAGCTCCCTTAGAGCTTGGAGCTAAGGAACAAGAAGCAGATTTGTATGCCTCAAACCAGATCCCTGTGTATCAAGGATAAAAACCTCTAATTGTGGGAAGAAAGCCAAAACAAATTCCCAAATAAATGTTAAAATAAACTCAAAATTAAACTAACAATTTAGTCAAAAGCCCCTAATTTATGGCTCGATGTGTACCTCTTACTGATTTATACCAGTGATGAATTAATACTAACTTAAATGCTTTTGTTCGCTTAATAGGAAAAAGAAAGTTACAATAGTAGCTAACAAGAAAAGTGTTATCAACTCACCTTAAGAATACTGTGTGAGACTTAAGAGAGCATCACCATCTGGTGGCAGACTCGTGGTAACGACAGTAAAAGAGGAAAGAAATGGACAGTCTCTGTTACTGACAATATATATTGTGAGCGACCAAAAGCTTAGACCAAAGCTGATGACCAAAAAAAGCAGTACCATAAGCACTTAATTTCCAATTTAATAGATTAGTAGAATTTTTCTTTAGAAGGATGACCTAGAATCAAGATTTAAGACTTAATGTAATATTCTGTATAGTACAGAAATCCTATCTACAAAATTCTTGAATTACAGTATATTTCCTCTGCTAAATATCTGTAGTGATAATAAGCTTATTCTCTGGACACTATAGATTGTGAGGTTGAACTTTAAATATTTTGTGTCATTCAACCAGAAAATCTAATTTTGCAATCTGATGCAACATAGGAGAACCCTATAATATCTTCTACAGCCTGACTTCAAATATATCTCTCTTATTTCGCCCTTTTCCATTACAAATACACCCTTTTCCTCAACTGACTTGGTTTCTAAACCCCTTACATCTTGGTCTTCCAGATTGTTCAAATATTCCTTGATTTGTCAACATTTATTTTTATTGCAATGCCCAAAATAGAACCAATTTTCCCACATGTGGCCTAGCCAGCAGAATATAGGTACTTCTTTTAATGCTACCCATGTTTCCCCTGCAGATTTTAGTAGCTGTGTCACACTTCAGCTCATATACTTTCGTCACAATTATTCTTGAATAGCTCTACATTATATGGTGAAGAGTAAACTAAGTGTTGGGGTAGACTGAGTAGATTTAAGGACAAGTATTTATTCCTGAAAGTATATCCCTAACCTCAGCTAACTCTTTCCTACAAACTTCCACGATAAACCTAACAATAAGATAAAAGACGGACAATAAAAGGATGCCTTCATGATCACCATGAAGAAGAGACACTAAACATAAGTTTTTTGACAAGTTTCACTGCTCAGACCAGACTTCTGATGGTGACATAGCATCACACAGCAAGAGAGTGTAAGTAGGGTCTACACTGATCTCCCTGAATTAGAAATTGTAAAGCCAAGGATAGCATTGGCTTGTGTGCCAATACAATAAAGCAAACAGTGGTGTTCTCAGTGGTAAAATGCTATTGAGATTTTTTCCAGGGGGTGTTTAGGCAAGGGAGTTAGAGGTGAAATATTTTTTTGGCAGCAGGATAATAAAATCTTCGACAGAGTGTAGCAAATAGGGTCACCCCACTTAGAGGAATGCTATTGGTAACCCTCTAGACAGATGTTTAATACAGATCACTATTAAATGTCTGTTAAGTGGATATTTATCATAACAAAGTTTTTTAATTTGACTTCTCATTCTCTTCACATTTCTCAGGATAACATATGTGCCTATATGAACATATGATACAGATATGACTCAAAACATTTTTACTATGAACACAGAAAAAGAAGCATTACATATATATATTATTTCAGCTATTATGTAAGTGGCTACATATGAGAATCTATATGAAACAAACAGTATGTGAAAAAAAGATATTTTATTAGAAATCAAATAATTCTTGATCAATTTATTTCTATGATTAAAATTTAGCTTTATTATTTTTGTTTTTATGTTTCAGGGACTTTGAAGGCAACCATATCCATAATTTAAGAAATTTGACTTTTATTTCCTGCAGTAATTTAACTGTTTTGTAAGTAGTGTTTTATCCTTTTGATGGCCTATCTCTTTACAAACAAAATGAATCATTTATGTGAACATAAGTTAGCATAAACATGCACAGTAATTATGGCAAATGTTCACTGATGACTTAAAATTTTCTGAAACTGAAGCATATTGGCAAAATTATTGGAGTTCAAACCAAGCTTAACAAAGATTCACAACATAACATGGATCATCGCAACGGTACTGTATTATTTGAGACCTGTTTTTCTCGAACTTAAGTGATACCCACTTTAATGGAAAGAAATGTTCACAGACCACCTAAAATCTCTCCTTGGATCTCAGTTTGAGAAACACCAAATTAGTCGTATTCTGTAAGAATGTTTGCCGTTTGCAAATTATTACTGTAAAGATTGTGGGGACAAATTGAATTACAACTAAATTTTTTTAAAACACTGCAGAATGTCTACACCCCTAACGCTATAATTGTGGACACCAGGATAAACTCTAGAATGTTACTGGGTATAATTTCTCCATCTGCCTCTCTGGCCTATTTTTTTAATTTATTTATTTTAATGTTTATTTACTTTTGAGAGAGAGAAAGGGACAGAGTGCTCATGGCAGAGGGGCAGAGAGAGAGGGAGACACAGAATCTGAATCAGCTCCAGGCTCTGAGCTGTCAGCACAGAGCCAGACACGAGGCTCGAACTCATAGAATGTGAGATAGTGACCTGAGCCGAATCAGACACTTAAGGAGCTAAGCCACCCAAGCGCCCCTATTGGCCTATTTTAAATTCACATGGCTTTTCCCATGAAAGTGAAGGATGCTGAGGTGTCTTGCAATATGAAAACACAACTGCCTCATTTACAGTTTCTCAGATCAGTGTTTTTCAAACTGTGGGTTCAAACTCACAAGTGGATGATGAAAGCAATATGGTACCTCCTGATTAGCTTTTTTAATGAAAGTTGAATTGAATTGGGTAAAAATGTCGCAGCACAATTTGGATCATTAAATGTATTGCTTTATAAATCTTGGCTCGTGTGGGTGTTTGTCGTGTCCCAAGGTAAAATGCATTTTTTTAAGTGTAGTTACCATGGGAAAAGTTTGAAAACCATTATACTAGAATTCATCTGGAAACCACACTAGAATCCATCTAGAAATCCATACTAGAAACCAAAAGACTAGGACCCCTGTGTACAGGCAATGCAATAGTTACCACTGATACAATAATTTTTTCTCCAGTATGCTCCCCCCATTCCAATGGGTTCAGGTCACTGAGATGTTTGAACTCTTGTGCAATGAGCTCAGCAGTCTTCGGGTGCAGGATGCTTATATATCAGTGATGCAAAAAACAGTTCCTACTAACTGCCCAAAGGAAACCAAATTGCAACTAAAGGCCATAGACCAAATAGATATTTGAAAAACTTACAACTTCTTTGTTGTTCTACTTGTATTTGTTTTTAAAGAAGCCTCTTTGTGAAGTTATCATTTGTGAATTTCCTCTTGGCAGGTGCTTGCTCTTTTCTGGTCTAGAGATCCTGGCAGGAGATGATAATGGTTTGGAGAGCTGAGAGGAAATAAATACTTTAGGATGGGACAAGACCAACCTCCAGGGTCGTGCCTCACAATGTTTAAAGAATTGGAAACATTCAGAACACATAAGATCAGTGCAGAAATGAATCAAGGGGTGCCTGGGTGGCTCAGTCTGTTAAGCATCCAACTTCAGCTCAAGTCATGATCTCACAGTTTGAGGGTTTGAGCCCTGCATCGGGCTCTGTGCTGACAGCTCAGAGCCTGGAGCCTGCTTTGGATTCTGTCTCCCTCTCTCTCTCTCTCTCTCTCTCTCTCTCTCTCCATCTCCCCTGCTTGCACTCTGTCTCTCTCTCTCAAAAATAAATAAACTTGAAAGAAAGAAAGAAAGAAAGAAAGAAAGAAAGAAAGAAAGAAAGAAAGAAAGAAAGAAAGAAAGAAAGAAAGAAAGAAAGAAAGAAAAAAGAAAGATAGAAATGAACTGGTCAAGAATTATATACAGTCTGATTCAACATCCCAAACTAGAGATCTTCTGAATTGGTCCAGCTTAGATTACACTTCCTTAGGTAACTCCACTCTAAATCACATCAACTCCAATGTGTGTGAGTGCTCGTGTGCAGGGTATTCTGTTAGAGAGACATGCGATACAGGCTGGAGAAGAGGCAGTTCTATAACAGCTCCCTGTGCTCTCGGTTGCATGATATTCAGTCTGTTTTCTCAAGCGTTGAAGTTTTCACTAACTCCCTTGCAGAATTCTTCCCTACCTCACTTAAAAAATCAAATAATTTTTTTTCATCATTAAAAATTTTGAGAAATTTAAGACTAAAACAAGACTGGGTAATTTATCATACTACAAGATACTTGATGTGCAAATCACTATATATAATTATTTCCTTTTTTTAGGCTGTTAATCCTCTCTCCAAAAACTCCTTTATCACTTACCTCAAAGAGCTACAACATATTTTTCTTTTTACTTTCAGGGTAATGAGGAAAAACAAAATTAATCATCTAAGTGAAAATACTTTTGCACCTCTACAAAAGCTAGATGAATTGTAAGTTTGATTATGCATATATTGATAAGACTTTTCTTTCTATTGTTTTAGTTCACACTTGTTACATATGTATGCTTTTATACATTTGAGAAATATTTATCTCTTTTCCTAGCATTATCTGTATACACTTTGAACCATAAATGAACTCAGACAGCTTAGAAAAATACACTTTAAAGTATATATAAAATAAGTATTGAGGAAAATGAGATTTTTTTTTCTTTTATTTTTGAGAGAGACAGCATGAGCAAGGGAGGGGCAGAGACAGAGGAGGACATATGATCTGAAGCGGGGTCTATGCTGACATCAGCAAGCCAGATGCAGGGCTCAAACTCACAAACCACGAGATAACGACCTGAGCTGGAGTCAGATGCTTCACTGACTCAGCCACCCAGGTGCCCCAAGGAAAAGGAGATAAAGGAAACATAGCTAAATAATAAAGTCAGGGTAAAATTAATAAATAAAATACATCCTCTGTCCCATTGCTAGAGAGGAACAGCACATTTGTTTTTAAGTTTCCTAAAGAGTTAGGATTCAGAGACCTTAAAACAAAAAGACATACTTTGCTAATTCTGGAAACAAAAGATAATCTTGGATCCAAAAGAAATCAGACATCCTTGGATAACATCCCAGCCTATAATAATGGAAGAGAGACATAAGTTGAATCAGCTATTTATAATGTCCCTTTTTTAAGATCAGTGACAGAATTCCAAAGAGTATTAAAAACAACTCACTAATAAACCAAAGCTTTGTGGCCCAAGCACATAGTAGCTGATTGTCAGAATAAAATATATATTGAGCAATGGATGAAGTCCGTGTTCTTCGGACAATTTTTTTATGTTTTAGTATTAATTTTCTCAATTGGATTTTTGCTAAAGTTTGAGCTAACAATTACAGTTGACCCTTAAACAACATAGGTCTGAACTGTGATGGTCCACTTGTACCTGGAATTTTTCAGTAAATACAGCACAGAACTGTAAATGTATGTTCTCTTTCTTATGACTTTCTTAATAACACTTTATTTTTTTCTAGCTTCCTTTATTGAAAGAATGCAGTATATAATACATATAACATACAAAATATGTGTTAATTCACTGTTTATGTTATTAGTAAGGCCTCTGGGCAACAGTAGGCTATTAGTAGTTAAGTTCTGGGGAAGTCAAAAGTTATATGTGGATTTTCAACTGCATAGGGGTAAGGCGGTCAGCACCCCTAACCTCCACATTGTTCAAGGGTCACCTGTAGTTTGGTTTTGTGTTTTCTGGAAAGAATCTGGATTGTGGACACATCAACATGTTTTGACAATAAGCTGGGCAGAACATTAAGTTATTAAAACTTTTCCATAAAAAAACTAAAGAATGTAAACTAGAATGTTTCTCTGGATACCTTACCTACGTACTGAGACAGATGGAGGTAATTTATATGCCGCATTCTGCTTGAAAACATCAATAAACAAGCCATTGAAATCCCCAATTTTTTCATTTTTTTGAAATGAAACATTTTTTGGTAGGCAGTAGCAATCATTCACTAAATGTGCAAGAAAATCTCAATAGGTATTAGACCCAAGCAAGTTTTGTAACAACTCTTGGTATCTGGCAACTGAACCACATCATCAGTAAATAGGAAATTATTTTATTCTCAATACTAAGGAGACGTGCAAACAGGTGATCCAAAGTTATTATCTAGGTATTAAAATACAAGTTAGTCATGGGATCCATCCTTTTCCTTGTTTTATCCTACTTGCAACCACTGTGTGAGTATCAGAAAGCAATTCTCCAGGGGCGCCTGGGTAGCTCCGTCCGTTGAGCGCCCAACTTCGGCTCAGGTCATGATCCCACAGTTTGTGAGTTCGAGCCCCGCATTGGGCTCTGTGCTGACAGCTCAGAGCCTGGAGCCTGCTTCGGATTCTGCATCTCCCTCTCTCTCTCTGCCCCTTCCCCGCTCATGCTCTGTCTCTCTCTGTCTCTCAAAAATGAATAAACATTAAAAAAAAAATTATAAAAAAAAAAAGAAAGCAATTCTCCAAATCCTAACTTTCATGGTGACATTAAGGTGCAGGTTCTATGTGAGTATCAATAACCAGCAGGGAACATGAAACACAAACAGTGAAGTCCACAACCAGTGCTAATCCAGGTTCAGGGGTAAAGGAATGAGCAAGAAAACCTGCAGAGAGCATAACCAAGGCGAATCATTAGTCCTACCAAAAGCCTGCTGAATCCCATATTAAACACTGGCTTGAAAAATCCGATTTCCAAGGATGAAAATGGCATGTTTTCTAAGAGGCAATGGTTTAAAATGGGTGGTTCTAGGGGCACCTGGGTGGCTCAGTCAGTTAAGGAGCCGACCTCAGCTCAGGTCCTGATCTCACAGTTTGTGAGTTCTAGCCCCAAGTTGGGCTTTGTGCTGACAGCTCAGAGCCTGAAGCCTCCTTCAGATTCTATGTCTCCCTCTCTCCTGCCCCTCCCCCATGAGCACTCTGTTTCTCTATCTCTCAAAAATATAAATCAATCAATCAATAAGTCTTAAAGAACCTCAGATCTAAAACTATCATGCCCTTCAAAGTTGAATAATCTCACTTTTGATTTATAAGCACTCCAACTCATGTAACAAATACATACATTCTCCTACTTTTCCTTGTGGCAACTAATAGGATTTGGAGATGGGTAGGGAAAGTGGTTAGGCTTTATCTTAGCATCTCTTGATCACTTTGGAGAACTAAAACCTATTGAAATGTTATCTTGTTTAGAAGAATCTGAACCTTTTTCATGAGTGCTGCCACCACCAAAGCTACCACAAGATCTGTTACCTTCACAACCCTTCTTACAGGGGCTCCTGGGTGGCTCAGTCAGTTGAGCATCCAACTCTTGGTTTTGGCTCAGATCATCATCTCACAGTTCGTGAGTTTGAGCCCCACATTGGCTCTGCGCTCACAGTGTTGAGCCTGCTTGGGATTCTCTCTCTCTCTCTCTTTCTCTCTCTCTCTCTCTCTCTCTCTCTCTCTCTCTCTCTCTCTCCTCTCTCTCTCTGTGCCCATCCCCTGCCCGCTTTCTCTCTCTCTCAAAATAAATAAATTTAAAAAATAAAATAAAACAAAAAAACGATTCTTACAAGGTCATACTAAGCTACAAGGTCATACTATGCTAGGCAGCCCAACTTCTACACATACACCCAAAGTATCCTGCCCCAAGAGCATATGAGATCCCATGCATGTCACCTGTGAAAGATGCTTGACCCCACAAGAATCACTTCCATTTGGTAATCATAATAAACCCAAGCAAATGAAAAAATTAAGGCTCCAAATTATACTACTGCTCTAACGCAAAAGGTTGAAGGGAATGAAGGAAAGGGGAAAAGAGGCACAACACATATATTAATTAAATTAGAAAATTGGATCTGTTGGGATAAGATCAAATACCATCAAGCATTTGTCTCTGAAAAAGTTACGAAATGGGTTATTCTTATATTTTCCTGTTATACTCCTTTTATAAAATGTTTAGACTTCTGGTAATTAATATAACTCACTAATAGCACTGTTTAAAGTTGTATAATGGTTCCCTAACAAATTGCAGTACAATCAATAAAGTCTTAAGAAAATAATATGACATGGTTGCAATTATTTCTCTAGGGATTTAGGAAGTAATAAGATTGAGAATCTTCCACCGCAAGTATTTAAGGATCTGAAGGAGCTCTCACAATTGTAAGACTGATACTAATTTTGTCACTTCATTTCTGTATTTTTAATTTCTTTTATTTTTTTAATTGTAATAATATCTATAACATAAAATTTACCAGTTTAACCATTTTTAAATGTACAGTTCAGTGGCATTACGTACATTCATATTGTTATACAACTATCACTTCCATCTCCAGAACTTTTTCATCCTCCCAAACTGATACTCCGTACCTATAAAACAATATCTCCCCATCACCTCCCCTGACTGACATCTCTCTTCTGTATTTATTAATTTGACTACTGTAGGTACCCATTAGGTGGAATCATTCAATATTTAAGCTTTTGTGACTGGCTAATTTCACTTAATATAATGTCTTCAAGGTTCATACTTGTTGTAGCATGTGTCAGAATTTCTGGTTATTACTCTGAATAATAGTATTAATTAGTAATAATACTATTCTAAATAATTCATTGTGTGTGTGTATGTATATATATATATACATATATATATATATATATATATATATATATATATAGAGAGAGAGAGAGAGAGAGAGAGAGATACACATATATACACATATAAACATAAACATTGTGTTTATTCATTCACCCATTCATGGACACTTGAGTTCCTCCCACCTTTTAGCTATTGTGAGTAATACTGCTATGAACATGGGTGTACAAATCCCTGTTTGAGACCTTTCTTTCAATCCTTTTCAGTATATAGCCCCAGAAGTAAAATTGCTGGATCATACGGTAATTCTATTTTTAATTTTTTAAGGAAACAACATACTGTTTTCCAAGCAGCTACACCATTTTACATTCCCACTAGTAGTGTACAAGAATTCCAATTTCTCTACATCTTCAACAACACTTTTTTGGATAATAGCCATCCTAATGGATGTGAAATGATATCTCATTGCGGTTTTGATTTTCATTTCCCTAATGGTTAGTGATGCTGAGTACCTTTTCATGGACTTATTGGCCATATATCTTCTTCGAAGAAATGTCTTTTCAAGTTTTTTGCCTATTTTTTAAACTGGGTTGTTTTTTGGTGTTGAATTATAGGAATTCTTTGTGTATTTTAGATATTAAATCCTTTTCAATATATGATTTACAAATACTTTCTTCTATATTCTGTAAATTGCCTCTCCACTCTGTTGATGGTCTCCTTTGACACACTGAAGTTTTTAATTTAGATGTAGTCCAATTTTTCTGTTTTGTTGTTGTTGTTGCCTATGCTTTTGGTGTCATATACAAGAATAATGCTTAATCCAATGCCCTGAAGCTTTTCCCCTATGTTTTCTTGTAAGAGTTTTATAGTTCTAGCTTTTGTATTTAGGTCTTTCATCCATTTTCAGTTAATTTTATACATGATGTAAGGTATGGTTCTAAGTTCATTCTTTTGTATGTGAATAGCTATCTGGTTTTCCCAGCACCATTTGTTGAAGACTGTCCTTTTCCCATTAAATAGTCTTGGTGCACTTGTTGAAAATCACTTGACCGTATATACAAGGGTTTATCCCTGTGCTCTCTATCCTACTGCACTGGTCTATATGCCTGTCTTTGTAACAGTACCACATTGTTCTGATTACTGTAGCTTTATAATAAGTTTTGAAATTAGGAAGTGTGAAGCCTCCGATTTTGTTCTTCTTTTTCAAAGTTGCTTTAGCTATTCAAGGTCCCTTGAGATTTCATGCAAATTTCAGAATGGATTTTTCTATCTCTACAAAATATATTAGGATTTTGATAGAGATTGCACTGAATCTGTGGGTCACTTTGGGGAGTATTGACATCTTCACAACATTAAGTCTTCTAATCCATAAACATAGAATGTCTTTCCATTTACTGGTATCTTTTTAAATTTGTTTCTGCAACACTGTACTTTCAAAGTCAAGTCTTTCACTGCTTTGGTTAAGTTTATTCCTAAGTATTTTATTCTTCCAATGCTATTGTAAATGGAATTATCTTTTGAATTCCTTTTTTGGATTGTTCATTGTTAGTGTAAAGAAACACATTCAATTTTTGTGTGATGGTTTTGCATTTGGCAACTTTCCTGAATTTCATTATAAGTTCTAACAGTTGTGTGTGTGTGTGTGTGTGCGAGCACGCGCGCACGTGTGCCCGAGCATGCAAGCTTTAGAGTTTTCTACATATGGTTTCATATCATCTGCAAACAGAAGTAATTTTACTTTTCCCTTTCCATTTTGAATGCCCTATTTTTCCCTTGCCTAATTACTCTGACTAGGACTTCCAGTACTATGTTAAATAGAAGAAAAATGGATTATCCTGGTCTGGTTACTGATTTGGGAGGAAAAATTTTCAGACTTTTACCATTAAGCAAGATATTAGCTGTGGGCTTTTCATAGACAGCCTGTATTGTGTTCAGATAATTTCCTTCTAGTCCTAGACTGTTGAGTTCACTTTGTCCCTTTATACAACTCAATTTTCATTTGTCTTTCTTCCTCTCTTTCCTTCTTTCTGCAATCACCACTCCCCAATAGCTCCTCTATTTAACTAATGGTCTAACCTAGAATAAATTTCTAAAAGAATTTGCCCTGAGAAGCCCCTTTAATCAATGATTCTTGTTTCAATGATTCTTGTTTGTTTTTTGTTTTTTTCAAAAAGGATTATGAAATTTTTTCCATCAGAATTCAGCTGCACTGTCATTCTGGTCTATATCTCTTTGTTCCCAGCTCTAGCCTTTCACTGTTCACTTCATGCCTCACAAATCATTAGAACAAACATCACTCTTTGGAATAAGATTTATTGGAAAAAGTATTCAGGGTAATTCTATTAATTCAATTTTTGACAAAATGAGATTGTGTTTTCATTTAACTAAATGAGAACCTAGGCAAAATGTGAGGTATGTGTGGTTTCTCTCAGGGTACCCTATCACTTCTTTGGTGAGAGCCATTTCTTGACTAGTTCACTTCCATTCTTATGTTGTCTTAGCTCCCTCTCTACACTAACAAAATCCTAAGAGCCAGGCACTATTCTAAGTGTTTTATCTCCATTAATTTCTGTAAATATTTAATGAGCTCTGTAAGGCAAGTGCTATTACTACACTTGTTTTTTTGTTGTTGTTGTTGTTGTTTTTTTGGTACCAAAGTCGAGATACATTTTCTCTTTACTTAAGTTTCTAGAAATGACCTACTGTTGCCTTTTTTTAAAAAACAGGAATCTTTCCTATAACCCAATCCAGAAAATTCAAGCAAATCAATTTGATTATCTTGTCAAACTCAAGTCTCTGTAAGTATATACCTATGGGGATAGTTTTATGAGGAAATCATTATTTATATACTGACTAATAAATTCTGTAAGATTTGTAGAATCTTTCAAATCAGAAGCACTTTTCCAGGATGTTAGTTAAGTGCCACCAAACCATGTGAGTGCTCACTATAAACCAACAGGTAGCTGTTAGTTTTATCTTACATGTTTATAAACTAAGAATTAGGTAATGATTTTATATTTTGCTGTAATCACCAGGAGTTTATATTGGATCATTTATTTTGATCCTCTGAAGGCATCTCTGCATATCTATTTCTCTATTAGCACTGGTATCTAAGAATTTATTATAGTTACTTTTAGCCAAAGATGCAATATTCTCTTATATAAATCATTACTTACACCACACACAAAAAAATCTTTTATGGTCTAACAATTGCCTCTAAAAGATGTCTCAGTTAATTTAATTTAAATGTCCCTCAGTTAGATGGCATCTTACTAGAAAAAAAATTGTTATTTAAAAATTATTAGAAAAATTTCAAAATGTAAAACTCCTCTGCTATTGTAACATTGTCTAAAAGATGTTTGTTCATTTATTCTACAAATATTTATTGAGTAGTTACTATACACAAAGCATTGTGTTATGATCTACAAGGATCAAAAACTTCAAATAGAAGAGATAGATGTGTATAAATGCTAGAATCAGAAAGGAGTTGGGGAAGTAAGTGTGTAGGGCAGGCTGAGGATGAATGTTTGGTTCACAATCAGTGTTGACTGACAGTATCTTATTAATTGTCCATCACAAAAAGTCATTTTATTACACCCTTATAACATATGTTATTTTGATAATTAATTTGGTATTTTTAGCAGCCTAGAAGGAATTGAAATTTCAAATATCCAACAAAGGATGTTTAGACCTCTAATGAATCTCTCTCACATGTAAGCAGATGTTTTCCTTGTTTTTCACCTTGATTTTAATCTTTTATATTTCCATGTGCACTATGCTAATACATCCATACCCAATGCATCCAATCTATCAAATTTTCTACTAACTAATTTGCCTAAACAATATTATTCTTAAAGTGTTGCTATGGGATGGGATGATTTTTACTGTTCCATGGTTTGGTAGAATCAAGGTGATTTTTTAAATGTCAGAGAACATGAGTGTGGACGGAACCCACCCATTCCTATAAGCTCTCCTCAGCACTGACACCATTCATACACATTGATGTTTGCCTGAGGAGCTAGTAATTTGCACACATGGTATAAGTGCTACCAGATGAAAAAATAAGAATTTACATAAGCAACACAAAATAACTATAAATAAATAATTGCTGTAAATGGAGGACAGTATGGAGAAATCCTCCTCAGTAAAAATTGCCTCCAATGTTAGGACATGATTGGAGCAAGTGTGTATGGATAAACTGGTAAACTTTGAAAAATCTTTTATTCAAACAGTGTGTATTATAGTACCATTGATTCCATGCTTTGGGAACATGTTCCTTAATTGAATGCAATCTTACAGCAGATATGAGAATGATCTCCATGCCAGGGTAATTAATTCTCAATAATTTACAAAGTGTCATGTCACCACTCTATAATTTCGCTTATGTTTTAAGTCTCACACGGGACATTCTTTTTGTTTTTCCTAACTCCTCACAGAGGATGCTTTTAAAAGTTTCTTTGGTTGCACACAACATAAAACACTCTGACTAAAGTAAGCCAAACATAGTTTATTGGGAGAAAATGGTGTAGCTCACAAAACCCAAGAAACAACTCAAGGAATAAACCTGAATTGGGGCAGAAACCATATCAGATCTAAGGGACTCAGGAAGGAAGGGTTAAACAATAGGACAATATACTGTGATTGACATGCTTTTATCTTGTATTGCTACAGCTGTCTATACTATAAAGATCATTTCTATTTTTTTGCCAGAGTACATAGCGTTAGAGCTATGTACTCTAAAGCTCTAATTAGATTTGAACTTCAATTTCTGCATTTATTAGAAATTTCACAGCAAATAATTTGCCTCCATTGAATATTCATCTCCTCCTATGGTGATGTTAATACCTGTCCCATGGAGTTGACTGGAGAATTTACTCCTGATACGAAGATGCTGAATACGTGGTGTTGGTGTTGGTGGTAACAGTCATAATTACTGATCGACTTTATCAGTAAGATTAGTCTATTAATGAAAGAATTAACTCAACAAAACTTATTGAACACTCATCTAGGTACCAAAATCTGGTTGAGAGATAAGCATGTTAACACGTAGTTACAGATCACATAACTATACCGTGAAAAAGCCATGGAAGCATAAAGGAGAAAGCATATGGCTGTCTCTTCCCCGGAGCGCTAGACTGGTTTCAGCAACAATAGGAGCTGTGTAACAATGCACTCACCTGCACTAAACACTAAAAATGCAATAAAAGTTTCCTTTAATTCTCTTGATCACATGCTAACGGCTTGTTTATGTTTCAAGACACGTCTAACACTTGTATATTCATGATGGCCACTTGCTGCTCTGACCCTCAAACTCTTTTACAGTGAAATCAAGTTCACTTAGTGTCCTTAATGTTTTACATTCCTGTGAGTCTCATATTAAGATATTTTCTTTCTATTGAGAAAATGTAGGAAAGAAATATTAATGTATAATGGCACTGAATTAAATGTAAATTCTTGTACTCTCGCTTTGTTCATCAGATATTTTAAGAAATTCCAGTACTGTGGGTATGCACCACATGTTCGCAGCTGTAAACCAAACACTGATGGGATCTCATCTCTCGAGAACCTCTTGGCAAGCATTATTCAGAGAGTATTTGTCTGGGTTGTATCTGCAGTCACATGCTTTGGAAACGTCTTTGTCATTTGTATGAGACCTTATATCAGGTCTGAGAACAGACTGCATGCCATGTCAATCATTTCTCTCTGCTGTGAGTATTTCCTGGTTGAAGAGGAATTACACTTTTGCAATATATGAAAGCACTGCTATTCAAAAATGAGTAAAAAGAGTGGTGGAATTATGAGATTTTAAGTCTTTCTCCTTTTTGCTTATATATTGTGTTCACATTCATTGCAATGAAAATGAAATTCCTTTAGTGAGAAGAAAATACGTTTTTAAAACAAGAAAATTCAATTACCTTATACATATTAAAGAAGCTGTCATTCATTGGTTTTCTTCTCTGAAGACATTTTGTTAAAGCAGGTAAAATATTTTATTGTGAATAAAATGGCAACCTTTAATTTTTACATCCAGAGGTGTATTTACCGTTTTGTTTGCATGTCCAGATATAGACATTGACTTAACTGATGGCTGTTTTTCTGGTCTCTGAGCTACTAAAATCTTTTCCATTCATTATTTGAAATATTTAAAAGAATTTTTTTTAACATTTATGTTTGAGAGAGAGACAGAGCACTAGTCAGAGAGGAGCAGAGAGAGAAAGGGAGACACAGAATCTGAAGCAGGTTCCAGGCTCTGAGCTGTCAGCACAGAGCTCGATGTGGAGCTCAAACCTATGAACCGTAAGATCATGACCTGAGCCGAAGTCAGATGCTTAACTGACTGAGCCACCCAGGCACCCCCATAATTTGAAATATTTAAATAATAAAATGTTTTTAGGTAGAATTAAATATTTTTAAGTTTTTGAAATGTGATTGCGAGGTATTACGTTAAGTGAGGACTACAAAGAAAAATAAGCAAGACCAGTCCTCAGGCTGTTTATAGTGTGGGTCAAGTGGTCCATATTTTCTCCAGTGAGTATCAATCTATACAATGTTCTACTTTACGCATGCTGTCCATGTCTTACCCCCAGCCTCATTCAAAGTCTAATATCTAATTGTTTTTTTCACTGCAAGCTATCTAAGAAATAGAATTCAGAAATTGCTTACTACGTTGTATCATTAACTACAAAATTTTGAGCATGCTAAATTTCCCTGGTGAAGGCTAGAATATCACAGCAATATTTAAGGATTAGGGCCAGCCTTATGATTTATACAGTGATGTGATTTTTGGAAGGTTTGTATAGAATGCTTATAAAGTCAAAAAAAATCTCACCTACTCTCTGACATGAAATGTTCATTTAAAAAGCAAAATCACCAAGTAGTGCATCACATTGACAACTGATTTGGGGGATGGGAGAGCCTAAAAAGAGACAGAGAAAGATGTAAAAATGGAAGAGAGAATCAGAGAGAACAGGTTTGCTTAGACCAGCTCTGGGTAAATAACTTAAGCCCTCCAAAATTATACTGACTACAGAGCACTTCTTAATTATTCCTTTCTTCTAAATTATAGACCCCGAAATTCATAGTCATTAGTCTATCACAGCAATTCCTGAATTACTTTCTCTAGGATTTTGGATGATATCCCTAGCATGTTAAGCTGGGAGCATTTCACTGGAAGAGGGGATCCAAATAACAACATCCCCATATTGGTCCCTAATCAAACGCTCAACATAATTGCATTTAATTCATTTACTCAACACTTCTAGGTGATGGGACCAGAATGGAAAACAAAATACACAATATCCCTGCTCACACAGACTTGAAAATTAGAAAAAACAAAAACAAAACAAAACAAAACAAAACAAAAAAAAGAGAAATGATTACATAATTAGCTGTAGATGGTGCTATAAGAGTACGTATTAAAGAAAGCTGATGAAAAGGTCCTTATCCATAAACAAATTGTTAGAATAAAAATTACCTCCCCCCAGGGGCACCTGGGTGGCTCAGTCGGTTAAGCCTCCGACTTCAGCTCAGGTCACGATCTCACGGTACATGAGTTCCAGCCCCGCGTCGGGCTCTGGGCTGATGGCTCAGAGCCTGGAGCCCGTTTCCGATTCTGTGTCTCCCTCTCTCTCTGCCCCTCCCCCGTTCATGCTCTGTCTCTCTCTGTCTCAAAAATAAATAAAAACTTTAAAAAAAAATTAAAAAAAAAAAATTACCTCCCCCCAAAGGGCACCTGGGTGGCTCAGTCAGTTAAGCATCTGACTTCGGGCTCAGGTCATGGTCTTGGGGTTCATGGGTTCAAGCCCTACTTGGGTTCTGTGCTGACAGTATGGAGCTTGCTTGGGATTCTCTCTCCCAAAATACATAAATAAACATTAAAAAAAAATTACCTCACCCCAAAATAGAAGTAAATTAGGTATTTTTTGCTAATACTAAAAATATTACTGTTTGTCATTATTTCTATTATACTTACTTATTTCTCTAAATTCGCAACATTTACCGATCCTATAGGTGCTGACTGCCTAATGGGAATATATTTGTTTGTCATTGGAGCCTTCGATCTCAAGTTTCGTGGAGAATACAACAAGCACGCGCAGCTGTGGATGGAGAGCATTCACTGCCAGATTGTAGGGTCTTTGGCCATTCTATCCACAGAAGTATCAGTGTTACTTCTAACATTTCTGACACTGGAAAAATATATCTGCATTGTCTATCCTTTTAGATGTTTAAGACCTAAAAAATGCAGAACAATTACAGTTCTGATTCTCATTTGGATGACTGGGTTTATCGTGGCTTTCATTCCACTGACCAATAAGGAATTTTTCAAAAACTACTATGGCACCAATGGCGTGTGCTTCCCTCTTCATTCAGAAGACACAGAAAGTACTGGAGCTCAGATTTACTCCGTGGCAATTTTTCTCGGTAAGAAACTGTGTATTATAAGCCCTTTCATTCAAATATTAGAATAAATCACATTTTCAGTCTCATTATTTCTTCTAATGTTTATACATTTTTATTTCAGAACTTCTAGCCAGTTTTTCTCATCAACATTGGGGATGGATTCTGTCAGAATCCCCTAAAGGGATTTTTTCCCCCTGAATTACCACTTTCTTATATAAATTCCAACATTCTCCTTAATAAAAGACAAAACAGTAAATACTTGTAGTTCATGCATTCACCCTAATAATACTAAACAAAATATATATTTAACTCTTTGCCCTTATAAGATAAATAAACTCAAAGTAGCCACCCACACAAGTCTTTGGCTTGAAAATAGACATACAAGTGTTTTTCTACTGTAAAAAAATGTTTCAGGGGTAAGTTAAAAAAAATGTGTGTATATATGTATATATACATACACACATATACTAATTGAATTATTTTAAAAAATTATAAAGATTAATTTAGAAGGCCCAGGATATTCACTGAATCACTATAATCTCATTTTAATATGCCATTTTTGATTTTTTTAATGTTTATTTTTGAGAGAGAGAGTATACACGGGCCTGTCGGGGTTGGGGCAGAAAGAGAGGGAGACACAGAATCTGAGGCAGGCTCCAGGCTCTGAGCTGTCAGCACAGAGCCTATTGCAGGGCTGAAACACATGAACTGTGAGATCATGACCTGAGCGGAAGTCAGATGCTTAACCGACTAAGCCACACAGGGGCCCCTAATATGCCATTTTTAAATTAAAATTTCTTCATTCCACATTAGTTCAACAAAACTTAAAATTTTTTTAAAAAATCATTATTTTTCTTCATAATTCTTATAAAAAACAAAACACATGTTGTTCACATTCAAACAGCTAAGAGTATGTGTGTTTGTTTTGAAAGAATGATCATCACATTAATAATAATCTTTGTGTTCTAAATAGGTATTAACTTGGCAGCATTTATCATCATAGTTTTTTCTTATGGAAGCATGTTTTATAGCATTCATCAAAGTGCCATAACAGCAACTGAAATACGGAATCAAGTTAAAAAAGAGATGATCCTTGCCAAACGGTTTTTCTTTATTGTATTTACTGATGCATTATGCTGGATACCCATTTTTGTGCTGAAATTTCTTTCATTGCTTCAGGTAGAAATACCAGGTACAATGTTTTTTTTTTCTTTCTGTAAAGAAATAACACGTCTCTTTCTGCAGTGTTCCTCCAAGAAAGAAAATTAAGATCCTTAACATCAACTGATTTTAAGAATTATAAGTCAGAGTTATAAGTACCTTAGGCTCTGTTCATCAATCAAATGTTTACCAGGAGTAAGCTGTTCAATTATTTCCATAAATGCCCCCAAACCCTATTACCATTGAAGCAAAGAACAACTCAAATAAATAACACTCTATGCTTTGTAATTCTGATAATCCCATGCTTAAGATGACCAAACAGGTGAAAATGATTATCAAATATTTACTTCATTTTTTTTTTGAGAACATAAGACATTTTTCTTCCTAGAATACATAGCAATTTAGAGAGCATGACGCCAGAGTGTGAAAGATGATTGAAGAATGCATTATTGGTATTTAAAAATAATGTACATCACACTCATTAGGATAGCTATTATCAAAAACACAAAAAGTAGCAAAAATTGGTGAGGATTTGGAGAAACTAGAGCATCACTGGTAGGAATGTAAAATAGCACAGCTGCTACAGAAAATAGCATGGTGGTTCCTCAAAAAATTAAACATAGAAATACCATATGACCCAGCAATTCCTCTTCTGGGAGTTAAAGGAATTAAAAGCAGGAACTCAAACAGACATTGGCTCACCTATGTTCATAGCAGCATTATTCACTATAGCCAAAAGGTAGAAATAACCCATGTCCATCAATGTATGAATGGATAAGCAAAATGTATCCTATACACACAAAAGATTATTACTCAGCCTTAAAAAGGGAGGAAATTTGGAAACATGGTACCACATGAATGGACCTTGAAGACATTATACTAAGTGAGATAAGTCAGTCACAAAAACACAAATATTGTATGATTCCACTTATATGACGTAACTAGGATAGTCAAATTCATAGAGACAGACAGTTTGTGAATGTGTTATCAGGTTGAGAGGGAAAGGGCATGAAAAGTTATTGTTTACATAGATGTGTAGTTTCAGTTTGGGAGGATGAAAAAGTTCTAGAGACGGACGGTGGTGATGGTTGTACAACAATATGAATACACTTAATGCCACTGAACTGCACACTTAAATCTGATTAAAATGGTAAATTTTACTTTATGTATATTTTACTACAATAAAAAAGTGTCCAAAATGCTATTAATTTTAATACAATATATATTCACATTCTTAAAATTTATGAACATACAATTTTAATTTTTTTTACCCCATGGTTAGAGTGATATGATCTTACATTTCATAAGCAACAAAGAAGGAAAATAGCATCAGTAAAATTATAATAGCAAATATGATGAGTTACCTATGTACTACAGTGATTTTTAAGATAAGTTTAGCCAAAGATTTCTTTACTGAAATAAATATCTAGTCAAAAGCCTAAAAATGCATACCTATTTTTAAAACCAAAAAAATAGCAGAAAAGAAATCTTTTAAAGACTGTATATTCTGAGAAATACTATATGTTCTATCCAGCAATTAAAATATTGGGAAAGGCTTGATCTGGATGCTAAACAATATTATTTTTCCTAAAATGGAATCATATCACAATAATATGTAATCACTTGGTAGAAAATGGTTCTACCTAATGGAATACTTTTGTTGATGTATTCAAGAAAAGCTACTTAGCAAAGAACCCTGGTTTTTTTGCTCTACCAGCACTCCCTTCAAACCCTGACACCCTGGAAAGACGTTCTGGAAACACATTAGATTTGGTATTTAATTATGTGACATCAAAGAGAAAAAATTAAGACTCAAAAGAGGACTGGGGGAAAAACAAGGAAAAGGGGCTTCTATACCTTGTAAACGTCCACAAACACTAAAACTATCACATTTTTCTCTTTCAGGTACCATAACCTCTTGGGTAGTGATTTTTATTCTGCCTATCAACAGTGCTTTGAACCCAATTCTGTATACTCTGACCACAAGACCATTCAAGGAAATGATTCATCAGTTTTGGTATAACTACAGAAAAAGAAGATCTATTGACAGCAAAGGAAGTCAGAAAACATATGCTCCGTCTTTCATCTGGGTAGAAATGTGGCCGCTGCAGGAGATGCCACCTGAGTTAATAAAGCCAGCTCTTTTCACAGACCCCTGTGAATTGTCACTAATTTCTCAATCAACTAGACTCAATTCCTATTCATAACGGACTTTGAAACCCATTTCTACACAGAGAATATTATGGGATGCTTCGTGATGGATTTATTAGTATAAAATGAATGCCACAAAATTAATAATTTATAATGGCTGAGATAAAACCATTATAAAGACATGAGGTTATTTGGGAAAAATCAAAGTAACTGATGCCCATATAAAGGGAAATAAATTATACTGATAATGTGTATATATTAGTACATATTTTGCATAGGAAATTAAGAGAAATCTACTTCAGAAAGACTCATTCATTCTTTTACTAGGCATTTATTGAGTACCCACTATGTGTATAGCACTGCAGTAAATTTCTGGAAGTATAGAACCTGGAAGTATAGAATAGTATAGAACCTTTTCAATTTGCAATGTTAAATTATGTTTAGCTACAACAGAATAGATGCAGCTCTTAGATGAAGGTAGAGCTTTATCTGTCATGCACATAGCAAACATAATAATCATGGACACTTTTAAATAAAGGTTTAAGGTTTTGTAATACTCAATGTAATGAAAAATGAGAAATGAGAAAATGTCTGTTTGCAAAATAGTTTGTTTTAAAAATTCATCTTACCTCTCAAGTTGCTGTACATTTGAGAGGTAGTACAAGATATCTATTTCTATGAAAAAAGATATTCTGATAAACTCAAAAAAGCATTTTACACTCAACTAATTTTCAACAAAGATGCCAAGACAATCAAATGAGGAAAGAACTGTCTGTTCAACAAATGATGCTGGGACAACTGGATATTCACATGCAAAAGAAGGAAATTGGACCCTTACCTTACACCATATATAAAAATTAACTCAAAATTAATCAACAACCTAAAAATAAGACAAAACTCTTAGAAGAAAACATATGAGTAGATCTTCAAGACCTTGGATTTAGCAATGGTTTCTTAGGTGTGTCAACAAAAGCATAAGCAACAAAGGGGAAAAAATTGATAAATTGGACTTCATCTAAATTAAAAACTTTTGTGTACCAAACAACACTATCAAAAAAGCAAAAAAGACGGGGTGCCTAGCTGGCTCAGTCAGTGGAGTGCACCTCTCGATCTCGGGGTTATAAGTTCGAGCCCCACGTTGGGTGTAGATTACTTAAAAATGAAATCTTTTTTTAAAAAGTAAAAAGACAACCTACAGAATGGAAGAAAATATTTGCAAATCATATATCTGAGAAGGTTTTACTATCCAGAATATATAAAGAACTACAACTCAACCACAAGATGAACAAGCCAATTTAAAAGTGGACAAAGAACTTAAAAAGCCATTTCTCCAAACAAGATAAACAAATGGCCAATAAGCACTTGAAAAGTTGCTCAACATCAGTAATCGTTAGAAAAATGAAAATTAGAACCACAATGACATAACACTTTACACCTACTAAAAAGGCTGTAACTAAAACAACAAAAGACAAAGAAAAAAAGAGAAAACAAATACTGACAAGGATGTGGAGATCGAAACCCTTCTGCATTGCTGGTTGAAATGTAAAATGATGCAGCTGTTATCATAGACAGTACTGTGATAGTTCTTCAAAAGCTTATCATAGGATTAACATATGATCCAGCAATTTCACTCCCAGGTGTAAACCCAAAAGAGTAGAAAACAGGATTCAGACACTTGTATACAAATGCTCATTGCATTATTCACAGTAGCCAAAAGATGGAAACAACTCAAGTGCCCATCAACTAATAAACGGAAAAACAAAATGTGGTATATACATACAATGGAATATCATTCAGCCATTTATAAGAAATAATGAAGTTCTGACACATGCTACAATGTGATGAGTATCAAATAACCCAGACACAAAAGGACAAATACCATGATTCCACTTACATGAAATATCTAGGATAAGCAAATTCATAGAGATAGAAAATAGATTAGAGGTCACTGGGGGTGAGAGGGTCAGAAGGATGCTGCCTAAGAAGTACAGAGTATTTTCCTGGACAAAAAAAGTTATAAAATTGATTGTGGTGATGGATAAACAACTCTGTGAAAATGCTAAAAGCCACTGAATTGTAGATGTTAGACGGGTGAATTTTATGGTTTGTGAATTAGATCTCAATAAAGCAGTTAAAGGGAAAAAGAAGAGCTAGAATGCAATGATTCAGGAACTTAAGGAAGGAAAGGTCTGCATGCACATGTTTTACTTCAAAGACAAAGTAGCTGTCATCAAGAGATGGATTTACCTTCCTTTTGCATGGCCAGTCAGTTCATAAGATACTAACTTTTTGGCTACTTATTCTTCTGGTCTCTAACTGAGCTATTGGAATTTTTTTGGTTTAGTAATTTGAAACCTTTAAATAGGAACAAAATGTCTTCAGGTAGTTTTAAATACACTAAAAATGTTTAACGCATGAAATTACTGGAATCAGAAATGTATTTATCGAATATATAATTGTATAGATTTCTTTGGAAAGTAAGTTACCTGAAACTTACATCTATTAAAAACACGGATTACTTTGAGTCCTTTTTGTTCTTACTTGGAATGACAATAAATTTTCTACATGAGGAATATGGTTACACTTCCAACAAAAAATCAGAAAATAATAGAAAGCTATAGTTCTTATAATATTCAATTCTCTACCTACTGAAACTATATAATTTTTAAAGCTCACAAAAACAAAAATATTTAAATTCTCATAAGTTTATTTTGGGATTATTTGTTATTCTTAAATCTTATTGCTAATAAATATACAATAGAAAAGTGGTTGAGTTGGTTGAGCATCTGACTCCGGCTCAGGTCATGATCTCACAGTCTGTGAGTTCAAGCCCCATGTCAGGCTCTGTGCTGACAGCTCAGAGCCTGAAGCCAGCTTTGGATTCTGTATCTCCCTCTCTCTCTCTGCCCCTCCCCCACACTTGCGCGCGCGCGCGCGCGCTCTCTCTGTCAAAAATAAACATTAAAAAATTAGAAGAAAAATATTTTTCTTAAAAATAATTTCTAGGGGCGCCTGGGTGGCGCAGTCGGTTAAGCGGCCGACTTCAGCCAGGTCACGATCTCGCGTCTGTGAGTTCGAGCCCCGCGTCGGGCTCTGTGCTGACAGCTCGGAGCCTGGAGCCTGTTTCCAATTCTGTGTCTCCCTCTCTCTCTGCCCCTCCCCCGTTCATGCTCTGTGTCTCTCTGTCCCAAAAATAAATAAAAAACATTGAAAAAAAAAAAAATTTAAAAATAATTTCTAAAAAAAAAGCAATAATCATGAAGACAAGATAGATAAAATGTAATACTACAAAATCGTGATCGTAACCTGTGTTTAAGGGTCTTAGAAATGCATGAATTTACAAAATAATCTGAAACAACTTTTTAGCATTAAAATATTTTCCAATAATTTTCTAGAAGCCATTTAGTTTCCTGTTTATTCAGTCTACTCACTCTTCCATTCTTCCACCTCTCCAAATAGGGTAACTTCTATTTAACTTATTCTGGTAAGTAATTACTGGCATACCACATAACTAGTTCCTACTAACTTCGAAGGAAGGTGCAATAGAAGCACTAAGTTAACTCAGATAGAAGTTATGGTTTTCTCTCTTGCAAAAATAACTTTGGTCCAAAACTCATGGCCTATGCTTCTAGGTCAAATGAATGCCTCTAAGTTAAACCAAAGTATTTTAAAATTTAAAAATAAATACCAGGAAGACTTCAACCTTTTTTTTTTTTTTTTTTTTTTTTTTTTTTACTATTTTCAGTTTAAGGGTTCCTAATGCATTTGGCTACTACCTAATCCCTCACAAAGCAATTACTGCCTGTTAGCAACTTAGATATTGATAAAATTGAAGGAAAACAACAAATGGGAAAGGGATATATGCAGCCAGAATACTCAAGTCCATGCATTTTACTGCTTACCTAAGTAATAAGTAAATTGATACTTGAATGCGATGGAGTGAACCACTCTAAGAGACTTCAAAAATACATTGAATTTTTAATAATGTATTTCCTTTTTTTTTCTTTTTAAGTTTATTTCCTGAGAGAAAGAGAGAGAGAATGAGTGGTGGAGGGACAGAGACAGAGGGAGAGGATCCCAAGCAGGTTCTGTGCTATCAGTGTGGAGCCTGACGTGGGGCTTGAACCCATAAACCATTATTAGATCATGACCTGAGCTGAAATCAAGAGTTGGATGTTTAATCATCTGAGCCACCCAGGCACCCCAATGTACTCCTCTTTTAAATAAAAATCTTTCACTAGAAAGAGAAATGAGAAAACTCATTTACTGTTTTAAATCCTTTTCTTATCTTTTCTTAAGACTTTTTAAAACAAAAGATTTTTTTAATGTTTTTTTTTATTTTTTTAATGTTTTTATTTATTTTAATGTTTATTTTTAAGAGAGAGAAAGAGCGTGAGCAGGGTAGGGGCTGAGAGAGACCGAGACAGAATCCAAAGTGGGCTCCAGGCTTTGAGCTATCAGCACAGAGCCTGACGTGGGGCTTGAACCCACAAACCATGAGATCATGACTTGAGCTGAATCCGGACACTTACCCAGCTGAGCCACCCAGGCGCCCCTTATCTATTTCTATGGTTTCAATTACTTTATATATACTGATGATTCCCACATTTTTGCCTTTAGCCTATTCTCTCTCCTAAATTAGTCACTTATGCATACAACTGCCCACTAAACATTGAGTATCTCTGGCTCTTTCATGTACATTATTATGTGATGGGGATTTAGAGTGGTGGGGGTCCAGAGCTGATGGCCATGAAAGAATTCTTGAGATGTCTTTGATGCAAAAAGGTGATTTTATTAAAGCACTGGGATAGGACTCCCGGGCAGAAAAAGATGCACTGGGGTTGTGAAGAGTGACTGATTATATGCTATGTAGTTTAGAGAGGTAAAGGCAAAAAGGGAGGCTTTCAAAAGGACTTTCATATGCTAAAGATACCAGAGGCCTTGCTATTGTCAAGCTTAGGTTGTTTTCCTTCTGGTAAGACATTAAGATAGCAGAGAGTTCCTGGAGAAATGTTACACGTACTCTGTATTTACCTCAAGAATTTGTCAATGGGCTGCAGATTATAAAGAAATTTAACTATGCATATCATTTCCTTCTTGTCTTTGTTCCCCACATCACTATGGAGGGGAGGGTGATGTTAGAGCTCCAGGAAACTGAGTCTATAGGTTTTTGGAGATTAAGCTATTTATAAGATTGCCTTTTTCCTATAATTTATGAAGTCTTTTTTTAAATATAATTGTCAAGTTAGCTAACAAATGGTATATACAGTGTACTCTTGGCTTTGGGAGTAGATTCCCATGATTCATTACTTACATATAACACCCAGTGCTCATCCCAATAAGTGTCCTCCTCGATGCCCATCACCCATTTTTCCCTCCCCACCGTCCCTCCATCAACCCTGCTTGTTCTCTGTATTTAAGTCTTTTATGGTTTGCCTCCCTCTGTTTGAAATTATTTTTCCCTTTCCCTTCCCCAATAGTCTTCTGTTAAGTTTCTTAAATTCCACGAGTGAAAATGTATCATTCTCTGACTTATTTCACTTAGCGTAATCCCCTCCAGTTCCATCCATGTTGTCGCAAATGGCAAGATTTCATTCTTTTTCATTGTCAAGTAGTATTCCATTATATATCTATATAATGTATATATTATATGTATACACATGTATACCATATATATGTGTATATATACACATATATGTATGTATGTGTGTGTATATATATGTGTGTATATATATACATGTATATATAAATAAAACATCTTTATCCATTCATCAGTTGATGGACATTTGAGCTTTTTCCATAATTTGGCTATTGTTGATAGCACTGCTATAAACATTGGGGTACACATGCCCCTATGAATCAGCACTCCTGTATCCTTTGGATAAATTCCTAATAGTGCTATTGCTAGGTTGTAGGGTAATTCTATTTTTATAAACTAATGGAAACTCATATCCTGCAGGACTATGATCTCCATCAGTTAACCATTTGTTTCCCCCTTTCCTTTGTTCTTGGGCAGCCAAGAGTGCCTTAGGAATGTCACACATATCCCACCAGGTGAGTAGGAGGGGTTGGGGCGGGGGATTATTATTCTTAGCTTGAGCTTTGCCCTCAGCTTGCCTTATGCTCCTTAATCATTATGGGCTCTGTCTTACTAAGACTCTGTACTGACACCTTATCTTATCAACAGCTTAATCTCCAAAAACCTATAGAGTCCTTTGAGACCCTGTTTTAGTGAATGGTACCAAAAGCCCAACCTAGAAATCCTAGAATCAGTCTTTGGCTCTTCCTTCTCCTTTATCCATCATATCAAATCACCTAGCCCTACCTTTATTCTACCTAAAAAACAACTCTTCAATCTATCCATTTAGCTTTATCCCAATTTCCAGTACCTTAGTTTGTGTGGACATCATGTATTGTTGCCGTATTTGCAATAACCTTCTAACAAGTTTCTATACCTCCAGTTGTAATTTGTTCAAGTGATTTTTAACCATATTTAGAGCTCTCAAAAAATTAATCTATGGGCTCTTGGGTGGCTCAGTCAGGTAAGTGCTGACTCTTGATTTCAACTCAGGTCATGCTTTCATGGTTTGTGGGTTCGGGCCCCGCATCGGGCTGTGTGCTGACAGTGCAGGGCCTGCTTGGGTTTCTGTCTCCCTCTCTCTCTCAAAAACAAACTTTTTGTTTGTTTTTATTTATTTATTTTGAGAGAGACCACACAAGCGAGGGAGGGGCAGAGAGAGAGAGAGAGAGAGAGAATACTAATTTTGGTGTAAGAGACCCACAGGCAAATTTCATCTCAGCTTACTTCCTATTCTGTCTCTATAGACAGAAATAACATCACTTTCCTCAAAAGTTAATATTAAATAATGCTTATAAAGCTCCTAGCATAGTGCCTAACTCAGAATTTTTGAAACACATTATTTGTAATACTAAAAATTTCATTACAGTGACTTTTACCCTCTTGAGGCCTTTTTTTTTTTTTTTTTTTTTTTTTTTTAAGAGAGAGAGCACAAACGGCAGAGGGGGCAAAGGGGGGGAGGGGGGGGAGGGAGAGAGAGAGAGAGAGAGAGAGAGAGAGAGAGAGAGAGAATATCCCAAGCAGGCCCTGTGCTGAGCAGGATCATGGGATCATGACCCAAGCTGAAATCAAGAGTCAGATACTCCAGCGACTGACTGAGCCACCGAGGCACCCCAGTCTCTTGAGGCTTTTAATTACATCAAAATACTGAGTTTTTCTCTAAGGTGTATATAGAACTGGTAATGAGCTACTTAGTTAAGAAAACAATTTCTTAAGTCTTTAAGTAAATGTTTATGTTTTGAGCTCTTCCCCAACCCCTGCCATGAAGCAGAGCAAAAAGAAATACAAAAAGGGATGCTTTTTTAAAAAGCCACTGTCAAAAATAAGATGAACTTCTCTGTGGGCCACACATGACAACAAAAACTGTCAACAGAGCTGAGCTGTGGGGATACCAGACTCCTGACACTAGCAGCTATGAGTTTTAGTGATGAGGAATGAACTGAAAGTGTCCACAGAAGCCTCCCCTCCTGAAATCAGGGAGGCTTCTGTGGACACCTAAGCTGACTGCAATTCAACAAAATTATAAATCAACTAAGATGGTTCTTCTTTTCTAACATAAAAACATGCATGGTGGGGAGAGGAAGTCACATACACAAAAATCAAAGTAGTACAGATCATACTTATGATACAGCTGTAACAGAAAAAGTTATAGGGGACTTAGCATAGGGCTAAGCAAATAAATCAGAATACAATATGGAGCTCAGAACCAAACACTTACATGGTAATTGAATGACAGATGTAGCATTTGAAATACTGATACTTGAAGGAACAGCAACAGACATACAAAAATAAACAAGATCCCAAAATCGCACCATAAGCAAAAGTTAATCAGACGAATAAACACCTCAACATTAAAAACAAAAATTTAACTTTTGGAAAGACATAAAGGAGAGTATCTTTATGACATTTCCTATACAAGCCCCAGAAAGCACTATTATGAAAAACTGGTAAGATTCCATTAAAATTAAAAGCCTTTAAGAAAACTCCACACTCAAATACAAAGATAAACCACAAGCTACAATAGATAGTTGAAACACGGAGAACAGGTCATTAGTTAGTATTCAATATATGGAACACCTACAAATTGATAAGGAAAAGACAAAACCTAATAGAAAAATGGACAAAGGTATGGCCTCAGAAATCACACACTGCATTTCTTCAATCTCCTAGTAGTTATTAAAGTCAGCACTATTCAACATGTGAGACTATACAAGGGCATGAATACCAGGAGGCTGACCATTGTGGCCATCTGGAGGCTAGCTACCACATACACAAAAAAGTATTTTGTAGTGCTTTGAAAACATACACATGTATTTTAAATATAAAAACACAAACTAGAATATACACCACCTCCAGGACAATGGTTACCTCTGGGGAGAGAAGGGGTGGGATCAAAGAGGTAGCAAAAGTTTCAAATGTATCTGACATTTACAAACATAGATCTGAAGAAAGTATAGCCAAATGCTAACATTTATTTATTTTTTTTAAATGTTTATTGATTCTCGAGAGAGAAAGCAAAAGCGGGGCAGGGGCAGAGAGAGAGAGGGACAGAAGAGCCAAAGATCTGTGCTGTCCACACAGAGCCCGATGCGGGGCTCAAATCCATGAACTGTGAGATCAAGACATGAGCTGAAGTCTGGATGCTTAACAGACTGAGCCACCCAGCTGCCCCAAATGCTAATATTTATTAAATCTGTATGGTAGGGATATATTCTTTAATCATTCACTTTTCCTGTTATGTTCGAAATATTTCAATAAAAAGTTTTAAAATAATGAACCCAAAGAAATGGAAATAAAATTTGCTGTGAACAAGTTTATTTTTATACATTTTAAAAATTGCAATTTTCGTGACATGTAAGAAAAATATTTTTCTAATATGAAAATAAGTATCTCTTTGGTATAGAAGCACACCATTTGTGTTATCTTTAACTAAAAAGAAAAAATTAAAAAAAAAAGGGGACCAAGAACTATGACCTAATATACTCAATGAAACTATTCTTTGCCCATCCGTCTGTCCCCTTTCATAACCCCACTGTGGGTCTTTAGAATACATATCTGTACACAACTCCATATCTACAAAGAACTAAGATGCATTATCAAAGATGTCTAGAAATTACGGAAAATTAGTTGGCTTAATTGTCGACACAAACCACCAAAGAGAGACAGAGAGAATATAAGATATGGAACAAGTAAAGTAGAACATTGTCAATAAAGTCAAATTATATGCAAGCAATCATATCATTTAAATTTGTTGGCTTAAAAACACAGTAATTTCTTTAGAATTATATTTAGAATTTAAATTATTATGTGCAAAGCTCAGAAAGTAATAGTACAGAGCCATAATTTTGACAAGGCACTTTAAAGAGAACAACCAAACATACAACAACATCAAAAAGAGTTCACCTGAGAAATAAACAAGGAAAAAATATAAACATTCTTTCTAGACAGGCTTTCATTTTCTGAAATAAAAGCTTTTTAGAAAGCATCATAAAGGATAACAAAATATTTATCATATATTTAAAAAAGTCCTCAAAGTTCAAATTCTCGTAAAAAAAAAAAAAAAAGAGATTGTATTCCTTCAAGTCAGTGAGGTTCTGAGTCAAATACTCTTTTAGAAAAACAATTACAATTTTCATGGTAAAAACAGGAACAAAAAAAAAAAACAGCTTTTAACTGTACTGTCAACTCTTTTATTCAACAAACATTTACTGATTGCTGTGTGACACAGTTGTTCTAGGTGCTGGAGATAAACAAGACACAATCATTAGTTCCAGGGACCTTGGCCTAGTGGCACTGGGCCAACATTGGTAGCTTTAAAGTTACCTCCCTAGGTCTGTAAAATAAAGCTCAACTTCAAACTCTGGCATTCTTGGCATCTTCTTGCAAATCAAATAGAATAATGATTTAACTATTTTTTTTCTGCCATTAAAACTATAGATAACAATATCTACTGATGAAATTAACTTCCATAAAAGATTCTATGAAGGTTTAGAGGACAGAAAGTATTTAAAGATAAATATTGCCAACATCAAATATAACATCAGTATTCTGCTTTCACAAAAGTGAAGGAAACCAAAAAAATTTCATTCTGAATACACAGAACTACTGGAGACTACCTTATACTTATGGTACACGTGCAAATATCATCAATGAGGAAGTATGAATTATTACACAGCCAAATCAGTTGTCAGGCTTCAAAGAATCATAACCTTCTTTCAAGAGGTCCCTCCATGTTTTAAGGAAACGTGCATTTTCTGTACATTTGAAGGCAAGCTCTTCCACTTGAGCTGATACTGCAGATGTGGCTTCAAGAAGTTTGGTTAATGAAAATGCTGCCTGAAATTTAAAAAAAAAAAAAAAAAAAAGGAAGAAAGAAAGAAAAGAAAAAAGAAACAACAGAAGTTTATTTTTAAGATTTTCATCTCATTTTATAAACAGTCTAAAAATAGCTTAAAACCTTGACTCCATTGCCTAAGTTATTTTCCTTAAAAGTAACAAAAAAATCTTCAAACGAAAATACCAGCTCTTTCAGGGAACCCAGGAAATTCTTTCATATGAAGTAAGCTTTGAGGAAATATGTCTGCTGGAAAGGCATCCATTATGCACCAAACATAACAAATCAGTATTTTTTTTTTAACTGAAAATACACTAGGGGTGCCTAGCTGTCTCAGTCCATAGAACATGAAACTCTTCATCTGGGGGTTGAGTTCAAGTCCCACTTTGGGTGTAGAGATTACTTAAAAAAAAAATCTTTAAAAGAAAAAAAAAAAAAGAAAGTAAAAAAAAAACAAAAAAACACTAGAATCTCATTTAACTCAACAAGAGGACTTGGATCCCTTGACACTAAGGACCAGAAGTATCTGAAGAAGGACTTACAGACTTACTTCATCATAAACAACTCACTAAAAAATAAAAAACTCACTGATATTTAGTAACAAGGGCAGTGCTCCACTAATTTTACCTGTGAACGCTATTTAAACCATGAAAATATAGGGGCGCCTGGTTGGCTCAGTCGGTTAAGCGTCCGACTTCAGCTCAGGTCACGATCTCACGGTCCTGTCCGTGAGTTCGAGCCCCGCGTCGGGCTCTGTGCTGACCGCTCAGAGCCTGGAGCCTGCTTCCGATTCTGTGTCTCCCTCTCTCTCTGCCCCTCCCCCATTCATGCTCTGTCTCTCTCTGTCTCAAAAATAAATAAACATTAAAAATAAATAAATAAACCATGAAAATATATAGAACAAAGAACAGATACTCTGAGCTGACATATATGAACAAAATCAAAATGAACAAAATCAAGCATACAGAAATGTTTTCTTCACCTATAATATAGAATAACACTGTTCCTACACTAACACATCAGCAGTCCAGTCTACATATTCTCTTGAAACCAGTCTTGTTCAGCAAAAACAGTTCTGTTCACCATTTTAGTCATCTTTAAACAAGCAAACAAATACTTGTTAAGATAATCGAGTTCATTATCCAGTTTCCAGTCTGCACAACAAGGTCTATTCCACAAAGTTCTCCCAGGAGGATCACACCCTACATACCTCATTCACTTGACCCATCCAAGAGTCTTTTTATACTGACACTCCGGTGATGGGTGAGTAGGTGGGTGTGCGCGCCACTGGGAATTCGCAATTCAACAGAAACCATACTACGCATTCTAGCAATCATAGGGAGGGGTTTTTGACCTAACCTTTAATGAAACCCAATCTAGACTACAAGCGCAGTTAAGTAATCCCTCCAAACTGGGTCCAGCGCACAGCAAGCCTAAAACAGACAATAATAGCATTGCCAGCTGGCTCTGGCAGGTGGCCAACTAGAGCAGCGGGATCTTAAGTCCCAAGGAAAGAAATCACAGCCTGATTCTAAGCACCAGCAGGCAACAAGGAGAGCACAGACACCGCCTGCACAAGTCGGCGCAGTAGAGCAGAACGGTTTCAGGTTACAGAGTGTGATTGAAACCAGAAGGCGAGACTAAAAGAAAATAGGGGTGGGGCGGTGGAGGGATAACCCCTTATTCCTCAACACTAAATCTAAAGGCGGAATCCTCATAGATGGGGGACAAAGGGCCTTGGGTCGCCAGTTTACTCAACCCATCCCCCAGCCCATACTCTGAAAGGGCAGAAGCGCGAGACGCGCCGGACTGGGTGCGCGGACTCCTGGTCCCTTTCTCCCTTGCACCGCCACGGTCTGTCTTCCAAAAAGGGCTGAGTGGGGACCTGTCTACCAACACTTACGTCTCCGATCTGCAGCTCCACTTCCTCCAGGGGGTCCACTGTTCGGCTGCTGCTTCTGCTTGGAACTGGCCAGCCCAAACTCACTGGGACGCCGGGGGAAGATGTTGACGAGGCATCTGAAGACGAGGGAGACGAAGGAGGTGGCGGGGGCGGCGAAGAAATCCGCACGTCCTCAGGGTTTGCCATTGAGCGAGGCTGGGACTGCAGAATCCGACCTTAGCAGCCGAACCGACACCAACAGTCTTTCAAACTGCTCGCGCCCAACGCCCAGAAGCCCCGCCTCCTCCCGGCCGCAATCCCGCCCAGTATACTAGTGGGTCTCTAGCCAAATCCGCGGATACCAGTCATTTTTTCGGGACAGCCAATCAAATGTCAGTTAATTCACCTTGGGTAGCTCAACGCTCTTGCGCAAACTTCCAGTCAGGCTCAGAAGACGCTTGAGCAGAGGACTACAACTCCCAGAATGCCGTATGCATCGCGCCGCCTCCCACTGCTTTTGATGCGAGCGCGTTACACTACCGGATCTGTGGGTCTCCCTCACAAGCCCCCGGAGGCCTCACCACGCCTTGGTGAGACGCAAAACTCAGAACCAATCCTCAGCCTAAAGCCGGGGGCGGGCTGGGACTTAGAGTCTCTTTCCTTTTCCTCTTTCGGAACGTGACCCGGAAGTCTCTGCTGGCCATAGCGTCCATGCGTGGCGCCGGCGCAGAGCGAGAAAGAGGCGGGAACACGGTGAAGCCACAGTGTTGGGCCGAACTCTAGGCAAACTTCAGCGGAGGTGTTGGTCCTTCTTGGCAGGTGATGGCGCCCCCCGCGGCCTAGAGGTCCAGCGCCCGCGGCGAGCCACAGACAGCCCTTCCGTTGTGTCCCACCGACAGTCCTGGGAACAGTGAATATGTTGGTGCCGCTAGCCAAGCTGTCCTGCCCGGGTGAGAGAGAACTCCGGGCGGGGATAAATGGAGGAAGGTCGAGGAGTCGGGGCGAAAAGGACAGGGCCACACCTGCGGGGGGGGGGGGGGGGGAGGGGGGTGCGGCTGGACACCTACCTCTCTCCTCCGGCTCTCCTGGCGTTCACTGGTTAAACTAGGACGAAGGCCACGCTGTCTGCGCCTGGTAATGGACCCTAAATTCCTCCCCATTGAGTTGCCCCAATTGGAAGAATTAACAACTAGGTTAAAGGTCGTGGGCTGAGGAACCTTGTCAACATGACTCTCCGGTGGACTCCTGAACCGAATATTCCCAAATCCTGGTCCTAAAACTCTTATCCCATAGCTCAGGTGTTATATGTTGCATTGTTTTAAATGGATAAAATAATATTTGCAGTTTTTCTTCTTGGTCGTGTACTGACTTTCGTCTTTGCACCCATCCTAGTCCATTCTTAAGAATTTGAAGTCCGATCTGTCACATGATTAACATCCATGTGCTGCCCCAAGTCACCAGATTACATCTGGAGCCAGAAATTTTTCTACATTGTCTAAAATTAACTTTAGAGGCTTACCGTGTTATGGGTGCTCCTAGAACCATCATGATGATTTGTGAAAATACCTCATTACCTTCCCTTTCTCTTAAGTAAAAATAATAATAATAATAAATAATGCAGTTGAATGGTCTTTGGTTTCACTTAAAAACAAAAAAAGTTTAAAAATTCAAAAAACTTCACTGCAGAATCTTGAATTTTTTCACAGTTGTCTTGATTTTTTTATCTTTTATTTAATTTTTGGTTATGGAATAAACAAGTATACATACTGCAGATTCACGGATGTTCTTATTATGTACATTTTATGAAAGTAGAATTTTGTCAAATTTGGCTACCATATGTTAAATTAGAATTTTGTTTAAAGTTCCTGTTACTCATACATGTATTACTACACCTAATGTGTAGATATGCTTTATGTTTTGTGGAATATCAAAGTAGTCAGATGCTATCTACCCTACTGCCTAATTTAGCTGAAACCATTCTTGGGCCAAGCCTTAACCAAATTCCACCACAATCAGCATTTCCATTTTCCATGGATACTTAAATCATTGCCATTTTCATAGCTCAGTGTTAGCACTACTGGCAACAAAGAGATGGACACAAATGTGTTGGCAGTGATGTTATGAGTTCAATGGACTTTTTGACCTTCTCTACCAAAATTCAGCCAAGTTGCCTAATGGTTCAGATGTTTAAAGTGGAGTACCAGATTTGTTTTCAGAAAAAGAGTAAAGGTCATGACTTTTTAATTTTTGTCCCCTGGGGAAAATCAAACTACCCAATTCCAGATATTCTCAAGAAAACCACTGGCTATGTAAGCAATAGAATTAGTTTTGTCTGATACCAGGTCATCAGTTTGCAGCAGCAAATGGTAACTTCTATACACTAAACTACAATTCATCACAAAACAAAGATTTTTAATATCTTTTAACAATACAAATAATTATTTAATAAATATTCTTTTGAATAATGATAATGCTCTATTTGAACTGAACTCTAGAACTGAATTCTCCTGTAATATCTTTATTTATGTATTTTAGATACTTTTTTTTCAAGATTTAGGATATGTGAAAAGTTATCTAATAATTAAAACATTATTCCCAATATTAAAATTTTTAGTATGCCTCTGTAAGTAGAGAAAATTAGTTTCCTTGCCACTCTTTTTAAGATTATCAAAAACATTTTTTTTATATTTATTTTAGAGAGAGAGCACGTGCGCAAGTGGAAGAAGGGCAGAGAGAGAGAGGGGGACACAGAATCTGAAATAGACTTCAGGCTCCAAGCTGTCAGAACAGAGCCCATCTCGGGGCTTGAACCCACATCCATGAGATCATGACCTGAGCTAAGGTCAGATGCTTACCCGACTGAGCCACCTAGGTGCCCCAAGATATTTTTTAGTGTTTAAAAGTCCTTAGAGTTCAGCCACTATACATCTCTTTCCTTCCTGTTTCCCACAATCTTTACTTATTGATTTTCTGAGGCCAGATTTTTGCTTTAAAAAAATATTTTATTGGGGCACCTGGGTGGCTCAGTCGGTTAAGTGGCCGACTTTGGCTCAGGTCATGATCTCGCGGTTCGTGAGTTCAAGCCCCGCGTCAGGCTCTGTGGTGATGGCTCAGAGCCTGGAGCCTGCTTCCGATTCTGTGTCTCCCTCTCTCTGACCCTCCCCCATTCATGCTCTGTCTCTCTCTGTCTCAAAAATAAATAAACGTTAAAAAAAAAAAAATTTTTTTTAAATAAAAAAATATTTTATTGGAAAGAATAAATCATAAAAATATGCTAGTTCTGCAATTAGGTACTAAAAAATAATTAGACTATGCCAGGCAATTATCTCTCCATGTAATTAGAAAAGAAAGGAAAAAAAAAATCTTGTTTTCATCACAGCACAGTTTCCATTCACAAATCATTCCAAATCCGATCATAGTCTCAGAGCTTGACTGATGTTGGAAGGATTGAGACTGAGCTTGAGTGGGACCATCTGAATTCCTATTTATCTACTGTAAATGGGGATGAGCTGCCCCACAATTTTTATAAGGTCATGAAGGATAAGATGTATTAAAATTGAAAATTCTTGTTTTTTAATTTTTAAGTTGATTTACTTTGAGAGAGGGAGAGCACATGAGTGCGCAGGCACGCACAAGCAGGGGAGAGCAGAGAAAGAGATAATCCCAAGCATCAGGCTCTGCGCTATCAGCACAGAGCCCGAGCCCGGGCTCAGTCCCATGAACCCTAATCATGACCTAAGCCGAGATCAAGTAGGATGCTTAACTGACTGAGTCACCCAGGCACCCCTAAAATTGAAAATTTTGAACTGTTCAGTATGTCTATTAAAATGTAAATTTTATTGTATATTTCAAATCCATGTAAAAGTCTTTGTTGATCTTTACTAATTATTTGTTATAGCCCATATTTAGAAACTTATTTTTGGGATGTCTAGCTGACTCAGTCAGTAGAGCATGTGACTCTTTATATCGGGAGTGTGAGTTCGAGCCCTACATTGGGTGTAGAGTTTACTTAAAAATAAAATCTTAAAAGAAAAAGAAACTTGTTCATTTGCAGATAGATGCTTCCTTATAAGAGACAAGTTAAAAACTAGGAAAGGCCTCATTATTATTGTTATTGCTGTATAACCCAAGTTACTTTTTGGAAATTAAACCACAGATTTGCAGGTTCCTGCAAATTACAGTGAAAATTGTAACTAGGAAGATATCTACTTAGTTATCAAATATGTATTAGCCCCTTGCTTTTTGTAAGAGTTATACTAGATCATATATCATAGTATTTCCAAGGCAAAGACTGACCATAAACTTTAGAGCTGATGGGGTGAGCAGAGTTAGAATAACATGCTGAATGTTTCGTTGCTGTTAATGAATTCAAACACAATGTAAACAGACTCCAAAACCTATGCACTTAACCACTGCTTTTTTCCATGTTGCCCTTTTCTATTTGTTTTGTTTTTAATTAATAAACTTAGTTTTGGGGGGCAGTTTTAGGTTTAAAGAAAAGTTGAGCAGAAAATACACAGAGTTTCCATATAACTTTCCCCCATTCCCCATTAACATCTGGTATTGGTGGTACATTTGTTACAATTGGTGAACCAATTTTGATACATTGTTATTAGAGTTCATTCTTTGTATTGTACATTTTATGTGCATTTGACAATGTGTAATGACATGTATCCACCATTAGTTACATTATTGTATAGAATAGTTTACCCCCAGATCCCCTGTGTTCCACATTTTCATCTCTTCTTCTCTCTTCCAGAACCCATGGCAACCACTGATTTTTTTGTAATGTCTCTATAATTTAATCTATAGAATGTCACGTAGTTGAAATCATGCAGTATATAGAATGGCATTTTCAGATTGCCTTCTTTTAATATGCATTTAAGTTTCCTCCATGTCTTTTCATGTCTAATAGTTCATTTCTTTTTAGTGCTAAATAATATTCTATTGTTTGGATGCACCCCAGTGTATCTGTTTATCCATTCACCTATTCAAGGACATCTTCCAAGTTTTGACAATTATGAATAACGCTGCTATACATTCATGTGAAGGGCTTTGTTTTTAATATTGGCCATTTTCTTTCTTTTATTTTATTGTGATAAGAACTCCTAACATGGCATAGACCCTCTTGACAAATGTTTAAATGTATGTTATTGTTGACTATAGGTACAGTGTTGAACATCAGATCTCTAGAGCTCTCATCTTGCTTGACTGCAGGTTTTTGTGTGGACATTAATTTTCAACTCATTTGGGTAAATAGCAACGGGTGCAATTGCTGGATCATTTGTTAAGAGCATGTTGAGCTTTGTAAGAAATGCCATACTATCTCCCGAAGTGGCTGTACCACTTTGCATTCCCACTAGCAATGGATGAGAGATCCTTTTGCCCCACATCTCTGTTAGAAAAAAAATTTCCAGTGTTTTTCTCATAATCTTTATTGTGTGTGGTTGTGAATATTCTTTTTTTAATAATAGTTTTATTGAGATATGTCACATACCATACAATCACACCATCTAAAATACACAGCTCAATGGCTTTTAATATAAACACACAGTTGTGCAGCCCTCACCACAGTCTATTTCAGAACATTTTCATCACCTTAAAAAGAAACCTCACACCATTAGCAGTCACTCTTCAACCTCTCCAGCCCTAGGCAACAACTAATCTATTTTCTGTCTCTATAAATTACTCTAGTCTGGATATTTCATATACATGGGATTCTATAATACGTGATCTTTCCCTGCTGGCTTCTTTCATTTAGCAATATGTTTTCAAAGTGTACCATATTGTAGCATATATCACTACTTTATTTCTTTTTGTTGCTGAATAATATTCCATTGTATGAATATATCACCTTTTTTTTAATTTTTTTTTTTTTTCAACGTTTTTATTTTTGGACAGAGAGAGACACAGCATGAACGGGGGAGGGGCAGAGAGAGAGGGAGACACAGAATCGGAAACAGGCTCCAGGCTCCGAGCCATCAGCCCAGAGCCTGACGCGGGGCTCGAACTCACGGACCGCGAGATCGTGACCTGGCTGAAGTCGGACGCTTAACCGACTGCGCCACCCAGGCGCCCCTGAATATATCACCTTTTATCCATTCACAGACATTTGGATTTTCTCTATAATTTAGCTGTTATAAATTATGCATCTGTGAAGATTCATGTACAAGCTCTTGTGTGTTTTCATTTGTCTTAGGTATATACCTAGGGGAGAGCTACATAGAAATTCTATGCTTAAGGTTTTGAGGAACTGGGAGACTGTTTTCCAAAGTGGCTGCACCATTTCACATTCCCACCAGTTGTGTATGAGGGTTCCAGTTTTTCCACATCCTCATCAACATTTGTTATTACCCTCTTACTGCTTATAGCCCTCCTGGTGGATATAAAGTGTTATCTCATTGTGGTTTTGATTTGTATTTCCCTGATGGTTAATGATGTTGAGAATCTTTTTATGTGCTTATTGGCCATTTATATATCTCCTTTGGAGAAATGTCTATTCAGATCCTTTGTCTCTTTTTTAATCTGGTTGTCTTTTTATTATTAGAGGTGAGTTTATTATATATGCTTGATACAAGTCCCTTATGAGATATATGATTTGCAAATATTTTCTCCCATTCCATGAGTTATCTTTTCACTTTCTTGATGGCATCCCTTGAAGATAAAAGGTTTTTATTTTGTTGAAGTATAGTTTACCTATTTTCTCTTTTGTTGCTTGTGTTTTTGGTATCATAGCAAAGAAACCTTTGTCTAATCCAGGGTCACAAAGATTTATACCCATGTTTAAAAAAAAATTATAGTATTAGCTCTCACATTTGGGTCTTTGAAGCTTTTTGCGTTAACTTTTGTATCACCATAATCTTAATCTTTTAACTTTGTATTTTTAAATAATTTTACACTTACAGAAGCATTGTAAAGATGACACAGAGTTCCCATATACCCTTTGCCCAGCTTAACTCCTTACATAAGCATAGTATAATTATCAAAACTAAGAAATTGATACTGATGTAATACTATTAACTAAACTACTGACTCTATTTGCATTTTATTATTCTGTTCCAGGATCCAATCCAGGACACCATGTTGCTTTTAGTTGTCATGTCTCCTTAGTCTACCTCAATGTGATAGTTCCTCTGTCTTTTCATGTCTTTCATACTTTTGATATGTACTAGCCAGGCATTTTGTAGAATGTTCCTCAATCTGAATTTGTCTGATTTCTCATAATTACACTAAGGTTATAGATTTTGGGGGAAGTATGACACATAGGTGAAGAGCTTTTCTTATCATATCAGGGAGTATGTTTTACCAACATATCTTATTGCCAGTAATGTTAAACTTGATCATTTGGTTAAAGGGTCTGCTATATTTCTCCACTGTAAAAGTAATATTTTTCCCTTTCATGCTCTACTTGTGGGAAGCTAGTAACTAATTGCAACCTACACTCAGAAGCAGAGAAACAAATAATCTGTGGATGTATCACCATAATCTTTTATACTTTGACTTTTTCTGTTAAAATTATAGGCCAAGTGGAATTCATTTTGATAGGAAGAAAAAGGTACACTTTTTTCCCAAATGACTGTCTCCCTATCTTTGATGATTTAGTGAGTAACCATCTCTTCTCCCTGATTAGAAATGGGATCTTTATCAGACATCAAATCCTGAACTCTTTATTCTTTTCCTTTGATTATTCTATCCCTTCTCCTATAACAGACTTTTAATTATTATAGCTACAAATACAAGTTTTTATACTTTTCAGGGCTATTCCCAAGGGAGGATTCTCTGTCCCTTTTTTTTTTTTTTTTATAATGGGAAAAATTATGAAGAAGAGTACCGGAGAAGAGAGACTGAAATTGAAGATACAGGTCAAAGGGAAGGCCTCAGATGGAGGGATGTCCCTACAAATATGGGAGGGATAAGCCTCATCATCCAGGTGGAAGGATTAATCTAAGTGAAGGGAAATGACATCTATTATAACCTAAGAGAATGAACAAAGAGTAGATACAAATACAGATTACATTAGAAGTTGTTGCCAAGGAAATAGGAAAGTTCCCACCTAATTGCTTCTATCTTTCTATGATGTTTGGTGTGTTAGAGTATCTGCTTCAGATAAGGGAGGGAGGAGGTAGAGTTGAAGATTTTAGGACAACAGAGGTTTAAAGAAAATTATTGCAGATAAATCTTTGCACACTTCTGTTTATTTCTATTTTCTTACTTAAAGTATAGGTACATTTTTGAGGCGCTCTGAAGATACTGCCATATGGGAGAGTTAATTTTTTAAAAGGCTGACCATAAAACCTAGTTTGCCTGCATTGTCCCAGCATAATTAGTACTGCCCCTTGTTACTTTCACAAGTATCCAGTTGATAAATTATGTGGTCATCCTATTTATAGGTTAGGCTTGATACGAGCTATATTGAAAAATTAGTTTATTAGATACTTCTAAAATATTATAGTTTGAAAACATTGCTTTAATGAGGAGAAGCTAACTGAATTGTTCACCTGGGGCACCTGGGTGCCTCAGTCAGTTAAGCACCCAACTTTGGCTTAGGCTCAGGTCATGATCTCACAGTTCATGTATTCAAGCCCCACGTTGGGCTCTCGGCTGACAGCTCAGAGCCTGGAGCCTGCTTCCAATTCTGTGTCTCCCTCTCTCTCTGCCCCAACCCCACTTGCGCTGTGTCTCTCTCTGTCTCTCAAAAATAAACAAACGTTAAGAAGAAAATTTTAATTGTTCATCTAGGGAATAGTATAGTGTGTTTCAGTATGTGCACAACTAATGGCTCAACAACATAGACCTAACTATTAACTGAATGTGGTATTGATATGGTCAGAATGTGAACACAGATTTCCAAATATAAGACATCATATAGAATCATACAATTTTGGATCAAAAAGTTAGCTTAATCACCTCATGCCAGTCAGAGTGGCTAAAATGAACAAATCAGGAGACTATAGATGCTGGAGAGGATGTGGAGAAACGGGAACCCTCTTGCACGGTTGGTGGGAATGCAAATTGGTGCAGCCGCTCTGGAAAGCAGTGTGGAGGTTCCTCAAAAAAATTAAAAATAAATCTACCCTATGACCCAGCAATAGCACTGCTAGGAATTTACGCAAGGGATACAGGAGTACTGATGCATAGGGGCACTTGTACCCCAATGTTTATAGCAGCACTTTCAACAATAGCCAAATTATGGAAAGAGCCTAAATGTCTATCAACTGATGAGTGGATAAAGAAATGGTGGTTTATATACACAATGGAATACTACTTGGCAATGAGAAAGAATGAAATCTGCCCTTTTGTAGCAACGTGGATGGAACTGGAGAGTATTATGCTAAGTGAAATAAATCATACAGAGAAAGACAGATACCATATGTTTTCACTCTTATGTGGATCCTGAGAAACTTAACAGAAGACCATGGGGGAGGGGAAGGAAAAAAAAAAAAAAAGGGAGGGAGCCAAAGCATAAGAGACTCTTAAAAACTGAGAATAAACTGAGGGTTGATGGGGGGGGGGGGGGTGGGGAGGGACAGGAAAGTGGGTGATGGGCATTGAGGAGGGCACCTGTTGGGATGAGCACTAGGTGTTGTATGGAAACAAATTTGACAATAAATTTCATTAAAAAATAAATAAATAAAAATCATCATCTAGTGACCCTTTCGTTTTTTGGATGAGGAAACTGAAATCTAGAGAGGTTAAGTGATTTGTTTGAGGTTTTAGGGCTAATTAATAGAAAATTAAACAGAAACCAGATCTGATTCCCAATCTTAGAATTTTTTTCTCTTAAAAAATGTTTTCAGCCTATTCCTGAGGAAAGCTAATTGAAAAAGAAATAATAATGTTCATAATTTTCATGCAGCATATCAGTGCTTTCATGCCTTAAAAATTAAGAAAAATTATCTACCTCTGTGTGGTACAAGATGGTCTTCAACTTCTGTTGTACCTCGAATTACTACCCACTATACTATTTATCCCCGGGATAAAGACAAGCGATGGGAAGGTAAGTAATAATTTCTGTAGAAGAGTCAAGGCTTTTCTAAATACTTTGTATCATTTTGTGGAGAGAAATATTTTTCATGATAGTATAAAATCATCTAATAATATTTCATAGCTTTACCAACACTATCACATATTGATATTGAGATAAGCAAATATCTGCTAAGTTTATAGTAGTAAATCCCAAAGCCGAAAGTTGGCTTCTAGAACCTAAAGTAAGATCTACACTGGAAAAGAACCTAACAGAACGTCCAATTAATATAATAATATACTTAGTATAATTTTCATGCAAAGCAGAGGGGCAAATTCTATAAGTAATGCTTAGCTTAGTATAGTATTTGTAACCCAGTATGTGATTTTTATCAGATCCTGTTCATCGCAGAATTTTCATGTATTTTTTTAAACATTTTTTTCCTTCCAGGAGTGAACATGGAGAGGTTTGCGGAAGAAGCAGATGTGGTTATCGTTGGCGCAGGCCCCGCAGGACTCTCTGCAGCAGTCCGTCTAAAGCAGCTGGCTACTAAACATGAAAAGGACATCCGTGTGTGTCTCGTAGAGAAAGCTGCTCAAATAGGAGCTCATACTCTCTCAGGGGCCTGCCTGGATCCACGTGCTTTTGAAGAATTATTCCCAGACTGGAAGGAGAAGGGAGTATGAAAAATTGGTTTTTATACAAAGCATAATCTTTATTCTATCTCTATTTCCAAATTATAGAATATGGAAAACCCTTTTCACATAATTCTACCTGTTAGAGGATTATTATAGATAGGTATTTTTTTAACTTAAAAAGAATGAAAAAAATTGAGTCCTGTCAGATTTTGAGGGTATTTCCTAACTTGTTCCATAGGTGTTTATATCATTGTTCTTATTAAAGCTTTCTGTCAATTTCCTGGAACAGTGCAATATGTAAAGCCAAAGAGGATAGTCTAACCAAATGGTCTAAAGAAAGAAATTAATATGGCCTCTCATAACCTAAGCAGAAAGGGCACTGGTATGATACGTAGAGAACTGTGTTAGTTTTACTGCTTTCATAATTTGTAGGACCTTGGTTAAAATCTTACACTTTACATGTGTTAGTTTTTTCTTCTATAAGATGGGTTATGTTATATCTGCCAACATTAGAATATTCACTACCTGTGAATATACTTTGTAAAGGTCAAAAATTATATGATTTCTGTATTATTTCTGTATGGAGTAAATTGAATTCCAAAAATTTCATCTATGTTTTTCTTTCTAAAACACCAAGCTCAGGGCACTGGGGAGACTCACTCAGTCAGTTAAGTGTCTGACTTGGGCTCAGGATGGTGAGTTCAAGCCCCACATCGGCCTGCTATCTGCGCAAAGCCCACTTTGGATCCTCTGTTTCCCTCACTGTCTGCCCGTCCCTTGGTCTCGCACACTCTCCTGATCTCGCACGCTCTCCTGATCTCTCTCTCAAAAATAAATAAACACTAAAGAAAAGACTTTAAAATAAAAGACCAAGCTCCTTTAAACTAGTAATACTTTAGTTATACCTAATTAACTTTCTTTTTACAATATTGTATCAAAAATAGATCTCATTGAATTGCTATAGTATCAATTATATTAGAAAAAGATTTTCTAAGCCCAACTGAGCAGATACAATCCATTACATACATGTTAATTGTCTGTATCCAAAGGAAAAATAAAACTTCTCTTCTGTTTTCATCAAGCAGGAAGTTACAACTTGGAGCAAGCACCTAGGCTAACCTCCCACAGAGAGAGGGAGACAGGAAGCCATGTCCAAGATGTCTCCAAACCCCCCCACAACAAAGACATTTCTGGGATGTAAAACTGGCTTATTTAGGTTCTAAAAAGATTCCTAAACATCTCAAAGAGACAAAGAGGATTTATAGTTCCAAGTTTTCTAAAGGAAATGATGAAAGAAAAGTGAGGAAAGTAGTTCACTTTCCCTTTGACAGTTTTTTTTTTATTATTTCTATTTATCATTACAAATATGAACTAAAAGTTTCCTTCTTTTTCCTTCTTTTGTTTTCAGGCTCCACTTAACACTCCCGTAACAGAAGACAGATTTGGAATTTTAACGGAGAAATACAGAATTCCAGTGCCAATTCTTCCAGGTAAGGTATGACAAATATTTGTAGTATCTTAGAATTCCATACGTGGAAGGAACTACATTTCATCTGGTGAAATCCCTTCCTCTTACAGATGAGAAAACTGAGGCCCAGAGATTTGAAGGACTTACCCAAAGTTATATAGCTAACTTGTAGTAAAACAAGAATAGAACCTGGTTCTTCGTCTTTATACTAGAACAATTGAGATAGCCTTGTAAGCCACTCAGAATTTTAATTTAGTGTTGTAATGTTTTTAATTTAGTGATTAGAATTTTTGCCAAAATTGTAGAAAATAAATGAAATTATGACCATTAGATAATGTGTATATTTACACACAAATTATACATTGATTAGAATTTTTTAAATGTTTTATTTATTTTTTGGAAGAGAGAGCACAAGTGGGGAAGGGGCAGAGAGAGAGGGGGACAGAGGACCCGAAGCAGGCTCTGTGCTGACAGAAGCAAGCCCAATATGGGGCTCAAACTCACCAACCATGAGATCATGACCTGAGCCGAAGTCGGCCACTCAACTAACTGAGCCACCCAGGCACCCCTATGTTGATTAGAATTTTTAAGTTAAGTATTTATGTATTTTATTTAGATATTTTATTGATAAAATGTCAGACTGATAAGCATATATTTGTAGGTCTTCCAATGAATAATCATGGCAATTACATTGTCCGCTTGGGACATTTAGTAAGCTGGATGGGAGAACAAGCAGAAGCCCTTGGTGTTGAAGTATACCCTGGTTATGCTGCTGCTGAGGTTTGTACAGCTTTATTTTGGTTTTAATATTTATAAGAATCTCTTTTCTTTTGAATATAAACCAAGGATAGTACAAATGTAAAGAAATAGATATTTTAGAAAAGCCATGGAATTTCAGAATTGTAAGATTAGAAGGAATCGTGAAAAGATCTAATCCAAAGAGTACTTGAATTCCTTATTTTGTACCTTCATCAAATGATTGTCTAATTTACAATTGAACACCATCAGGAGTGAAATAATCTCTCTCTGATGTTTGGATTGTTAATAATACTCTCTTATATTGACTAGAAATATATCTTCTGTTTCACACCATGTAGAACAAATCTGTGCCCTCTTCCAAGGACAGTTTTCCAATTATAATTATGCCCTCCTCTCTTCTTCCTCACTTTCACTCTGATGTTTTTTCTTTCTTAGGTTAAATATTCTCAGTTCTTTCAACCATAATGTTACATAGTTTGAGTTCCTTCAGTATTCCTCAGCGCCCTGAGATTCTTCCCTTTTTATCCTCTTTATAAAGCGGCACCCCAAATGAAAAAACTGCTTCAAGAGAAGAGCTGTTGCCTTCTTCATTCTGGAATCTGTTCTGTTTCTCTCAAAATAACTCTTTTGGCAAACGTACCATACTATTGATTCTCACTGAGTGTTATTGGGGAAATGATTAAAACTAAAATCCCTTCCTGGGGCTCCTGTGTAGCTTAGTTGGTTAAGCCTCTGACTCTTGATTTCTGCTCCAGTCATGATCTCAAAGTTCGTGAGTTCGAGCCCCACGTCAGGCTCTGCGATCACAGTACAGAGCCTGCCTGGGATTCTCTCTCTCCCCCTCTCTCTGCTCCTTCCCTACTCACGCTCTCTATCTCTCAAAATAAATAAAAATAGATAGATAGATAGATAAATAGATAGATAAAATAAAATCTCCTACAAACCCAGAAAAATCTGTATAAGTTATAAAAAAAAGTTTTATTATTTAATGAGCATTAAACCAAGACTGCAATGCATGTCACAGGCAGTCTGCTAGGGAGATTGCCAAAACAGAAAGAAATATCATTCTCTCACATAGCCACACAGATACAATCCATTACATATAGTTTAAGTGTCTTTATCCAGAGGAAAAATAAAATTTCTTGTATCTTTTTGACAAGCAGGAAGTTATAACTTAGAACCAAGCACCTAGCCCAGACTCCCACAGAGACAGGGAAATAGGACACCATTCTCCATGGCGTTCACATTTCAAATATGTCTCCATATTTGGAGAAACACATTTCTAAGATGCAGATCTGGCAGGAGTCTTAAATAAGACTTTTAAAAACATTCCTATATCTCAGAGAGACATAGAAAGGGTTTACAGCTAAGTTTTCTAAAGGAAAGAATTGGAAGAATCGGCAGGAGGGGGAGGGGAGTTCTTTTGTTTTCGGCCTCAGGGAAAATTGAAAAAAAAATTTTTTTAAGTTTTTTTATTCAGAGAGAGAAAACGAGCTGGGGAGGGGCAGAGAGAGAAGGGGACAGAGGATCCAAAGCCAGCTCTGTGCTGACAGCAGAGAGCCTGATGCAGGGCTTGAATTCACGAGCGAAGCTGTGAGATTATGACCTGAGCCAAAGTCAGACACTTAACTGACTGAGCCACCCAAGTGCCCCTCAAAAATTTTTTAAATTTGTTTTTACCCTTACAATATGTAAGTCAAATAAAACATGTAAGTCCCTGTATTATACTTGGTGCTATACTAATTTTTGTTTTCCCAGCTCATATATATGCATTTTGGTTTTTAGACCCAAATGTGGGGTTTTGCATTTTCTTGATTAAGATATTCTTGACTGGGATCAGTGTAAAAGTCACACTTTGTAGAATCTATGATTTTTACTTTTTGTGAACAGACACACACATATACACATAGTCTCTTACACTTTTCTTCTTTTCCTCAGTCCGTTAAAGATCATCATCAATAGATTAATGATCTGTTTGTTGGGTTTCTTTGTACTCTGAGTCAGACTTCAGTTCTAGTTCAAAGCCACATTCTACAGTTGATTCATTTTTAGGGTAAGAAATAAAATATTTATATGTTTTTCTTTTCATATCCATTGCTGCTAATCCTTGTTTCATCTTTTCACACCTGTGCTTTCTGTGTGATTCTAGTGTACGTTTTGTACTTCCTTTCTCAAGAGCATTTTTCTCCATAGGGGAATCGGAAGCCAAGTAAGGGTTACAGAGGATTGATTGCTATTTCTCATCCTCAGAATTACCCTTTTGACCAGTTTTTCCCCAATCCTTCTTGCTCCAGAAATAAACTTTGATCACCTTTGGGCTGTCTTGAGCCTCTTACTGTTTTGCTTTGTGGTTTCATTTTCTTTGGTGTTTTGTTTTGTTTCTTGGGGTTTTTTTTTTTTTTGGTGGGGGGAGGGAGTCTTAGCTCATTTGGAACAGAGGCTTTCTTGACACTATTGTCTTCCCACCCACACTGATGGTCTTCATTTGTTACAGGCCCTGATTTCAGGTTCTGTATATGTGTTTTTGATACCTGATCTCTTCAGAGCGCTTTTTGTTTATTGTTACTGATTTCTTTAGTGACCTCTGTAGTAGCTTACCACTTTTCTTCTTCAAAAAGTTGTGGCATTTCTTTCATTTCCAACTGTTAGAGCTGTGTTCTTTTATACGCTAGAAGGAAGTATCTTTAAAACATGTGTCTTTTTTTTTTTGCCTAAATGTTTTAAAGCCTATATTTCTGTAATCTAGAGAACATGCTCACTTTCTTAAAAATCTAAGACTGTTTATTGTTTCTTTTCAAGGTGGTTGTGAATCCTAGGTGATAACAAAATATGTTTTCATTTTAGGTCCTTTTTCATGAAGATAGTAGTGTAAAGGGGATTGCCACTAACGATGTAGGGATACAAAAGGATGGTGCCCCAAAGGTAAACATCTTAACAGTTATGAGCTTAACAAACTGACAAACAAAACAAAGAAGAGAATCAACTTAAATGCAATAATTTAGTTTTGCTACAGAGTGTATGCTAATAGTGTGTGTTAGAATATGATTAATGTGGGGGTGCCTGGGTGGCTCAGTCAGTTAAGCATCCAACTTCAGCTCAGGTCATGATCTCGTGGTCCGTGAGTTCGAGCCCCACGTCGGGCTCTGGGCTGATGGCTCGGAGCCTGGAGCCTGTTTCCGATTCTGTGTCTCCCTCTCTCTCTGCCCCTCCCCCGTTCATGCTCTGTCTCTCTCTGTCTCAAAAATAAATAAACGTTAAAAAAAAAAAAAAAAAGAATATGATTAATGTGGAATTTTTCTCTTGTTAAAAAATACAGAAGCATTTTTGAACTATGACTTAGCTGTGACTTAGTCAAGCTAAGGCTTAGACAAGTCAATATAATGTGTTTAAGAATACTTTTTTAAAGAGAAAAACATGACTCGTACAAATATAAAACAAACATGTGACAGATTTTATTTTACTCATTAATAAATGACAGACTCAGTGAGCAGTTCAAGGAGAATTCAAAAAACATACCCATGTGTAGGTCATCAGTAAACTGCATTGCCACTTCCACAATTTTCATTTCTATGGACAAGAGTCATTTGTATTACTATCAGTCATGTTGATAGAGTCTTTGAAATGATTTTAATATCTTTTGGTAAATATTAAACTGATTGCTTTCCTTTAATTCAGATATAATCCTGGTTGGTTTTCAGGTTTTTACAACTTTTATTTTTGAATTTGCAAAGAAAAGCTCTAAGGGGATGGATCCATAAGATTCCCTGGAAAGGACAAGGAAAAAAAACCACATTGCTTTCCTGTAACAATAGGACAAAACACAAATTAACATCTCAATAAATTAATTTGTCAATTCATATTTATGTGTTTATTGTCTTAATTTCTCAACTAGATCATAAGCTCCATGAGGGCAGAGATCATGGAGGGTTACCCCAGTACCTACCGTATAGTACCAGGTAATATCAGGTCCTCAATAAATATTTGTTAATTTGGAATTTATCCTTCCTTCTGACATTCTTGAACAGAATTGGGAATCTTGTATTGAGTCTCCCTGCAGATGTTCCTGTTTCTTACTGCTTCCTGCCTAGAAATAAGCAAATGGCAAAGCTTTGGAGTCTTACCTACTTCATTGTTCTTCTAAGGGTTTGACCAGATTCATCAGAATTATATGAGGTCTGGGACTCAGTGTGTCCTATAGTAGGGCCCAAGAAGTTTTTTCTTTTTGTTTTTGGTTTGTTTTTAATGCTTATTTTTGAGAGTGCAAGGGAGGGGCAGAGAGACATAGGATTGGAAGCGGGCTCTGCACTCACAGCACCAGTATTGTAAGAATATATATATACGAGGGTGTATGTTTTATAAACATTGTTTTTGATCACAAATAAACTGGAAACAGAGTTAATGGTTATTATGCATTAGCAGAATAGGTGAATAAGCTATGGTATTTCCACATGGACTGCTACTATACAGCCTTTGAAAAGAAAAATTTGAACTGTACAGTGACTTGAAAAGATTTTCATGAAGTAGTATTGAGAAAAGATACAGAACAGTTTGTATTATATGATCTTATTTTTTGTAGAATAAATCAAGAATCGAAAAAATTTAAGTGTATATGTATCTCAGAATATATGTATGTTTATGTATTTGGGTAAAACTGTACATACTAGATTGTTAATATGGTTTATGGATGAGGTATAATAAAAGGAAGCAGACAAGAACAAAATAAAAAGGTACTGAGTGAGAGTACTTATAGGATGTGTATGCAAGTGTAATATACATGTGTGCATTATTATGACACTAGTAAGTATTGCTCAAGAAAAAAAAGTTACCAGTACACATGTGAAAGATGTTCAGAATTTCTAGTAACCAAAGAAATTAATTTTTTGTTAAATTAATGAGATAATTCTTACCATTCAGACCGAAAATATTTAGCACCAAGTATATTCATATAAGAAATGCTTTATAATAGTGAAACACACTGGAACGGTGTGATTGTCCCACTATTGAGAATTGTTTGAAAAATTAGGGGACTCTATTCAAGCATTAAAGCTGAATGCTATAGGAGGACGCCTGGGTGGCTCAGTCAGTTAACTTTATCAAGACTCTTGATTTCAGCCTAGGCCATAATCTGACAGTTTGTGGGATCGAACCCCACATCACGCTTTGTGCTGACAGCACGGAGCCTGCTTGGGATTCTTTCTCTCCCTTTCTATGCCCCTCCCCCTTCTTGCTCTCTCTCTCCATCAAAATAAATAAATAAATAAATATTTTTTAAAAATGAATGCCTTATTTGGTGTATATTACCTTAGACAAATCACTAACGTGAAAGCAGTTATAAAACAGTTTGTCAGTGTAAAACTACTATCTGTATGAATGTCTGCACACATACATGCAAGCAAAATGAATAGAGAAATATCAGAAAAGATATACTTCATAAGAGACTTTCCTGATTATTCTGTATTCCTTTATTAAGTAACTTTATTGAGTATCTACATTATGGTAGGTGTTAAGTGCAAAATATATACAGCAAAAAAGAAGTAAAGACTTTAATTGTAGCTTTTTTTCTACTTGGAAAAAAATTTCAGTTTTATAATATACATTGAACAATAGAGGACAAGTATAATTAAAGTGAAAAACAAGTAGCTAAAGAGTATATTTGGTATGATTGTGTTAGAAGGATATAAATAGGCTCTGTATAATTTTTTATTCATGGAAATTTTCTGGGATGATTCACAAGAAAACTATTAACTGTTTTTTGCTTCAGATGATGAGATTGGAAAATTGAGCAGGGGGAAATGGCTTTTCACTTTTCACTTTATTTTCACTTGGAGAGAATTTTTTTAGCAGGAGATGCTTTATTTCCTTTTTAATTCTTATGCATTCATTCAGGTACTTTCGAAGTTATAAAGAAAAATACAACAGAGACACAGGATATATTATAACATTTTAAATTAGATTCCACTTACAGCACTACCTAGTTTTATTTCTAAGGTTATGTATTTGTACTGTTTCTTCCATACCTGAATCATGGTTCAATTCAAAACTGACCAGACAACTGATAAATGGATGAAGAAATTGTGGTTTATATACATAATGGAATACTACTTGGCAATGAGAAAGAATGAAATATGGCCCTTTGTAGCAACATGGATGGAACTGGAGAGTGTTACGCTGAGTGAACTAAGTCATACAGAGAAAGACAGATACCATATGTTTTCACTCTTATGTGGATCCTGAGAAACTTAACAGAAGACCATGGGGGAGGGGAAGGAGAAAAAAAAAAAAAAAGGTTAGAGAGGGAGGAAGCCAAAACATAAGAGACTCTTAAAAACTGAGAACAAACTGAGGTTTCCTGGGGGTGGGGGTGGGAGGGAGGGGAAGGGAGGTGATGGGTATTGAGGAGGGCACCTGTTGGGATGAGCACTGGGTGTTGTATGGAAACCAATTTGACAATAAATTTCATATTAAAAAAAAACTGACTAGAATGTGAATATTTTTTAAATTGTCAAATGTTGCAATTTAACATTTTTGTTTTTTAGACAACATTTGAGCGAGGACTAGAACTACATGCCAAAGTTACAATTTTTGCAGAGGGTTGCCATGGACATCTAGCCAAGCAACTATATAAGAAGTTTGATTTGAGAGCCAATTGTGATCCCCAAACCTATGGAATTGGACTCAAGGAGGTATCCTGATTTGTTTTTTGTAATTTTCATTTTGAAATATGGAATTTAAACTTGTTTGTGTTGTTATGTAGTTTATAACATTGATATAATTTTATAGTTGTTACATTTTTCCTTGACTTGAGATGTTCATTATGACTAAAAAGATTTCAGATATTTTTTAAGGGGCTAGAAAGTACTGCTAATCAAATTCCATTATTATCTAAATTGTATCTACATGTAATTGTTTTATCAAATGTTGCTTGAAGGGTGCCTGGGTGGCTCATTCGGTTAAGGATCTGACTGTTTCAGCTCAGGTCATGATCTCACAGTTCATGGAATCGAGCCCTGCATCGGGCTCTCCACTGACAGCCTAGAGCCTGCTTGGGATTCTCTCTCTCTGCCCCTTCCCTGCTTTATTCTCTCTCTCAAAATAAATAACTAAATAAACTTTTTTTTAAAAATGTTGTTTGAAATCAAAGTCTTGAACTTAAATATTTTTTTAAGTTTATTTATTTGGGGAGAGAGAGGGAGCGAACGGGGGAGGGGCAGAGAGAGAAAGAATCCCAAAGCAGACTCCACACTATCAGTGCAGAGCCCAGCGTGGGGTTCGGGCTCATAAACTGTGAGATCATGACGTGAGCCAAAATCAAGAGTCAGATGCTCAACCAACTGACCCACCCAGGCACCCCAAAAATACTTGTAATATTAATTTTTTTCATTATAATGCCATCTGCCCAAATAAGATTTGACCTGATACCCTATGCTGTTTGTAGGGTGACCGCATCTTACAAGAATTGTTTCTTCAAAATTGCACTGTGAAGATAATTTAGTTTATGAAATATATACTCAGCCATAGTATATTGATTTGAAACCTAAAATTTAATTAGGTTAAGTATTGTATATATTCTCAGTTTATCCGATCTCTGTTTTCCCAAACCTTGTGCTTATTAGAGTGTAAAAGATTAATTATAACCCTTTTGTTTAATTTTTTTTAGGGTAAAGCTCAGAAAGTTTCAAATTCCACATATAACTAGATTTATTGTGAGTAAAGGCTTAATTGTTTTGGTAGGTTGCAGATAGCACGTAACGTTATCTGATTTTTAAATAATATTTCAGATGGAAATTGTTTAAAATTAAAACGAACCATTCTGAAAACAGATGAGCAATTTTTTTCATTTGGGGGGGTAGTGCAGGAAAGCATAAACTATATTATTGAAGAATAACATATGTAAAGCAACAGGTCTTAAGTGTACAGCTCAAGTAATTCTTGTAAGGTGAACACACCCATGTAACCACCAGCCAGATCAAGATACAGAACATTACCAGCACCCCAGAAGTTTTTCTTATCTCTTCAGGGTGTTTCCTATAGACTTCATAACTTTTCTGACCAGTTTCCTTTAGTCCGGTTATCATGCTGCAGTTTGATATAATTTTCTTTGATATGCAAAGTACTTTTTTTGTGTTTCTCAGTGTATTACTTTTTTTGTGTATTACAGTCTTTGACTTGAAACTTTCATAACTAAGACATAAAATTTGGCAAGTTGTATATATTGTGGTGATAGAAAATATTTAATACTCTAGGGCTTTTTTTTTTTAAGTTATGGATTATTGATGAAAAGAAGTGGAAACCTGGAAGAGTAGATCACACTGTTGGTTGGCCCTTGGACAGACATACTTATGGAGGCTCTTTCCTCTACCATTTAAATGAAGGTGAACCCCTGGTAGCTCTTGGTTTTGTGGTAAGTTACATGGCCAATATGGAAAATTCTGTTAGAGTCATTGGATCATCAGTGTTATGAAATCTGCAGCATGTAAAATGCTTTTTACTTAAAAAAAAAAAAATGCTTTTCATTTAAAGGTCCCTTTCTAACTTTGTCAGTCTGTAAAGTGCTTGTGGCTATTACTGGCATTAGTCTATAGCTTTTTAAACACTATAAATATACTTTATATATACTTTAGGAATCATAGCTACTAAATGCCCAACACAATGCTAGATGCTTCACTGAGAATTCTAAGTTTCATAATAATCCTAAGAAGTAGGTGTATCCTTATTTTCCTGACAGGACACTGAAGTCCAAACAAGTTAAACAACTCTCTCAAATACACCCATGAAATGACAAGAGGCAGGATTCACACCTGAGTCTGTGTGACTTCAAAGCCCATTTTCCACTTAGGCATGCTGTCACTAAAAATGAAAGCAGCACTGGGTTTGAATCTATAACTTTTATTTATTTATTTTATTTTTTCAGTATATGAAATTTATTGTCAAATTGGTTTCGATACAACATCCAGTGCTCATTCCAAAAGGTGCTCTCCTCAATATCCATCACCCACTCTCCCCTCCCTCCCACCCCCCATCAACCCTCAGTTTGTTCTCAGTTTTTAAGAGTCTCTTATGCTTTGGCTCTCTCCCACTCTAACCTCTTTTGTTTTTTTTTTTTCCTTCCCCTCCCCCATGGGTTTCTGTTAAGTTTCTCAGGATCCACATAAGAGTGAAACCATATGGTATCTGTCTTTCTCTGTATGGCTTATTTCACTTAGCATCACACTCTCCAGTTCCATCCATGTTGCTACAAAGGGCCATATTTCATTCTTTCTCATGGCCACGTAGTATTCCATTTTGTATATAAACCACAATTTCTTTATCCATTCATCAGTTGATGGACATTTCAGGTCTTTCCATAATTTGGCTATTGTTGAGAGTGCTGCTATAAACATTGGGGTACAAGTGCCCCTATGCATCAGCACTCCTGTATCCCTTGGGTCAATTCCTAGCAGTGCTACTGCTGGGTCATAGGGTAGGTCTATTTTTAATTTTCTGAGGAACCTCCACACTGTTTTCCAGAGTGGCTGCACCAGTTTGCATTCCCACCAACCATGCAAGAGGGTTCCCATTTCTCCACATCCTCTCCAGCATCTATAGTCTCCTGATTTGTTCATTTTGGCCACTCTGACTGGCATGAGGTGATATCTGAGTGTGGTTTTGATTTGTATTTCCCTGATGAGGAGCGACGTTGAGCATCTTTTCATGTGCCTGTTGGCCATCCGGATGTCTTCTTTAGAGAAGTGTCTATTCATGTTTTCTGCCCATTTCTTCACTGGGTTTTTTTTCAGGTGTGGAGTTTGGTGAGCTCTTTATAGATTTTGGATACTAGCCCTTTGTCCGATTTGTCATTTGCAAGTATCTTTTCCCATTCCATTGGTTGCCTTGTAGTTTTGTTGGTTGTTTCCTTTGCTGTGCAGAAGCTTTTTATCTTCATAAGGTCCCAGTAGTTCATTTTCGCTTTTAATTCCCTCGCCTTTGGGGATGTGTCAAGTAAGAAATTGCTACGACTGAGGTCAGAGAGGTCTTTTCCTGCTTTCTCCTCTAGGGTTTTGATGGTTTCCTGTCTCACATTCAGATCCTTTATCCATTTTGAGTTTATTTTTGTGAATGGTGTGAGAAAAGTGTGAATGGTCTAGTTTCAATCTTCTGCATGTTGCTGTCCAGTTCTCCAGCACCATTTGTTAAAGAGACTGTCTTTTTTTCCATTGGATGTTCTTTCCTGCTTTGTCAAAGATTAGTTGGCCATACGTTTGTGCGTCTAGTTCTGGGGTTTCTATTCTATTCCACTGGTCTATGTGTCTGTTTTTGTGCCAATACCATGCTGTCTTGATGATTACAGCTTTGTAGTAGAGGCTAAAGTCTGGGATTGTGATGCCTCCTGCTTTGGTCTTCTTCAAAATTACTTTGGCTATTCGGGGTCTTTTGTGGTTCCATACAAATTTTAGGATTGCTTGTTCTAGCTTCGAGAAGAATGCTGGTGCAATTTTGATTGGGATTGCATTGAATGTGTAGATAGCTTTGGGTAGTATTGACATTTTAATAATATTCTTCCAATCCATGAGCACGGAATGTTTTTCCATTTCTTTATATCTTCTTCAATTTCCTTCATAAGCTTTCTATAGTTTTCAGCATATAGATCTTTTACATCTTTGGTTAGATTTATCCCTAGGTATTTTATACTTCTTGGTGCAATTGTGAATGGGATCAGTTTCTTTATTTGTCTTTCTGTTGCTTCATTATTAGTGTATAAGAATGCAACTGATTTCTGTACATTGATTTTGTATCCTGCAACTTTGCTAAATTCATGTATCAGTTCTAGCAGACTTCTGGTGGAGTCTGTTGGATTTTCCATATATAATATTATGTCATCCTCTTCCGTGAACCTCTCGTCTACGCTTGGCTCCAGAGAATCCGTTCTGCTAGTCTTCTGGCGATTTTCTGGGTTATTTAGGCAGGTGTAGGTGGAATCTAAGTGATCAGCAGGATGCGGTGAACCCAGCGTCCTCTTACGCCGCCATCTTCCTCTCAAAAAAATCTATAACTTTTAAATGTAAGCATTTTCTCCCTTTTTGACCACTTATGTCTGTGGTAAATTACATCTTGAACCTTGCAAGGAATGGAAAAAAATAAAGTTACTGTGCCTTGCAGTTGGTCGCAACTTTATAATTTAATGTCATAATTAGACTTGTATGTGATACATTAAATTTTTGCATTATTGGTGTTTTTTGACAGATAGCCAAGTGTTCAGTATATCATTTTTGTATAGTTATTCCAGTGACTTAATTTTTTGAGAGCAAAAAAGTTTTGGGTATTAATTTTAGCGTTTTGATAATGCTTGTAAAATGTAGCCTCTAATATTTCTTGTCTTCTTTTTTTCTAAGTATGATTACATTCTGTTTCTTCATTTGTGCCTTAGTAGCACCACATATAGTTTATTAGTTTATTACCAGAGTGGGTATTGATACATGAAAAATAATTACAGCTCCTTTCGTAGAAACATAATGTTAGCCACTTACCTACAAATACTTTTCTAATTTGAACTTTTATTTACAGAGCACAAAGATTTATTAACATGGTCTACATTTTTAAAGTTTGGCCAAATACAAACACATGGCATCCTTTTGTTTGCCCTTTCTTTTCCAAACAGATTTTATTCAGTTAGGTTTGAGTTACTGCCTATAGTTCTCCAAGTATTATTGAGCACTCTTAAGAAACTTAATGCTTTCTCATAAATATTGCTCACATTTTAGTTTGATATAATTTGAAATAAAAATGTCTATATAAATTTACTAAATTTAAATATAAAAATTTTAAGGTTGGTCTAGACTACCAGAATCCATATCTGAGCCCATTTAGAGAGTTCCAGAGGTGGAAACACCATCCCAGCATTCAGCCGACATTGGAAGGTGGAAAAAGAATTGCATATGGAGCCAGAGCTCTGAATGAAGGTGGCTTTCAGGTAACAAAATTTTTTATTTATTTCTGTATTATAAAGTAAACATTGAAAATATAATGTAACAAATTTAGATAAAGAATAGAAAATTATAGAAAGAAACTTTTAAGCAGAGCATCTAGTGTTTATAAAACTGTGTCACACCATAGTTTAAATTAAATTACACTGTGAGTTTAGTTTTAAGAATATATTGATTTCTTGAGATAAATTTATAGGCTTCTTGTTGGTTGCTTGGTTTTTAACCCGAAAATTAAAACCGTAAGATCCAAGATAGTTTCCATTACTCCTTAGCAGCAAGGAAACAAAGACAGATTTAGTTTTCCACAAAGGTAGTTAATTAATCCCAACTACCTAATAACAGTCAGGCCTTTTAGGTGGCCTCTGTCAAGCTTTTACCCTGAATTGTTCTATTTTAGTATATGTTCAAAATAAACCTTACCAAATGCAGTTAATGTATTAATTATATATAAACAATGAAATAAGCAATAATAAAAGCTGTTAGTACTATTGTAAAAATATTAAACATGTAAGATGATCTTAAAAATTAGCTCTAAAATCTATACCAAGGGATTTGAAGCAAGTTACATATCTTCTCTGGCTTTATGGGATCATGTGTAAAATGAAGATGATCCCTTCTGTCTCTAATATTCTAGGAATCTAGAACTATCTTAGAGATTGGACATTTTTTTTTGTTTTTAATTCTGTTGTAAAAGTAACAGATAATAGAAAATGGGGGGAGGGGCGCCTGGGTGGCTCAGTTGGTTGAGCATCCAACTGGGCTCAGGTCATGATCTCATGGTTCGGGAGTTTGATCCCTGTGTCGGGCTCTGTCTGACAGCTCAGAACCTGGAGCCTGCTTCAGATTCTGTGTCTCCCTCTCTCTCTGCTCCTTCCCTGCTCACACTCTCTCTCTCTCAAAAATAAATAAATATAAAAAATTTAAAAAAAAAGAAAATGGGTGATGAGTAACTTAACCTTTAAAATGAAGTTCTAAATATTTTGTTACTGTAACAATAATTCATAAAGTCCAGTAAAATCAGAGCTAAATTATAAATATAATCATTAGAATCTTAAAGTAACAGTGTCCCTGTTGCAATGGAATTATTTTCGTGAATAATTTTGTTTCTAGAGTAGTAATTCATTTGCAACAAATATTTATTAAGTTGTATTACTATGTTCAAGCCCATTCAGCTCTTTTGCATATTGTCCATAATACCTGTCAATTTAATTCTACTCATTTTTATAGTATGAAGTTTCCAGTATATTTAATAGGACATCATCAGATTTGTATTTAAAAACATACGGCCTTGTGTATTTCAGCCTCTCAGATGATTTTTTTTAGATTGGCGAGAAGAGTTGACCACGCACACACACATACATTTTACTTAAATTTTGATTTAATTAAAGATTCAGAAACTTTTCCAGTAAAATTTTAAAGAACCTTAAGAAGCAATAATTTGGAAAATTCAATTTTGTTTATTTTGAGCTAACAAATATGATAAGATTTCCCCACCCCTTTTTTTTTTAATCATACTTATTTTATAACTGGAAGTTTGTACCTTTTAATCCACTTCACATGTTTTGCCCTCCCCTCACTTGCCTCCCCTCTGGCAATCACCAGTTTGTTCTCTTTATAAATGAGGTAGTTTCTGTGTACATGACTTTATTTCTCTTTTTTTTTTTTAGTCTGTACTAAAACTTACCTTTTCTGGAGAGTTTCCAACCTTGTGGTTTCATGTCCCAGAATACAGCCTTTCCCAGTGCAACTTCTCCTGTCCATAGTTCCTTGACCAGATACCTAGCTGCCAGTAACACTGCCCATACAGTGTAGGATCCTCACAGGATTTAAAAATCCATTTTGCTTGGGGCACCTGGGTGGCTCTGTCAGTTAAGCTTCTGACTTCAGCTCAGGTCATGATCTCACAGTTCGTGGGTTCAGGCCCTACGTCAGGCTCTGCACTGACAGTTCAGAGCCTGGAGCCTGCTTCGGATTCATTCTCTCTCTCTCTCTCTCTCTCTCTCTCTCTCTCGCTCTCGCTCTCGCTCTCTCTCTCTCTGCTCCTCCCCCATTTGTGCTCTTTCTCTCTCAAAACTAAACATTTTTTAAAAATTAAAAAAATAAAAATCATTTTGCTTGGACCATAAGATTTTTATTCTTCGCACTTAAGCACCATTTTGGAAGAACTGGCACTAACAATCCATGCCCTTTTATAAACTTCACACAGTCTTCTGGTTCTTAAATCAAACTTAGTGTTGGCAAGGCCAAAGTCCTATTTAAGAAAAGTGTCATTATCCAAATTACTGTTATCTCTTTTCAGCTAGTAATATCCTTTCCCCCTCTTGTCTATTTTGTGATCCTGATTTCAGGCTCTTTTATCTAGGTGGTTCTGATACTGAATTCGGTCTGAGAACTATAATCATAAATTCGTTCCCTGCATGTACTGTGAAAGGACCTGAACCCTGATCTGTCTGATACCAGCATTCCCTCTGCCCTCCAGCTTCTCTTCTCACCACCTCTCCCTCATAGTGAGAATTCTGTAATTGATAGTAGCTGTGGCCACGGATCTTGCAGCTGATGGCACTGGTTTCCCTGTTTATCCTTCTCCCTCTGTGTCCCTTTTGGCACCATCAGCCAAACTCTTACCACCCACCACTTTCTCAACACAGACTTGTGGCTTACTTTAGGAAGCCCTTAAAGAAGAAAAAATACAGAAGGAGGAAACTCTGCACTGGTCCTCTCTTCTTTCATTTTCAAACTATAGTTAGAATACATTTTCTCATGCAATCTAATTTAGTCACTACATTGTAGGGTATATATAAGCTTTTACTGGGTATAACAGCACTACCTTTTATTACATTGTTTTTCATGAAAAGTGTATACTAAGGCCCAGACAACTGTCTTAAAATTTGGTGGGGGGGAGCGCTTGGGTGGTTCAGTTGGTTAAGTGTCCGACTTGATTTCAACTCAGGTCATGATCTCACGGTCTGTGAGACTGAGCCCTGCGTCAGGATCTGTGCTGACAGTGCAGATCCTGCTTGAGATTCTCTGTCCCTCTGTCTCTGCCCCTCTCCCCAACTTGTGCTCTCACTCTCTCAAAAAAATAAACTTTATAAATAAATAAATAAAGTAAATAAATAAATAAAATTTATTTTGGAAATTCAACTTATTAACTTAATTAAAATATATCTTTAAAGTAGTAGCTAATTGTCACGATACCATGATCAGAACCTAAGTTTCCATCTCTAGATATCAAAGTAAAATAAAACAGGGATATAGAGTTAACATCCTTTGTAAATCATGTTACCAAGAATGTATGTAAAAGCAGATTACAATTTCTATAATAGTTGTTTAAGTTTACAGAGTATTTTTAGATGTGGATATGTAAAAATAAAAATGTATGTTAATTTCTGGTTGTAAATCTGTCTCATGTAGGTTAGTCAGGGGGCAGAAGAGGAAGAAGTCCTAGAAAAGTAGTAATAGTCTAACCCTCATTCTTAAAAAGGGGTGGGGGGGGGGGTTGGAAACTGCCCTTATTCTGATTTTTTCCTTCAAATTTTTCCCTATAGCTTTAGAAGACTTTAAGAGAATATAATTTGTAATATTGTTCTGCTTGTTTAATTTGAACTAAAAATGCACTTTGAATGTTTTTTTCCTTCAGTCTATACCAAAGCTCACCTTTCCTGGTGGTTTACTAATTGGTTGTAGCCCTGGTTTCATGAATGTTCCCAAGATCAAAGGTTCCCACACAGCAATGAAAAGTGGAATTTTGGCAGCAGAATCTATTTTTAATCAACTAACTGGTGAAAATCTCCAATCAAAGACAATAGGTAAGAAAGTCCTATTTAAAGCATAGAAAATTGTCAAGGTCTTCACTGAGATATTAAAAAGAATCTTTTTAGACATACACTTAGTATACAGATAAAGAATGAAAATAAATACAATTAAAAATCTTGAGGTCTTTTTTATGCATATTTCAACCGATATTTAAAAGATATATATTGTATCTGTCCCTTTACACAAAGCACTCAAATGTGTGCTGTGTGAAGAAAACTAACCTCAGTAATTAGATTTTTCCAGCAATGTTGTGTTGTATTCAGATCAAAAGTAGAATAGTACCAATGATATCTCACCTACTTAGAAATGATTTCAAGTTTGGGGTGCCTCACTGGCTCAGTTGGTACAGCATGCTGTTCTTGATCTCGGGGTTGTGAGTGCAGAGATTGGTCAAATAAACTTAAAAATTTTTTTTCTTAATTTAAAAGAAGAAATGATTTCAAGTTCGACAGTACTGCATTCCGTTTCATGTATGTAATATACACACTAAGATACTTCACAAATACTGAAGTGTCTTCAATCTGAAAACAGAACAGCTTTGCACAGTGCAGAACCCGGCAGCACCTTTTCCTTTGCAGGCTTTGCCTTCTGCGGTGGTGGAGAGGAAGAGTGAACACTGAAACCTCTGTAAACCCTTAATCTATGAAGACCCTTTAATAGTTCTCAATTTTTCTCAAAAGCCTCAGCTTTCTTACTCTTCTGATTTCATCTCTTTTTGCTCTCCATTCCAGCCACACTGGCTTCTTTACTATTCCTGAAACATGCCAAGCATGTTCCCATCTCATGGTCTTTAGTCATGGCTAACTCCCTCTCTGCCTTCACCTTTGCTCAAATGTCAAACTCACATTCATGGTGGCCTTACATTCACCATACCAGTTAATTTGCAACACACACAGAGCACTCCCAACACCGCCCCTCCACACACACACACACACACACACACACACACACACGGTGTTTTTTATATAGTATTCTCCCCCTTTTGGGAAGATACTTATTATCAACTTTATCTCCTGCCTCTTGCAGATAATGCTTCAGCAGAGCAGGGACTTTGTTCATTATGAATCCCAAGTACTTGGCATATAGTAGCAACTCAACGGATATTTGATAAATAAACCTTATTCTTTAGAATTCCAAATAACAAGTGTTCCTCCAAGTAGAAGTATGAAACCTGATTATGCCTTCAAGTATCTTTGTAGAAATGGAGGCCTAGGATGTGGAAGAGGAAGGAGATAGATAGAACATAGAAAAGGCAAGAAGCTACTTCAAGGAGAACAGAATAGATAAGGAGTGGAATTGTTGAGCAGTGGAACTTTTTTCCTAATTTTCTTGCCAAGTTATCTTTCCTTATTGGGACCACCAGCCATACTTTCACCTTCTTGACACACAGTACCAGCACATAGATGATACTGAAGCAAGTAGATCACCAAAGACTAGATTGAGGATGACAGCCTGAGGGAAGGGAATGGAGCCAGAAGAGGCAACACTGTGACTGGGAAGTGTATAGTCACTATGGAGTTTGTGACAGTTAAGAAGAACCAGTTAAACGCATGCAGCAAGTTTTAGGTATTGTTATAATTTCCTAGGGCTGCCACAATAAAGTACCACAAACCGGGCTGCTTAAAACAACAGGAATTTATTCTGAGTTCTCTAGGCACTGATGGGACCTTACTCTGCTGCCTCTAGTCTTCTCACCCCTCCCAGCTTTCTGATCGTTCCAGACATTCCTTGGCTTGTGGCAGAATAACTCTGATCTCTGCCTCCATCTTCACCTCTCTTCCATGTGCATAAGGACACCAGTCGATGGATGAAGGACCCACTCTATTCCAATATGACCTCAACTAATTACATCTGCAGTGACCTTATTCTGACCCATCCTGAGGTCCGGTCCTGGGGGTTAGGACTTCAAAATAATCTCTTTTTTTTTGGGGGGGGGGGGGCACAATTCAACTTTTAACAGGTGGAAGTGTTTCATTTAATCAGTTATAAAATGCCTCACTTTTATAGTAGCATGAACTTTGTAAGTAACCATTTCAGGTTCATTCAGTTTTGAAATGGATTTTCTGTGCTACTAGTTTAAGAAATCAAATGTCTTACTGGCTGTTAACAACATATATCACATGGTTATCTTTTTTGGAAGATGCCAACATTTACACAGGAAAGATTCTTCAGATGTGGTCTCACGTGACCACCTGTTTAAATTTACTTAAGATTCACTCATCAAGTATTTCAGCAGCAAAATACCTTCATGATAAAGTATTTTATACTCCTTGAGGTGATTTGACACTTAACACTTCATGTTTTTAATAAAAGGACTCCATGTAACTGAGTATGAGGACAATTTGAAGAAATCATGGGTGTGGAGCGAGCTATATTCTGTTAGAAATATAAGACCATCCTGCCATGGAATACTGGGTGTATATGGAGGGATGATTTACACTGGAATCTTTTACTGGATATTTAGAGGAATGGAGCCATGGACTCTAAAACATAAAGGTAATTCCAACATACTTGAGTATGAGTATTAAAATCATTAGCTGCTCATGAATGGGGGGCACCTAGTTGGCTCATTTGGTAGAGCATGTGACTCTTGATCTTGGGGTCATGAGTTCTAGCCCCATGATGGGGGTAGAGCTTACCTTTAAAAAAAATTTTTTTAACCTCATGAATGTAATCCATTAAGTAGTAGACAAAGTAAATTTAACGTTTTGAACTTGTCTTAGTAGAGAAATAATGAACTCAGTATTTTTAATAGTGTATTGTTACCATAAGAGGGTTAAAGTTTTATTTCTTTGGTAGGGTATTTTCAAGTTTTCATAAAAATGTTTGATAAAGTACTTTTATGTTAGTGTTTTATTTTTATTAAACATCTTTCTCAAAATGGTTTAAGGTTCTGACTCTGATCAGCTCAAGCCAGCCAAGGACTGCACACCTATTGAGTATCCAAAACCTGATGGACAGATCAGCTTTGACCTTTTGTCATCTGTGGCCCTAAGTGGTACTAATCATGAACATGACCAGCCAGCACATTTAACCTTAAAGGATGACAGTATTCCTGTAAACAGAAATCTGTCAATATATGATGGACCAGAACAGCGATTTTGCCCTGCAGGTCAGTAATGTGATTTCCATCCATTCCTAAAACACAAATATTTGTTTTAACCATGTTGGTAATAGACTTCCATTACCATTGGAAGTCTACCATTTTCATTGCATGGAAATTGTAAATGACCCCCTACATACAGCTTCCTTTAGAAAGCTCATTTTTATGGTTCTTATTCTATCAGTGCTGAAATAATAGGGATTTTTTGGTAAGCCTAATTCAGATGACAGTTGTCAAAAAAACTTTTCCCTTTCTATCCTCAGACCAAGATAAGGATTATGGAACACCAAAGAATACCTCTTTCCATGTTCACAGGACTTAAAATCATTTCTGTCATGGCTGCTCCTACACACACATACACAGTATATATACTAAAATACTAGGGTATAGCCACATTCAGCTCAAAGAAATGGTCCCAGACATTAAATTCATCATGAATACTGTATCCTTTAGTGTAAACTTTCAATGAGAATTGTAATAGGAATTGGGTCTCAAATGATATGGTAGAATAGTATGTAGATATATGAAAATTAGTACATTCTGGAGGGACTAGAATTTGAATATAAGCTCTCTGAGGGCAGGCACCCCAACTGTCTTTTGACTTTACTTTTAAATAATTTCTGTCATCACACTGGTTTTAAACTCTTCAAGGGGGAAGGACTGGATGTAATTTGTCTTTTCAGTTGTAGCACACATTGGAGCTCAAAAACTGCTAAATGTTGTTCCCTTGTTAGTAAGACTAACTCAGCCAATACTGCTGTACCTTCTACTTTTATCTATAATTTATTTTTTTTAAATATTAACAACTAGTTGCTTTTAATTTTTTTTTTTAACATTTATTTTTGAGACATACAGAAACAGAGCATGAACGGGGGAGGGTCAGAGAGAGGGAGACACAGAATCCGAAACAGGCTCCAGGCTCTGAGCTGTCAGCACAGAGCCCGACGCGGGGCTCGAACTCACAGGCTGTGAGATCATGACCTGAGCTGAAGTCGGACGCTTAACCGACTGAGCCACCCAGGCGCCCCTTTTATCTGTAATTTATACTAACAGCAATGGCACACACCAAGATCTTCACAATATTCTCTATGGGTAAACATTCAGAAAACAAACCTTTAAGGTTTCTGTAGCTACTGTTTGCAGGGGTTCAATTTCTACGTTTGAATTTTAAAAGTCAAAATATGCACTTCATAGTATTATTTATTTTTCCTTACAGGAGTTTATGAATTTGTACCTTTGGAACAAGGTGATGGATTTCGGTTACAGATAAATGCTCAGAATTGTGTGCATTGTAAAACATGTGATATTAAAGATCCAAGTCAGAATATTAACTGGGTGGTACCTGAAGGCGGTGGAGGACCTGCTTACAATGGAATGTAAACTGCAACTGATTTCATTTGCAGGCACTTGTGAGAATTTCTTTAAAATGTATGGCAAGCTAACTAAACATTTAGAAGTCAACAGGTTGTCAAACCATCTTACCACATATTACTGATCAGAATGTTCATAAAATTACCAACGAAATAAAAATTTTATACCTATACCTAAAATTGTCCCATAAAAAATTATGAATACGCCTCTTACATAAAACCTTATCAGTGAGGTAGCATCTGCTTACCTCTTTAATTCTTCAGAGATTCGGTACCAATAGCAAATACACTATTGGCCTTTAATGTATATTGCACTTGTCAAATTCAAGACTTCAGGTATAAACGTATTATTATTCTAGACCAGAGGTGAGCATCCAGCCCACCACTTTTCTTATGAATAGTTTTATTGGAACACAGCCATGCCCAGTGGTTTACATACTGTCTGTGGCTGCAACTGTAGAACTGAGTAGTTGTGACAGATGATAATGGTCCACAAAGCCTAAAATATTTACTCTCTGGCCCTCTGGATAAAGTCTGCCAACCCCTGAACATGTATATCTGTATTATATGTAAGTATAAAAATGCCAGCAAAAACCAACCACAAAGAAATACATCAAAGAATCAAGGGAAACAGTATACAAACAAGCTTTAATCTGTTTATCCAACAGATGTGTCTTTAGGAGATTAGAAACAGGCTGGACACCATTATTCTTTGTAACTAATGCAGAATAGCCATTAAAAAGAACCAACTTCACTGTATTTTGTAACACCGTTTTATTAAGAGTGAACCCCTTTCAGTATTCCTAAACTGTAAACAATGAGAAACCGAAGTATCAAAGGAAACACATCAGGGATCATCTATAACAGACAGAAACCTTTAAATTTTCTTATTGCCTTTATACAATCAATGCATATGTAAGTAAAACTGAACTCCTTATTAGGCAAACATTTTTGCATATGCTGCCTTCTCTTTATCTTTCTGTGCCTTTATCTTTTGTTTGACTTTCAGCAATTCTGCCTGGATAGCTGTAAAATAAATATGTAAATAGGAGTTATTTCTCAAAACATCCAAAAAATGAGGATGCCCAACAAACTGATGTTTTAGTATGACCGTTAATGCCCCCGCTGTTGATAAAACTCTTCTTGTCCATAAAGTAACTGAGCTCTATTAACAGAATATTTTACTGAGGAAACATTACACAAACACAAAAACCATGAAACATAATTTTAGAAGATTGTCAATTTGAAAGAAGTGCCTTTCCTATTTTACTTTAGTAATAAGAAACTGAAGATATATTTTAATACCTAGGCCTACCATCACTATTTGTAGCAGGCTTTATTTGAAAAACAAATTTTTGTGCTCTAACTTTCCATAGCTTTCCTAAAACATATCCAGTAACTAGAATACTTATATTATGGCCTCATTCAGCTTAAGGAATGGTCCCAAACATTAAATTCATCATAAATACTTTATCTTTTAGTGCTGTGCTTTCAACTAGAATTACAGCAATAGGAACCAGATCTCAAATGATATGATAGAAAAATAGTATTCAGATGTGTGAAAATCAATATTCTGAATAGAGACCAGAATGTAAGCTCCTTGAGAGCAGGGATCTTGACATTCACTGCAGTATGGCCAATGCCTAGCCCAATAACAGACATTCTGTAATATATGTTGAACAAATAGGTCTCTAAGTGGCAAAAAATACAATGGTTTATGAAGGTGAATTCTTACAGGACAAAATGAACTTTCACTATAAAAAGTACAAACTTACCTTTATCTTCTGGTGCTATCTCCTGAGCTTTCTTAAGATCAGCCTTTAATTGAAAAAAAAAACATTTAAAGAAATTAGATGTATGATTTATGAAGGTGGTTGTCTAAAAAAATTAAAATTTAGAACAAAATTTTACCAAAGCTTGATCGTATTCTTTTAATCCTTGCCATCCTTGAGCTCTACGGTACAATGCTTTCGTATTTGATGGGTCTATTTCAAGAGCCTACAAAAAAATCGTAAAATTAATATTTTTATCTAAATATTAAGAATTAAATATATGTGCTAGATTTCAATTTACTGCCAGTCAGCTACAAATCAACCCTTTACTGCTCTGTGATAATGGAGTTGGATGGACCCTGTAAATACCCTCTGCCAGCTGGCACATTACATTTTGTCAGTAGAGGGCACTAAAGGGACACGGATGAGAAAAGCTGTTTCTCTTGCAGGTTCCCGTGCATTTCTCTTGGGCTCCTGCACTGAACTTGGTCAACAGCACTACTTGGTCAATAGGAGCTCCCTGCAGGCAACTTCCCTAAGCACTACAGGGAATCACAAGTATGGTACCCATTGAACTTCTCTGCCACCAGTAAGTCACAGCTATCCCCTCTCCAGTGAAGTACAGATCTCAGCCTAAGGGCCCTCAAGAGGTGACTTTTTCTTGAGGCTCCATCCCAGCTCCATGTATTTATATATGGCAGATAGATATATATCTGCTATTCCCATATTCTTCAGAATTCTCTTTACTAGCCAATCCCTCACTATTCCAATCTCCTCTTACATGTACTTTTATATTAAACTTTCTCTTTTCAAATTACTATATAGTTTCTATCTCCCGATTGGACCCTAAATTATCAGAGAAAAACATTATGAATAAAAATTTGTTACACTCTTTACTTGCAATCTAGGAGTTTTTTTTTTAAGGAGCAGTAGTTAACACTTAATAGGTCTCTGCTCTGAAACAAACATTTTAGAAATAACCTATTTTGTTTATTCACATCTTCTAAAGGTCAATACTAAGATTTTACTGCAAAAGGCATATTATCTGCCTCACAAAGGTCCAAAAGAAATCCAGAGTTGGGGCACCTGGCTGGCTCAGTCAGTGGACCATGCCACTCTTAATCTCCGGGTCAGGAGTTCAAGCTCCACACTGGGTGTGGAGACTACTTTTAAAAAAAAAAAAAAAAAAAAAAAAAAAAAGGAGGCGCCTGGGTGGCTCAGTTGGTTGAGAGACCGACTTCGGCTCAGGTCATGATCTCATGGTTTGTGAGTTCAAGCCCCGCATTGGGCTCTGTGCTGACAGCTCAGAGCCTGGAGCCTGCTTCTGGTTCTGTGTCTCCGTCTCTCTCTGACCCTCCCTCACTCATGCTCTGTCTCTGTCTCAGAAATAAACATTTAAAAAAAACAAAAAGAAAGAAAGAAAAGAAACCCAGAGTGAAGACCAAACTTTTCCTTGGATAAATTTTTTCCTGTTGTATGCTCCCTTCTAATATTAGCCCTTATTCTACCTATCCTACCAAATTAGTATCTCATTAAAAATAAAAATCTTTTTTTCAAGTAATCTCTACACCCAGCATGGGACTCAAACTTACAACCTCAAGATCAAGAGTCACATGCTCTACCAACTGAGCTAACCAGGCACCCCAGATCTCATTTGATTTCTACTTACTCTGGGCATAGCTGATTTAATTACATTGCTTAATGTGCAAAATACATAAAAATTACTGGAGATGGGTCTTTCTAAAATACACAGTTTGGAAAATTTTTCAACTATGCAATAGGAAGAATGTCATAATTGTTCGATTAAGGAGGTAATGCTGCCACCTATCTAGCTTTATCAGTCAGTATCCCTGGATGTCCCCATGAAGACAGGTGACCTTTGAGTGTCTCAGTAGTATCCATTCTCCCTATGTAAATCCTGATGACCCTAAATTGAAACGGACTCCCTCTTCAGCCAAATAAAAAGTTCCTTGAGAGTATGAGTCTTTTAACTGAAACACCTAAATCTCGGGGTGCCTGGGTGGCTCGGCTGGTTAAATGTCTGACTTGGTTTTGGCTCAGGTCATGATCTCATGATTTGTGAGTTGGAGCCCAGTTCAGGCTCTGTGCTGACAGCGCAGAGTCTGCTTGACATTCTCTCTACCTCTCTCTCTCTCGTATCTAAAAAAAAAAAAAAAAAACACCCTATCTCTGTTAGGTGCTTAAAATATGCCCAATACTGTGCTAAATGTTCTTACATGTTATATAATCTTTGTAACAATTCCATAAGGCAAGTATTATTTTCATTTAATATAAAGATGTTGGGGCATCTGGGTGGCTCAGTCTGTCAAATGTCTGACTCCTGACTTCAGCTCAGGTCACGAGCTCACAGTTTGTGGGTTTGAGTCCCGCATCAGGCTCTGTGCGGACAATACGGAGCCTGCTTGAGAGCCTCTCCCTCTCTCTCCTCCCCTTCCCTTCTCATGCCGTCTCTCTCTCTCTCTCTCTCTCTAAAAATAAATAAACTTTAAAATAAGCAAATAAATAAATAATAAAGATGTTAAAACTCTCTAAAATTAGGACTTACCCAACACGAAGTTAGTAACGGAAGTCTAACAAAAACACCCAAGTCTGACTGGCTCCACAACCCATAATCTTAATCATTCCTGGCTTTGTCTTCCAATACCTAGCACACAATAGGTGCTCAATATGTTAAAATGAATAAATGAGCTGATACTGTGCTCTGAAGGGAAAAGGAAAATATCTTCATTGGTATTAAGTTACATAATGTTATAAGCTAAATGAATGGATTAACAGGAAGAACTGAAGGTCCAAAGTATTTAGAGATAAAAGAACTTTTTCATCAAGTCTCATTAGGTCCTATGTAATAAAATATATTAATGTATATAAAATTGTTTTTGTTCAAGTTGATAAATCATAAACCAACTCCTTCAAAAAGTCTGATGTCAAAGAGACTTACCTCCAAACAACTGTCAATTGCTCCCTGCCAATTTGACATCTTCAGTTTACAAGCACCAATATTCAGCACGCAGCTTAAAGCTATAGGTTGCAGCTTCAATCTGTCTGCTTTCTCAATAACAGCCTTTGAACCTTCCACATATCTGGAGAATACATTAATAAAGTTGGCATGTAACGCCACATATGACTTAACCTGCTCCTTCAACTATGTCAAAAAGTATTATGTCACTTTTGATATAAAAAGCTCATCAAATGCTAATATTAATATTCTTAATGATCACAATTTTATTTTCCTTTAGAAGATTTATTTTTATTTGTTCCAACTTTTTTCCCAAAAGTGTTCAAAGAAACCAATTTAACAACAATCCCCAAATCTAAAGATAATCATGCACTACTAACATGTCCCAATTTTTAAAACTCACGATCTCCATTATTTACGTTCCAATGTAATTATGTTTGGGCCAAGGTTCTCACTGTGGGAGAGGGTATAGAATGAGTTGACTTTGAACTGTATTTTAATACAGCTGACTTTGTTGACTTTGAACTGTTGACTCTGAACTGTATTTTAATACAATTCTTAGCTCTGCCCACGGAAGAAGGCCCAGAAATGATGAGCACACCTGGCTCTCAGAATCTGGTTTCTGAAATCAATCCCCCAATAAAAAGAGCCAGGGCTCCTTGGAGAAACTGCTAATACCAAATCAAGAAACAAGATGAACATAGAACACCTTGTGAAAGCAAGCAAGTGCTCACAGACTAATAGGAACATGTCAAACAGATACAGGAAAGGGGGCTTTCACTGGACAAATTGGAACCCTTTGAACATCAAAAAGAAGGAGAGTACAGTAACAAGCTGAACTGGAAAAAAAAAAAAAAAAACCAAAAACACAGATCTACAGTGGTACTAAAAAGGGAGGCGGGGCAGAGGGAAGAGGCTCTTTCAAACATTAGAATGCCAGCTATGAATGATAAATTAGAAAATCAGTTCTGTCACCATCAATACAATAACTGATTCAGGCAAAGATCTTCAATGATGCTAACACCCACTGGATGAAAGAAAGATCAGGAGCTGGATATTTACACAACCTCACAGGATCACTTCACAAAGTACTTATTATTTACAAAAGGAAAAGGTACTTTTATGACACAAGCATCTGGCTAATGCCACTTTAACCAAATGCCAAAACTCAAAATAGGCCAAATTGACATGTGCTTTCAGGATGTGGTATCATAGGAAATATTCAACACCACCGATTTAAGTGGTCTTGCCAAAATATTTAACCTCAAAATAATCTTGAGGGAGCAAATACAGATGGTATTCCGTAAAACAACTGACTTAAGACTGCACAAAATACAAATGACTTAGAAAACCTAATGTAAAATAGGAACTACCAAAGATTAAAGGAGACTAGAGACACAAAACCAAGTGAAATAATTAGGGAAATCTGCACATGGATTACATATTAGACAATATTATTGGATCAATGTTATTCTGGGGGTCTTTTTCAGTGGTCCAGAAGGTTATGTGGAAGCATGTTTTTGATTCTTAGGAAATATCTGCTAAGCCTTTGAAGGGGTAAATGTCATGGTATCTGTAACTTCCTTTCAAAATGATTCTACAAAAACAAATGTAGCAAAAGTTAAAAATTAGTGAAAACAGGTAAAGGTACATGAGTATTCACATACTACTCTTTCAATTTTCCTGTATTTTGAAATTTTCAAAATAAGAAGTTAGAGGAAACAAAAGAAATGCAACTATTTCAACACACCTGGTTATTATTCTACAAAGTAATTTTGCCCAAAAGACAATAAACAACTCTGAATTTCAGTTTATAATTCAAGTTACAAGTTATTAAAATTAACTTACTAAAAATATTTTATTACCTTAAAACTTTTGTATATTTTTTAATGGCCATCTCCCAATTCTGGGATTTGAAAAAAGTATTTCCAATATTTTTTAAGTCTTCTGTTATTAGTAAAATTTTATCTACCTGTATAAAAAAAATACAAATATGTTGCATTTTAGTAATTAATGTAGCTAAATGCTAGGTTCTATCATTAAGACAGACTGATACAAAGCTCAAAATTTTAGTACTATTTTTAATAAAGTTTGACTAATCTGAAAGTACTCACATCTTTTAAATCTATATCTGCATCCTCAGGGAAATCTGGATGACTGTCACCAGAGCCATCTTTTGGGAATATGCCCCAATCATCCCCTTCCTTCAATTCTCCGCATTCTGCAATAACGCACAACTGTAAAAATAATCCTAAATTGTAGAGGTGCACTACCATATTAATGAGATTAAAAACAAGAGATCTAGTTTTAAAAGCTATACAGGTATAAGTTATATGCAACACTGTCCATGTCACTTCTAAAATGACAGATTGACAGAAGTCTCATCTATCTGCTCTGATTACAATAATGCCCTTTATATACATTCCACTATACCATACAATGTCACTATTTTATGAAAGTGTTTTACTGCTATTTAGCGGCTCAGTATACAGAGAATAGTTGAAAATGTTATCATTTTCTATATAATTTTCTTTCGGTGAGGCATGTCCTTTCAAGTTTACTACTGTTTCCGTCATACAATGAGAAACAGTCTATCTCCTCTAAGTATTTCAGTTTCCAGTTCCCACACACAACCCTGCCAACTAGGTTAGGTAGTATTCTGGCCACTGTGATTCAAGGACATGTAAAATACGAGGTTCTTTACAGAGTTATATAATCTAGTCTAAACCCTCAAGTAATTTATACAGGATGAGGAAACATGCCAAGAAAACTTAAATAACAAGATCAAGGCCAAACCACCAGTTAAATGGCAGAGTCTAGACAGGATTCTTGGTTTCCTGTCCTCTTCCTACTATGTACTACTGTACATAATGATTCAAAGTTTTGCAGGTATAGAAAGAGTTAAGAAACCTACAAAAAATCACCAAAATTGAAGTTGAAATAATAAAAATCTCCTTATAAGCTACCCTAATCTCATCTTTCCCACTGTAGAAAAGTTTTAAAAAAAAGTGGCAGTCTAAGCTTCAATACCAAAAGTCATCCTAACATTCTCCCAACTAATAATCACCTGATCCTTTTCCTTATGTTTAAGGCAGTAATTAAGATAACAAGTATATCTCACTATAACTTTTTACTTACTTTGGCAGGTTTTTCACCCTTCACTTCTACATTTTCCAGTATCCTTGCCACACCCATCCCTTTAATTACTTGACCAAATACCACATGTTTCCCATCCAAATGAGGAGTCGCAACTGTTGTGATAAAGAACTGAGAACCATTTGTATTGCAGCCTGCATTTGCCATGCTCAATAAACCTTCCTGGTCATGCTGTAGAAATAAAAATCATTAAAAGAAAACCAAGGTTAGTGGTCCTAGTCTGAATTATTCTTTCACTGACTATTCACATAAAACTAGGGCAGGCTTTAATGTTACTCAAACAATGTAATTTTATTTTGTATAAATTGCAACCTTTAATCCACAAACATGGGGCACTTAATCACTTTTTAGACCTTAAGAAAAGTTTATGAAACCAAATAAAATAATGAAAACAATGGCGGGGGGGCAGGTTTCTAAACAGGCCATTTTGAGAACATGTTTGTATCTCAACTTAAGATGAAGATGCTGCATTATGGAAATCTAATGATTGTACTCTGCCCTCTTTTCATAAGGAATGCTCTCTCTTCTGAGAACAGGGAACAGTCTTCCCATTTTTATGAGCCTACACTTTGATTCCTCCCTTACACATCAATAAACTGGGAACAGTGATGGGACATTCAATGTAGACAGGACATTCGTTAGGTACTTTCCCAATCTCAGAAGAATCCAAACAGGGGCACCAGGGTGGCTCAGGTGGTTAAGCATCCAACTCTTGATTTTGGCTCACATCATGATCTTACAGTTTGTGGGATCTAGCCTCAGGTCAGCTCTGTGCTGGCAGCATGGAGTGTGCCTGAGATTCTCTCCCCTCTCTCTGCCCTGACCCCATGCACACGCACGAGTGCACACACACACGCACACACACGCAAGCTCTCAAAATAAATACATAAATGAAACTTAAAAAAAAAATACAAACATTATGGCTTTCACTCCAGGTGAATCTTCAGAGAACCATTCCAGAGAAAGACCTAAACAAACTGCTGCATACATCTCAAAATCAAATTTCTACTTGGCATCAACCTATTCAAAGATTCTATGAAACCCAATGTCTTCATCTTTCCACTTTATCCTTAGGCTTTCTAAATTTTTGTCGGGTCATGCAAAGGCTGAGGAAAGCCTTTGTCTTTCCTCACTCATATCCTTCAAACTGGCATCTATGTTTTAGTTCCTGTCTAACCAAGTCTTGGCCACCCTGCAAGGCCCAGTTTAAGTACCCATTCCTCTTCAATGTCTCCCCTAATAATTTAGAATATATAAATCATACCTGTCTCCTAGAATATATAAAGTCTCAATCAATTTAGCATTAATTTGCATATTATTTATTCTCCAGTTGTCCCATGTGTTTTAATCTTGTCTTCCTGGGAAGATCTTAAATTATCATCAAAGCCATTCATTTTTATAAACCCTCTGGTGCCAGTGACAGTACTAAATACATACAATTGCAGCCAATGAATACTGTTTAAAAGACTGATGACAATTTCTTTTCAAATTATCCTAATTACCTTGCTCATATTCCTCATTTCCAAAGATATTACTTTACTTTTGTACTTACGTGTCCCTTCTTACAACTTGAATGATGCAATATACCCCAATTACATCTTGGGAAAATGAAGATAAGGCACAGGCACCACTAATGTCCTTTAGGAGCTTGGACATTAACCATATCCGTTACTTTGCAAATCCCCTGACATCCTGGATATTAGCGATGGTTTTGTTGCTCTTCAAATTCAAGCATAAAGATGCACAAGTTACCATCCTTCTGATAATGAGAACATTTTTCCTGGAAACAATTCTGCCATATGGTGGCCACTCTTAAAAACTCATTGGCTTTACTGAAGTATGTAAACCTGGATCTCACAGGCATAACCATTGTATTTTTGCCAAATAAAATTAGTGGATCAAATTTTTATATATTAAAAATAATAAGGGGCGCCTGGGTGGCGCAGTCGGTTAAGCGTCCGACTTCAGCCAGGTCACGATCTCGCGGTCCGTGAGTTTGAGCCCCGCGTCAGGCTCTGGGCTGATGGCTCGGAGCCTGGAGCCTGTTTCCAATTCTGTGTCTCCCTCTCTCTCTGCCCCTCCCCCGTTCATGCTGTGTCTCTCTCTGTCCCAAAAATAAATAAAAAACGTTGAAAAAAAAAAAAAATTAAAAAAAAAAAATAATAAATATATATTAAATATATATTTACAAATATGATACCTTTTACAAGAAAAGGAGAATCTAAGCACACGTTGAAACATTTATTGGTTCTTAGTCCAACAAGTATCCCAGACATCTAATAACCTTTACTATTAGCAATAAACATTCCCTTTTGTCCACTTTACCTTATAATAGAAATTTTCATCTTCAAATTTTTCACCATAAATACTTTCTCCGCCTGTCCCATTTTGATTTGAGAAGTCTCCACCCTGAATCATAAATTTCTTAATAACTACAAAAAAGGAAAACAGCTATTAGAAACTAAAATATGGATGACTATAGTAATGTTAACTAATGAACATGTAATAAGAAAGATGAACTTCCTAAAACATGACTCTAGTCTTAGCACTGTCCTGTCTTTCCCCACCCATCCCCACAACTCCAAACTCTTAAAAGACTTTTCATAGTCTGAGTCCAAACTACTTTTACTGCCTGCTCACTCACTAATACTCAAAGAATTAGTTCAAATGGCACCTCCTTGTGAAACTGTCACTGAGACCCCCAAGTTGGATCTCATCAATTTTCCTCCCACAGCATCTTAACTCTACCTTTACAACACATATTGTAATGATCTGTCTCTTCTAGGAAACAATTTCTTAAGTACAGCAACTGCTTTTCACCATGCACATGGCTAGGCACGTTACTCATTAAAGTCTACTAAATAAGATCAATTATTCTGAGATTTGTTATACGATAATGGAAGTACTTTAGCAAGTATTAGCACTTGGTGTCAAAGGTTCCCAAGACCACCTCCATGTTCAGACATTTTCTAGGATTCATGCGCCTCAGCATTTGGTTGCATTACAATAATGTAATAAAGATACACAACTAGATGATAAAAGAAAAAGATAATAAACAGAGTCTGGAGGAATCCATGTGCTTCCTTACACTCTCTCGCTTCTATGAGAGGTCATATAGCACATTCTTTCCCCAGCAAAAAAAAAATGCAGCAACATGTGCACAATGTTGTTGCCCATTACAGACTCATCCAGGGTTTTCATCAGGGCTGATCATGCAGTTACTCTCTACCTAGCCATGTACCAAAATTTCAGACTCTCAAAAGGAAATCAGATGTTCAGCATAAATCAAAGTGTGTGTACAAACAATCTAGGCACAGTAAACCATCATTATGATTCAGGGAATCGTTCAAGTGCCAAGTTCCTAAACTCCAGCTAATGGCCATCCTACAAGCAAACCTTTCTAAGGAAAGCAGTCTCAGGCCTCCTACATCAACTCTCTTCTGAATACTACATTCTATTAGTATATTTTAGTATTTTATTAAACATAAATGTAAAACATTTAAATATTTTATAATCAACATTAATTTTTTCTTAATCAAGTTTCTTTTAAAAATACTACTCATGATTATGCTTTACTTATTCATTAAGCAAATATTTATTGAGTGCCTATTTAATAACTATATTGTATGCTGAAGACAAAACGATGAAAAGATTTAGTTCCTGAATTCATGGAACCTAGAGCCTACTAGGGAACCATCAAATAATCACTAAACAAAGGGTGACAGGCATTGTGAAGTGTCATCTTTTAATTAAAATAATACCAAGACAGTGAATCTTTCAATCAGCTACAGCCTTCCCAGGCAATCCTGTCCAGTACTAGGTATAACTTTTTTGTCATCAGTCAAGCTAAAGTCGCTTCTTGGGGCGTGTGGATGGCTCCATCGGTCAAACATCCAACTCTTGATCTAGCTTAGGTCGTGATCTCAGTTTGTGAGTGTAGCTGTAGGCTCAGAGCCTGTTTGGGATTCTGGGACTCTCCGTCTCTCTCTCTCTATGCCCCTCCCCCGCTTGTGCTGCACACATGCACTCTCTATCTCTCAAAATAAGTAAGTGAACTTTAAGAAATAAAAAATAAAAATAAAGTCTGTTTCTGTATCATAGCACACCCTTTTTTCTCAATCTAATCCCAATGGTGTGAAGAGCCAGATGTCTGGTGAAGCTGAGGCATTCCATTTCTAAGTAAACCTTAGCACCCTCTCAGAATTCCACTTTTCACAGCCCAACCTTTATGAAATTGAGCTACTGCCTCAGATGTCAAAGCATCCTCCTGAAACCAGCAGTAATTTTTAACTTTCACTCTTTATCACTTGGTATTTTCTTCCCTAATGCCTACAGAATTATTTACGAGAATCAGGTTCAAGGGGCACCTGGGTAGTCCAGTTGGTTAAGCGTCCAACTCTTGGTTTCGGCTCAGGTCAGGAACCATCCCACTGTTTGGGAGTTCGAGTCCCACATCAGGCTTTGTGCTGATATAGCCTGCTTGAGATTTTCTGTCTCCCTCTCTCTGCTCTTTCCCTGCGTGCACACGCGCACGCACACACACACACTCACTCACTCTCACACACACACACACACACACACTCTCTCTCTTTCAAAAATAAGCGTTAAAAAAAAAAGAATCAGATTCAAATTTTTACACATACTTCGATGGAAAGGACATCCTTTGAAATGGAGAGGTTTCCCAGTGGTGGGTCCAATGCCTTTTTCTCCTGTACACAATGCACGAAAATTTTCTGCAGTTTTCGGTACAATATCTGCAAACAATTCTAAGACAATTCGACCAACTAAAATAAAAAATGAAATCATGTCAGTATGCAAACAACCAAATATGCAAATGATAAAAGGGGAGCTGGTAAAATTCTAGTGACTGAAATACCAAGTTCTCTTTTTTGGTCATTTTTCTAACATTCAAATTTAGTCTAATGTTAAGTGTCATGTATCTTCATGAATCTGAAGCAATTACTTTTCTACATCTTAACAAAGGATCATAAATACAGTAGCCAGAAGATTAACACCATATAAGGGACACTATGAAGTGCAAATGGTTTTAAATTCTGAGTAATTTCTTCTAACTTGTACTCAGAAATTATAACCACCAAGTAACCAATAGGAGAAAATTAAATATCCTTTGAGTGGTCAGGTTGGCTGAATTTTAAGTATAGCTGTAGCCTCTGTGTTCTATGGAATCTGCCTAATGCAGCCGCTCAAGCAAAAATGTGAAGTTGTTCCCATTTTAGACAACTCCCAAGGCAGGTAAAATAAACCTCGCGCTAATTTCAAAACAAAATGTACATGTGCGTCCATAATCATCCACGGGGTCCCTAAATCCTGATGTCTCCGTTAGTATTTGCGTTAACATAGCCTAGCCCCACAAACCTAACCCGTTCTACAAGAGCAATTCAGTTACAAATCGATACGCTAATTCACAAGACCCTAGGAGCTTCCGAGCCGCTGACGTAGCCTAGGCAACCACATTGCTACACTGAGCTCCTTTTTCCCAATGCCAAAACAGAAAATATTCACCAATCTGACGGTACCTCTAAGTTAAAAATAGGTAATAAGAAAAACCAACAAACAAAAGTTGCTCTATTTATAAACCACATGGCAGCTGCTGATATATATCTCGCGTGGCAAAAGACATGGCGTGACCGGAACTCAACAAACGCCTATCACAGTTTTCTGAATGTCCCACTACATACATAAAACAACCTTATTTCATGCCTGCTTGATGCAAGGTGGCGAGGAACCAAATCAGGAGAGACAAACTAAAGGCCGCCACAATCCCCAAACCAGAAATTTCCAGAAACTTCCGCGCGACCGATGGTATTGGTACAAGGGCGCGGGCTCCACCCAGCCTTGGAAATCAGTATTTGTTCCAACAGTCCAGTCTGGGGAGCCATCCCCTTCGCATCACAGTGCAGCCCCTGGCCCGAACCGCACGCCACCCTCGGAGTCGCCCAAATCCTGGTAAGTCCAGCTTCCTCGGGGCCACTCCCCAAGTATCAGACTCTGCTCACCTCGCTCCCCTCCGATGTCCACGTCAAAGAAGACTCGGGGGTTACTGGGGTTGGAGGGCTTAGTCTGGGGGGACGGGTGAGACATACTGAATTGCAGATGCGCTTGGGAGCGAACTCAGACAATCTCGTGGACGCCCAGCACCTTCGACCCCAAAGCTACTTTCTCCGCGACGATCTGTCGGCGGCGCTGACGAGCTACTTCCGGCGTGAGGTCGGGAAGCCGCGCCCTGACTTCCGGCGCCTCCTCCCGGCGTCGTTTCCGCGCGCTGGAGCTCGTGCGCGTCCTCTGTAGTTCTCTGTCCTGTGCTATCTCGCTTTTCGCGTACTGATTTTGCAGCCCCGATCGTTTTTATTGTTTTCGCACGTGTTTCATCGCTTTTCCTACCACGGTAGTGTAAAAAAGCTTTGGAGACCGTCCTCTCCATCCCAGCCTCAGGTCTGCCGCTAACGGATGAGTGACTGCTTCTCCGAAACTCATTTTGCTTGTCTGAAAAATGGGACAAAATGCTCACCTTGGGGGGTCGTTTTGAGGATTGAAACGTAAATTGCTTAGCACAATGCCTAACACAGCCTGGTGGTAGCTAATCAATAGTGGCCATGTTATTACTGCCTTATTGTTAGAAGTTACTCTTAATATTAACATTTTTACTGATGACTGTGAAGCTGAACGTCCAGAAAAGAGCAGTTTCGTTCCCTGATAAAACTGTGTTATAGTCCAGTTTCCCCTTATGGGAATTTGTGTAAAGATTTTACCTAGTCATAGGAACATAGACTCACCTCTGATCAAGCCTAATTTTGGAGAGAACTGGTATGTTCTTTAGCACTTCCATCTATCCTCTCCCATTAGAATTACTCTGCTAGGACAAGAATTTAGTTTTGTTCATTGCTTTATCCAGAGCACTTCTAACAGTGTCCAGCAGGTAGTAGGTGCTCAATAAATTGTTTTGAATGAATGAATGAGTTATACAGAATGCTAACAAATTTTATTTCCATGTGTCTTTGTGTATGCTTTGAGAAGATTATCAGTGCTTCCTGCTGACCCTTTCAAATTCCAGCACATTAAAACTAATGTAAAATCTTAATTCCTTACCAGTTGACATCCTTGAATTCCATGGTGTTGATTCTTTGTGGTTCCCTGAGGATCAAGTAAGCTCAGCACACAACTCATGAGTCCTTTGATGAATATGAATCAAAATAAATTGTTCTCTAATCCATTCTCATTTCCAGGCTGCAAATGGCAATTTACAGTTTGTCTCACAAATATCAAAGCATAAATTCACATTAAAAGCTTTCTACTCCTCTAGCTTAAAGGTAGCCTTTAGCTTATTATTCTGAGAATTGTCACTTTTACGCCATAACCTCCTAACCATTATTATCATTATGAATATCATTGTGATTAACTACTTAGGATAGTTAAGCACTTCTGTGCCATCAGGCTCGGGGTTCAAATTCAATCACTAATTGGGGCGCCTGGGTGGCGCAGTCGGTTAAGCGTCCGACTTCAGCCAGGTCACGATCTCGCGGTCCGTGAGTTCGAGCCCCGCGTCAGGCTCTGGGCTGATGGCTCGGAGCCTGGAGCCTGTTTCCGATTCTGTGTCTCCCTCTCTCTCTGCCCCTCCCCCGTTCATGCTCTGTCTCTCTCTGTCCCAAAAATAAATAAAAAACGTTGAAAAAAAAAAAATTTAAAAAAAAAAAAAAAAACAAATTCAATCACTAATTAACTTGTGACTTTGGACAAGTTACTTAACCTCTGTGTGCTTCAGTTCCCTCATTGGTAAATAAGGATAATGATAGGTATCTCTTAAGTTGTTTTTTGTTTTGTTTTGTTTTGTTTTTAAGCTCTACACCCAGCGTGGGGCTTGAACTTGGCAGCCCCAAGATCAAGTGTCGCATACGCTACCGTCAGCCATCCAGGTGCCCTTTCTTAAGGTTTTTATGAGGATTAGGTGAAGAATTATTTAGATGTTTTAGTATCAGAAACATAGTACTCAACAGGTATAAGCAATTATTATAAATAGCTAATACCTTATTAAAATAATAACATACTTCAAAATGAAAGTTCAAACTGCAAAGGTGCTTTGAGGATACCTCTGCATTCTCAGAAAATATAACGTGATTCTTCCTGTTCTACAAGTTTCTGAGTGTAAAAGACTAAATGTTACTCTCACTGTGTCTAGATTTTTCACAGTAAAGTAACAGCTTTATATAAACTGTCACATTCCTAGAACAAACTTGGGTAACAGAATCATACCTTTCAAAACCACTCCAGTACTGATCTCTAGTGAAAAGATAAATCCTTCTAGAAGACAACCTGTCCCATTGTCCGCTTAACTAAAACAGGGCTTCAGAGTTCTGAAGTCTTGCCTGTGTGCAGAAACAAAGAGCAAGCGGCATGCACTATTTCTTAGGGCTAAGAACATAATTTCATCTGAATAGAGGGATGAGTATTTGTCTAAGAGCTCTATTATTATTTCTGTCTGTTCCTCATAAGTGTGGTAGGATAATATTTATAGATCATACCCCCCATGCAGTATTCTCCTTTCCAATCTCTTTGCCCCTTACTCCACCCAAACAAACAGCTAGGCTCTGTACTCGTTGCTTTAGGAGAAATATGTGACAGCAAAGAAAACAGAGGGTAAACCAGTTTTCCTGGCTTTGGAGTTCTAAAAGTTTTGGCTTTACAGGAACAAAAAAGACTCCTGGCATAGCAAGAGATTTGGACAAAACATCTTTTGTAAGAGCATGGCTTTCCACTTGCAAAAAAAATAATAGTAGTAATAAAACTCAAATAAACAAACTCATCCCCTATCCTGGAGACTGGGGGGTTTGGATGGTAGAGAGGTGAGTAAGAGGGGAGGCAATGGTGGTACAGATTTCCATTGTCTCAGAGACGAGAACTCTCTGAACCATCTTCCCCAGTCACATCCCTGGGAAATCCAGCAAACCTCCATAGATGGGTTTATGAGATCTGAGAGCAGAGCAAATATGTGCCTGGATTCCTGAATACAGCCTCAGGAAGGCAGCAAGCCCCAGAGAGAATATGGATTGCCCCAAAACTGGCTGCAACACTAGACATTATCAAGTTTAGATCCAATCCCAAGAGGAGAAAGTAAGATACCAGAAATTGGCAAAGATTATGGCATTATCAACCCTTTGGAATAGACCATTCAAAGTTGAACTTAAAGTGAGTAATAGAAAAAAACTTTTGTTTCACACATCTGAGTTCATACCTTTATATGGGCATAGACTGTGGATCATTGAGATCCCAACTAGGAGCCAGACAAGTTTGAAATAACACCCAACCCCTTTATCAAAGGTAAGATGTCAGAAAGGACACCAAAGTCTGGGAAGAAAGTTTCAGGATCCTGTCTGTTGAGAGTCAGGCTCTGACAGCAAAACTGAACTCCATGAGGCTAATCTGCAACTCCTTAAGGAGACTAAATGATTCTGCTTCTAAAGGAGGCATTGGTGTTGATGAGATTCTAACGTGTAGGAGAGAGTCCTAACCAAGAATCTCTACCCTGACAGATCAGAATGGAAAAGCAACTCTCAAAGCTCTGCTTGCTAAAATATGAGTAAGAATAATTGTAATTTTTCTGAGCTGGAACATTGAACCCAAGGAAGACAGCAGATGCCACCAGGGGACAGTAGAGTCTCTGCCACCAGCAGAAATCATCCCACAGATGGAAATAGTGCAGTGGACTTTGCGCCTGAGAACTCCTAAAATGATAAGAATCATCTAGGAGCTGGAAGTGATGTGATCAAAAAAGGATATTGAATATTAATTTAGAGTTTGCACGTATTCTTTTTCTGAGGAGTAATAAGATTAATTTTAACTGTTTTCAGTTGTGAGATGTGTATTTATCTAATAGAACAAAATTAATGATACAATGATTTAACAAAACCATTGTTCAAATCCTTAATATTTGTGGAGCTCCTGGGTGACTCAGTCGGTTAAGTGTCCATTTTAGGCTCAGGTCATGATCTTGTGGTTCATGAGTTCGATCCCCGCACCAACCGGGCTCTGTGCCATCAGTGGGATTCTGTCTACATCTCTCTGCCCTTCTGCTGTTACTCTCTCTCTCTCTCTCTCTCTCTCTCTCTCTCTCTCTCTCTCAAATAAGTAAACTTTTAAAAAATCTTTAATATTCCTTTCCTCCAAGGAAAAAAAATTAGCTTAATCTAAAAGTACATCCTTAAAATGGATTTTATTATGACTATCACAAATACAAATAATAACTAGGCTCTATTGATCATTGCTATGTGTCAGGCTCTCTGTGAAGTGCTTTACATGCTTTATGTTAGTTAATCCTCAAAATAACTCTGTGTCAGAGGTAGTAGTCTTATTATCCTATTTTATTTATCACAGATAAGTGCTGAAGAGGTTAAGAAAGTTGCTTGATAGGATTCCAAAGCCACTTTCCTATGTGCTAGAAAGATAGAACCTGATGATCTATCTTTAAATATATAAGACTTAGATGTTGTGTAAGAAAAACCATGATATGTAAATGATCCTTGAGCTCCTCATGGCATTAACATTGGACTTGTTTTATCCTTACATAACTTAGCTTTGATCTGGCATCCTAACACGGATTAGGCTTCTCTGCCTTCTGAGAGATATTCTATATCTATAGAATGTGAAGCGAGAAGAAACATTTTTCCATAGAAAATGAGAGCAGTAATAAAATTTCCTCCTAATCACTTTGCATGGAGGTTGGAGAGTTGGTGCCAATCTACTGGATCTCCATGAATTTCCCTAATTTGAGGCAGAGATTGAAGGCAAAAGAAACTAATAGTAGATATGCAAGTAACAAATCCTGATGGCTCTGACAGAAGGGTTATACTAAGTAGAAGAGTTTATAGAGAAAGGGTGTGTTACTTTCTATTGATTGACAGAGACTTTTATGACATGCTAAGCAAGCCAGTGTAGTATTTTTCATAGGTTAACGTTAAAATATTTGCATTTTAAAAGATTATTTTGTCTTTAAAATGGAGAATAAAACCAAAGGGAGTCATAATGGATGTAAGGAGGGCAGTGAGGCAGTTAGCAGTTTATACTGAAGTGATGATAGTAAAGATGGATGAAAATTGATGGATGAGAAAGGCACATGGGGAGTAGGTATCAAATCAACAGTTCCAAATAATAGATTGGATATGGGACGTGACCTAGAAGAATGGATGGAGGATGACATCTGGCTTTCTGAGATACACAAGTAGATGGGTGGTAAGGCTATTTACTGGGATGGGGACACTGGAAGAAGATGATAATTTGAGTGGAACACGATAAGTTTGGATTTGGACTCGTTGAGTCTCAGGTGCCTCTGAGACATTCAAGTAGAGATGATGAATAGTTAATTGGATATATAATAGAAGTCTAAGAGATAGAAATTTAGGTAACATTAGTATACAGATAATTTCACGAGGACAGGTGTGATTGCTGGGGGAAGAGGGCAGGGAATGAGCAAAGAAGACATCCTAGGACAGAGCCTTGAGGAACTGCAGGATTGAAAGGCCAAAGAGAGAAAGATATGTCTGTAATGGAGGCAAAAAGGAAAAGTAAGAAGACAAACCAGCAAGAGAATGTTGTATCATGGAATCCAAGGAAAGAGTGTTTCAAGGAGAGAGTGGAAAGCAGGTTGACTGGTAAAGCTGGGAGGTTAAGTAAAAAAGGGATTAATAAACATCCACTGAATTTAGTGACATGGAGGTAACTGGTGGCATTGCTGAGACATTTATAATCAATGGCATTGTATCTCTAATGAAATAATTTGGGTTTATTAATGTCTTAAATGCTTAATATTGACATTTATTCTGAATAATCTTTGTATTATTTTTAATGTCCTTAAATTTACTGAAAATGATAAGTACAATATAGAATTCCTCTAGACCTATAAATGTCTTTGGAAAAAGAATTTTTCTCCACGGTGAGATCCAGTTCCTTTGGCAGAATGATTTGTGGGAATTAAAAGTAAAAGTAACATTACTGAATACGTACAGTGTGCCAGATGCTTTTACATATCTTATAAGTTATCTTCTGTATCCTAATGTCAATGCCAACCACTCAAAATAAGTACTGATTAACTGGTGGTGACAGTTTGAAGTTTAAAAAGATGAGTTGGTACATGGAAAGTTTTTTGTTTCTTTTTTAAGTTTATTTATTTATTTTGAGAGAGAGAGAGAGAGAGAGAGAGAGAGGGAAGGAGGTAGAATCCCAAGTAGGCTCCACACTGTAAGTGCAGAGCCCCACTCTGGGCTCAGACTCATAAACCGTGAGACCATGACCTAAGCTGAGATCAAGGGTCAGGTGCTTAACTGACTGAGCCACCCAGGCACCACTGGCACATGGAAGTTTTTGAGTCCTCTTTCCTATATCCTGTCCCACCAAAGTTGCTGTGTTCAAACCTGAGCTCTCGGCTATAAATTCCCACACTCAAATTACATCCTTTGTAATGGGAGGTGGGTGGGAGGGGCAGAGAGAGAGGGAGAGAGGATCCCAAGCAGGCTCCACACTATCAGTACAGAGCCCGATGCAGGGCTCCAACTCACCAATCGTGAGATTAAGACCTGAGCTGAAATCAAGAAACAGACGCTTAACTGACTGAACTACCCAGGCACCCGTTCCCTGTTCTGTTTAAAGATACCATAGGCTAGGGGCGCCTGGGTGGCTCAGTCGGTTAAGCGTCCGACTTCAGCTCAGGTCACGATCTCACGGTCCGTGAGTTTGAGACCCGCATCCGGCTCTGGGCTGATGGCTCAGAGCCTGGAACCTGCTTCCGATTCTGTGTCTCCCTCTCTCTCTGCCCCTCCCCCGTTCATGCTCTGTCTCTCTCTGTCTCAAAAATAAATAAATGTTAAAAAAATTTAAAAAATAAAAAAAAAATAAAGATACATAGGCTAGAAATACTTAAAGGCATCTGGCACACAGTAGGTACTCAGTAATGTTCATTGTCATAATTTGTCTATTCTCCCTCCTATCTTTCAAATGATGTCTCTCAAACCCGCCTCCCCTCCTGTTCAGGACCTTTCAAACTTAAATGAAATAGTTATTAATGGGTCTGTCATTTCTAGGTTCTCCCTAATTTTTAAGAAGAGCATAAATAACAAGATGGATAGTGTTCCCGATAATACCAAAAGCACAGAATGTACTACTCCCCCAGGTCTTTTCTTTTATTGACCCTCAAACAAAAATACAAATGAACATGTTGTTAAGTCATTTTTACAGGTGGCCAGAATAGTGCTGTCTATCCAGGTGTACAGATTTCTAGAACTCAAATTTGAAGGATGGATATATTTAGTGAGGTCATAGGACTTCATGGTTATAATGCTCCTTATGCAGTTCCTGTTGCCTTTCACTTGTTATCAGCTAAGCTTTTAATAGTCTCTGCATTGTAGCTACATCATTGAGATCACTGCTGACAATGTGAAATGAAAAGTTTCTGTGCTGTTGATTGAAGAGTAATTTAAGCGCCCTGGGTACCAGACCAGTGGGCAGCAAAGAAATGAGTTTGTATTTTTGCCCACAGAAAGAATGTCTCACCTTGTTAAAGAGGAACGTTTTAGAAGGGGTTATGACTTTTCTCAATTTGCAACAGTGGATCTATTTAGATTCTGGAACTCTGTTGAGAGCCCCAGAAATCTGTACTACAAAGCATCATCGAAAAACAGACAACCTTGGCTATAAAAAACTGTGAGTGAGGCTGGTGTTTCAATCCCATTTCACAGAGGAAGAAACTGGCTGAGAGGCTAAAGAATGTGCCTCCAGGCCAAACTATCAGAGTTGTGCGTGCTTCTATTGCAGGCCATAAAACATGCCCCTTAGGTCAGAAAAAAACATTTCTCTATTACTCTATCTAGATGTTTGGGAACATCTGCCAAAGCTAACAACTTTGGTTTTATTATTAGTGATGTGAATTGTTGCTGAATCTGTAGCCAACAGATTCAGTTGCTTCTTGAATATTCCCCTAGAAATGATCATTGGACCAAGCTGTTGGAAGGAGGCTGTGTACTCAGTTACTTAAAAAATAATGAATCTTTTAAGCTTAAAATGAGGCATTTAGAACACAATTATTTATTACACTATTAAATTGGAATTTTATCTAGGAAAATAATTCTTCTGTATTCAGATTTTTGAGACATGCTGGATAAGAACTCTAATCATTTGATTTACTTTTATATTTAATAAAGCACTCAAATATAATAAAGTGATAACATTTGCTGACATACTTTCATTAGTAGTGTAACATCTACTGGAAAAAATGGTCTTTATTCAGCAGACATTAGTATGAGGATGAAAAATAGAGTTACTGTTTTACAGGAGTTCACTGTTTGCTACAAGAGACAGATTGTTATAGTATATGTATAACATAGAGGTGGATTTAAGACACTGTGAAAAAAAATGGGAGATCCAACTTTGGAGATCTCTAACAATTTCACAGGCAAGATGCCATATGATCTAAGCTTTCTTACATTCTGGAAAATACCAGACTGTGAGATTAGAGTCTAGAGGGATACGTGTTAATATGATATATCTATAGCATAGCTTAAAAACTATGTCTAAGAAATTAAAAACCAGAGAATGTATTATCACCAAAGTATGTGGGAGAACAAGATATTAATAGTAGAATATCTGATAAGAATGACAAACCTAGCTGTGCATTCTATTGAGAAAGAAGCTAGGGCAGCCTGATCGTCTAAATACAGACAGGTAAAATAGAAAAAGAATTCTCCATTTGCTCTCAATTCATCCAAATTTACTCAAAACTCAGAACTATAAGCAAACTCAATTGTAAATAAAGAAATGATTCTAAAGTATGCTCGGTATTTTATTTCTTCGTCAAATTCTAGTAATGTCTGGGGTGCCTGGGTGGCTTAGTTGGTTAAGCGGCCAACTTTGGCTGAGGTCATGATCTCACAGTTTGTGGGTTCGAGCCCCTCGTTGGGCTCTGTGCTGCCAGCTCAGAGCCTAGAGCCTACTTCGGATTATGGATCTCCCTCTCTCTCTGACCCTCATCTGCTCAAGCTTGTTCTCTCTCTCTCTGTCTTTCAAAAATAAACATTAAAAAAATAAAAAATAAAAATCCTCTTAAAAACAGTCTAGTAATGTTTTAAATGACACTTTATCTACCAAAACTCCAATTGCACAATGACTAACAGGAGACATTTGCATTTGTATACAGAAAACTTTTCCTTCTAACCATGTTTATTGCATAAGTAGATTTTTAAAATTACCAATAGTTTACTACCTTTATGAGAAATGTAAATGATAACAGACCCAAATCATAAGACTTCATGGGCTAAAAGAAATGTCTTTACAATTTATAGTAAGACCAATATTCTTGTTCAAACTTACCTCATATATTATAAAATTTGTAGTAGTATTTAGTTTTTTAAACAGCCGATTTTTAAAATTTTCTGGATATCCTATTTCACTGCAAAATAATTACAATGAAGTTGGAATTTTATATATATAAATGCTAATATGTATTGCATGCTTACTGCGTGATGAGTTTTCTATATACTTCATATTGATTTATTTTTTTTTAAAGATCTTATTTTTAAATAGTCTCTACACCCAATATGGGGCTCAAACTTACAACCCTGAAGTCAAGAGTTGCTTGCTCTACCCACTGAGCCAGCCAAGCATCCCTATATTGGTTTATTTTTATTATTTTTTAAATTTTTGTTAAGGATTTAAAAATTCTTTTTTAGGTAATCACTACACCCAGTGTGGGGCTTGAACTTACAACCCCAAGACCAAGATTTGCATGCTCTCCCAACTGAGCCAGGCAGGACACCATATTGAGTTATTTTTAGAAAATAAGTTACACATTCACAGAATATAATCAAAGAATGAAAAAGACATGTAGTGAAAAGTTTCCGGGACATTCAGGAAATTCTTACACAATTTCCACCAGGAAATTCCAGCTGTAGAGGACATCAATGCTACCATTTCCTGAGTGTTTTTCTTGAGCTTTTCTGTGATCATAGTGTTTTTCTTGAGCTTTTCTGTGATTATACGAGCAAATGTATATATATGTCATGTACTTTCCATCACCTGTTTATATACATTGCTTCTTCTAATTACCAATAATATATTTGGGTAATATCCCATTAAATAATAAAAATATTTCCTTGTTTGGGGCACCTGGGTGGCTCAGTTGGTTAAGCCACGGACTTTGGCTCAGGTCACGATCTCGCAGTTCACAGTTTGTGAGTTCGAGCCCCACAACATGCTCTGTGCTGACAGCACAGAGCCTGGAGCCTTCTTCAGATTCTGTGTCTCCCTCTCCCTCTGCCCTTCCCCCATTTGTGCTTGCGCTCTCTAACTCTCTCTCCCTCTCTTCCTCTCTCTCTCTCATAGAAATAATAAATGAATAAACTTAAAAAATATGTCCTTATTCTTTTTTTAATGTTTATTTTTGGGAGAGAGAGAGACACAGAGCATGAGCGGGAAAGGGGCAGAGAGAGAGGGAGACACTGAAGCAGGCTCCAGACTCTGAGCTGTCAGCACCGAGCCTGACTCCAGCCTCAAACTCATGAACTATGAGATCCTGACCTGAACTGAAGTCAGACACTTAAAGGATTAGCCCCCCAGACACCCCATTTTCTTGTTCAAATTTTCGCAGCATGGTATTTGATTGCATGGGTCCAAAACAGTCCTTTGTAGATGGAAACTTAGATTGTTTCCACTCTTCTTACTATAACAACACTGCAATAAATTTCAGCATATGATTAATAATTTGTTCATTTAAAAGTTCATCTGCTTGGGGCACCTGGGTGGCTCAGTCGGTTAAGGGTCCAACTTCGGCTCAGGTCATGATCTTGCGGTCTGTGAGTTTGAGCCCTGCGACGGCCTCTGTGCTGACAGCTCAGAGCCTGGAGCCTGTTTCAGATTCTGTCTCCCTCTCTCTGACCCTCCCCCATTCATGCTCAGAAATAAATAAATGTTAAAAAAAAATTTTTTTTAATAAAAAAAAAGTTCATCTGCTTGAACAGGAGTGCTGTTTCGAAGGGGCACATGCACCCTAATGTTTATAACAGCATTATCGACAATAGCCAAAGTATGGAAAGAGTCCAAATTTGTCCATCTACTGATGAATGGATATATGTATGTGGATACTTATACCACATATATATAAATACAATGGAATATACTCAGCGATCAAAAGAATGAAATCTTGCCATTTGCAACAACATGGATGGAACTAAAGTGTATTATGCTAAGCAAAATAAGTCTGTCAAAGAAAGACAAAAATCATATGACTTCACCCATATGTGGAATTTAAGATACAGAACAGATGAACATAAGGGAAGGGAAGCAAAAATAATATGAAAACAGAGAGGGAGATAAACCATAAGAGACTCATAAATACAGAGAACAAACTGAGGGTTGCTGGAGGACTGTTGGGTGGGGGATGGGCTAAATGGGCAAGGGACATTAAGGAGGGCACTTGTTGGGAATGAGCACTGGGTGTTATATGCAACTGATGAATCACTAAATTCTATTCCTGAAATCATTATTACACTATATGTTAACTAACTTGGATTTAAATTTTAAAAAATAATTAAAAAATAAATAAATAGTACCTCTGCTTGATAAATTCCAGCTAGAGGAATTGCTGGTCAAAGGTTTGTACTTGCGTTTGTGATTTTGATCACAAACAGCCAAACTGTTTTTTAGGTGGCTGTACCTATTTATACTCCCTCAAGCAATATATGAGAGTACCTGTCTCCATCATATTCACACCACCCAGTATATGATTAAATTTTTTGATCTTCGCCAATCAGATAGGAAGGAAATGCCATACTTATGGTTTAAGTGGATTTTCTTATTAATCCTTATAACAGTAAGTACTATTATCATCACCATTTTATATATGAGGAAATTAAGGCTTACAGAAGTTAGATTACTTGCTCAAATTACTCAAGTAAAAGGTGGAAGGATCAAGAAATTCACTCTGTCTACATTTTGAACAAAACCCCTGTTAGGTCATACAGTATTTCCATTAAGGAACACAGCCAAATAGCCTCGAAACTTATATTCTTATTTTTTTTAATGTTTATTTATTTTTGATAGAGACAGAGAGAGAAAGAGCGAGCACAGGCAGAGAGCCCGATGCAGGGCTCAAATTCATGAACCATGAGATCATGACTTGAACCAAAGTTGGACGCTTAACCGACTGAGCCACCCTGGTGCCCTGAAACTTAAATTATATTTCTCATAATTATTTTTGATGATTCAAGAACTTAATTCAAAAGTTTTGGCCGTGTTTTGCAGTATATCTGTGTCAGCATTATCAATATGATTATCACCGAACAATTAATGTGTGTTCTAGTTCAAAAAACATCATAATAGATACCAGGTGAAACAGCTTTAATGGTCTGATATGACATCATCAATTCTGAAAAGTTTCATTCCATTTCTCAAAATTTCGGCCCTCATAATCCATACCCAGTGACCTGGTTTCATAGCTAGTTGAACACAGAGAGATAAATTTATACTAATCAAAATAAAACTTCATTAACCCCAGAATGCTGATGTTACAACAACATGCTTGATGTATAAAAGGTTAACATGAGGGTTACAATAGCAGTTTTCTTCTCCATAGTTCAAAGCGATTTGCAAATATTCTGGTTTTCCTCACATATTAAAAAAAAAAACAACCAAAAATCATGTGACTATTTCCTGCCATCTTTTGACATTATTGGAGAGAATGTGTGTGGGATGGAGGAACTAACGATATGAGAATCCTGTGCTCATAACATTTCAAGCTCCAATTTGAAGACATTATGTATGCATTTACTGGGTGTGGGCTTTCAGCATATTACAGGTTTGACCTGTTTGCAGCTTTCATGGCAAGTTTGAGGTCTCTGCCTGCCAGCAGAGGTTTCACAAAGAGAAAACACGTTGTTACATCAACCTAAGCTCACAGCCATTAAAGTTTGCCTAAGAATCTCCTGAGTGGCATTTTATGCCAATGGAGAAAATGGAGCATTTAATAAATGGTGTCGGGACAAAATAGGTGGCTATCTGGAAAAACAATAAAATTGGAAATATATCTCACAACCTGTATCAAAATGAATTCCGGATGGATAAAAGATTTAAATGTTAGGGGGGTTAAAAGTATGACTAAAAAAATTATCGCAGGTGGGAGATATTGTATGTTCTTTTATGGTATGCCACTATACTCAGAGCCCAAGAAAGGAAATATTAATGAATTAGACTTTCAATTTTTAAAAATTCTGCCCACCATAAATGAAGTCAAAGACCAATGACAAACCAGGAAATTTTTATTCTAACAGATATGACAAACTAGGTATTCGTTTCCATGATGTACAAAGAGCTTCTACAAATAAATGAGACCAACATCCTTAGAAAAGTGGAAAAATGATATGAGCTTCCAGTTTCCAGAAATGGAAATACAAAGTGCTCTTAAATTGATATTTAAATTCCCTCATAAGAGAAGAAATAAAAATTAAAACTACACCACTTTTGTGATTGTCAAAAATTCAAAACTCAATTGAGGCTCAATTCAAGCCTCAATTGACCAGGTTACGGGAAACTTGTATATTCGTGTATAACTGGTGAAAGTAATTTGGTAATATTTTAATATCAAAACACAAATGCTTATGCTCTTTTTAAAGTTTATTTATTTATTTTGAGAGAGAGTGAGTGGGGGAGGGACAGAGAGAGAGAGAGTGAGAGAGAATCCCAAGCAGGCTCTCTGCACTGTCCGCACAGAGCCTGATGTGGACTTGATCTCACAAACTGTGAGATTATGAGCCAAAATCAAGAGTCAGTCACTTAACCAACTGAGCTACCCAGGTGCCCCTTATGCTCTTTGACCCATCAATCTTACTTCTAGAGAAATGTAATTTTAAAGAGAGTGGCTTGGAAAGGATTCACTGAAAAGGTAAAACCTGAAGGAGGTAAAGGAGTGAGCCATGCTAATATCATGGGAGGAACATCCCAGGCAAAATACCAAATGCTAAGGTGAGTTGAGAGAAGGTATGTTATAGAAACAGAAAGAGGACCACCCTGGCTTGAGTAGAATAAGCAAGGAGGTAGAATATTGGGAGAAATGTCAGAGAAGTGTTAGAGCGGCACACGTAAGGTCTTAAAGGCCATTTTATTAACTTCACCTTTGACTGTAAGGAAATAGGGAAATCACTGGGATATTCTGAGCAGTGGAATGACCTGATGTGACCTACATTTTTAAAAAGATCATTTTAGCTGTTATAATAAGAACAAAGGAGTGGGTTAGAGATCAGCTGGGAGGCTATGGTAAGAGACAAGAGATGACAATAGATTGAACCAAGATGACAACAATATATGTGGGGATAAATGACCAGACTGTGGGTTCTGCTGACAGATTCTATTTGGAGTGGAGAGAAAGAAAGTGTCTAGAATGATTCTAAGATTTTTGCCCTCAACAACTGGAAAGATGGAGTTACCATCAAATAAGATGGAGAAGTCTAAAGAGAAGCAGATTTGGAAGGAGGTCAGGTATCAAATTATGGACATGATCAAGTTGAGGTGCTTGTGAGGCACTCAGATGGTTATGTCAAAGAGCTGGCTATATGAATTTGGATTTCTTAGAAGAGATCCAGGCTGAAGCTACAGAATAGAGACTGGATAGCAGGCACATCTACCAGTTATCAGGAGGGGCAAAGAAAGTGTGAGGAGGAAGCATTGCTTTTGTTTTAGGGGACTAGCCTACAGGTACCACAAGCTACTTAGACTCATATTCCATCAGCAAAATTTTAGTTCCATGGCTGTGGTTAAATGCAAGGAAGCCTGGGAAATGCAGTGTGTATGGTCAGCTCTGTGCTTAGCTACAGTTCTATCATTTTGGAAGAAAGGAGGACGGATTTTAGTAAATAATTAGAACTCTCTGCAAGGGAGTGATTCTAATTACTGACGGAGGCATTTAATGGTAAGTGATGAGGAATGAGAGGATCCAAGGAGAATGAGACATAACCCATAAGCGAATGGTGGTAGAGTCAAGGGACTGTAGATCTCAGCAGAATGACAGGGCTGTTGGAGTCAGGGTCCCAGAGGGAGTAGTGGTGGTACTAGAGGGACACTTGGTGTTGAGAGTAGGAAGGAGTTACTGTTACAGATAATGTCTATGATATGGTTTCATAGTGAGCGATTGGTAAAGGGTGAAAGGCAAAATTATAGGAAGAAGAGGTTAAGGAACTAAAGCCAGGATATTTGAAAGCTGACCAAATGGATATTGAAATTACTTAGAATTATGTTAGGAGTACTACTGGAGAAAGTGACCACGAGTCAACTGCTAATCTCTGAGAAATAAGAGCAAGTGACAATAAGGGACAGTAGGTGGTATATCTAATGACATGAGATTCAAAGCTGGAGATTTGGGGGAAGCAAGGAGCACCCTCACTCTGTCTCTAGGCCAAGGGCATGTAGGATGTGATGGAGATAAGGACCACCACTAGAGAGGGCTACAAGGGAAGGGTTCATCTCCTGGAGAGGTTCGGAATTCAGCTGGAGCAGGACAGTGAAAGGGGACCTTCACAGGACAGGCTGAGAATGTGTAGGAATTTTGCTGCTGACAGATTAGGCATTATAGTGAGCACAGGGGATGCATTTTGAGAGTAGGGGAGGGTGGGAGAAGGGAGGAGAATGAGATTAAGAGCTGTATGGGGATTGGAGTAAAGGAGGTGACCTGGGAATCCACTGGATTCTCGTAGTAATGATGTAAACAGGGGTAAAGGGATAATGTGATTAATCCTGATGGTTTCAGGGTAGATAATGTTAGTAAGGCTGTGCATGTTGTGGGGTAGGAAGGACTGAGACCTTTCTAGAAATTCTGAGACCTCCTCTTTGCTCCTGCCACTGCACAGAAAGGCAGGGGAAGGAAGGGTCTCAAGTCCTACAGAGTAAGAAAAACAGCTGTCATTTTAAAGGACTTCCCTCTCCTGAGGAAGAGCAGGGTTCTCCTCAGGCTTCTCTGGATTAAAGCTTCTAATGTTTTCTGGTGGCTCCTCAGCCTCACTTTAGGCCACATGACAACAGGGAAGCCTGCAGGTGAAGCCGCAAAAATGATCAGTTCTTTCTCCACATTCCCAGGCTCTATTCATTAAGCTGTGGCAGGAGTCTCAGGTCAGGGGAACTTCCTGTCACATTCCTGTTGCCTAAGAAATCTTCCACTTTCAATTTCGAACTCCAGAACAGAGAGGGTCTCTCCTCTGCCGGTGCAACCTCTCTAGTGCCTCAAACGTATACGTCTCCCCCCACCCCTCGCCACCCACCGTCCCACCCACAGAGTACAGCGGCTGCACACACTTTTCCTAGCCCACAGCAATGGCTACTGACCTCCACGGCCATGTCTACAAGGTGGTAGGTAGACACAGGAGGATGGGAGCAGTCTGCAATGATGATAATCTTCCAGGAAACGGACTAAATGTGAGTGGCTGAAGTGATAGACAAAATGTACGGAAGGGCTCCACTCAAAAATCCCTTCTCCACCTCTGATACCGCTCAGTCTGTGGGTGTAACATGTTCCTTACTTAAATGACCAATTATATCTTTGATGGTGAGGCAGCAGAAACGCTTTTTAAAAGAAAAGTTTAAATTACCCTTGATATGCAATGAAAATAATATTTCAGGAAAACTCACAGGTAGAAAAACTTTAGCATTTTTCTCGAAGTCTGAGGAAATCAGAAATATTTACCTCCTCTGGATCTCTGAGTGACTCTACAGGAGGAGAATTTAATATCCAGGTCATTTTGTCTCTTTAATTAAAAACAAAAAAGTGTGTGTGTCTATGTGTGTGTGTGTGTGTGTGTGTGTATAGGGGTGCTTGGGTGGCTCAGTCAGTTAAGCATCTGACTTCAGCTCAGGTCTTGATCTCATGGTTCGTGGGTTCGAGACCTGTGTCAAGCTCTGTGCTGACAGCTCAGAGCCTGGAGCCTGCTTCAGATTCTGTGTCTCCCTCCCTCTCTCTCTGCCCCTCCCCTGCTCACGCTCTGTCTCACTCTCTCTCTCTCTCTCAAAATATAAACATTTTTTTTAAGTTACATATATGTGTATTTATAGAACAGCCTGTCAAGTCTGTTCTGTGGTATAACCAAGCCATAATTTGTCATCCATTTTAAGGAATTATAATTCTTTTGAGGCCTTTCCTGGAATATCCCCTAGATTCTTCCTGTTGCATTTCTAGTTTATGAATCAAGCCTTTCATTCATTTATTTATTCAACAAGTATTTCTTAGCAACCATTCTAGCATAGCTTTAATCACTTAGGAGGTTATAAGGGCAGTCCATTCCCAATCCTGTGAGAATTTACAATCTATTTGTAAGAGATTATAGCAAGAGAGAAAGAAAAAGGAAAGAAAGAAGAGAGGAAGGACACAGAAAGAAAAATGCATTTAAAGTGGTCAAAATATATGTGTTATCTTAAATTCAGAAAGAAATGTGAAACTCATTTCTAGTAAAGAAAACTAGAAAACTTTACTGTGGGACATGAAACAAGGCTTGCATAAACAGAGAGACTTGGTAAGGTCTTGAATGAGAAGACAGTATTGGGGCTATATCAAATATGCCCAAATTAATTTAAAATTCAGTACACTTCAATAAATATACTAACCCAGGATTTTAAAACTTGACAAGTTGGATCATAAAAACCTTTGAGAAAGGTAAATATTAGCCAAAATAATTTTGAGATTGAAGGACTGGCCCTTGACAGATATCAAAATATCCTCTAAATCTTTAATAATTACAGAGTATGATAATTAACTGGAAAGGGGGAAAACAAATAGAAGAGAATAGAAAGCCCATTAAAAACAGTTGAGACTTGGTGGAGCCTGGGTGGCTCAGTCAGTTGAGTGTCCAACTTTTGATTTGGGCTCATAGTTCATGGGACTGAGCCCCATGTTGGGCTCCATGCTGATAGCACGGGGCCTGTTTGGGATTCTCTCTCTCACTCTCTCTCTCTGCCCCTCCCCTGCTCACATACTCTCTCTCAAAATAAACAAATAAACATTAAAAAAAAAACAACTGAGACTTAATGCTAACTTCCAATAGTTTTTCACATTACTGGACACCAGTCTAATTTATGATGATAGAACACAGTAATTTTTTTCTAGGTTTATTTATTTTGAGAGAGAGAGAGAGAGAGAGAGAGGGAAGGAGCATGAGTGGAGGAGGGGCAGAGAGAGAGGAGAGAGAGAGAATCCCAAGTGGGCTCCAGGCTATCAGCTCAGAGTCTAACACGGGGCTCCATCCCACGAACCGTGCAATAGAGATCATGACCTGAGCTGAAATCAAGAGTTGGACGCTTAACTGACTAAGCCACCCAGATGCCCCCAGAACACAGTGATTTTTAAAATGTAACTTAGATGGAAAAAATTATAATGCTGTGCAAACTTTCTTGCATTCTCATCTTCTTATTTATATTTAATAAAGTTTCTCAGCATTTATGACTATAAAAACAAACAAAAAGCATAAATGAATGTTGAACCTGTCTCATTCTTACAATGAATAATCTTCATCCGGAGGAGTGAATAAAATTGAATCCAGCTCCATTTGTCACCGAGAAAAGCATTTACAACACAATTTAATTTTTTATGTTTAAGAATGACAAATTTATGTTATATTGATAAATTTCATACTACTAATAATTACACTGATAGAGTATTTTAACATTTAGAGCCTTAACTAACCCATATTTTTTTATGGAGTATAACAATTGAATAATCAAAGATTTTCAAGTATAAAGGTTGTTATACATTAAGATAAAATCATGTGGGAGAATTGGTGTAGAAATATTAGTTCAGGGATATCAAAGCATGATGAAAAATTTCTGGCTACTTTTTTTGAGTTTATTTATTAATTTTGAGAGAGACAGAGTGAGTGGGGGAGGGGCAGGGAGAGAGGGAGAGAGAGAGAATCCCAAGCAGGCTCTGTGCTGACTGCACAGAGCCTGATGCAGGGCTCAAACCCCTGAAACTGTGAGATCATGGCCTCAGCTAAAATCAAGGGTCAGACACTTAACCAACTGAGCCACTCAGGCACCCCAAAATTTTTGGCTATTAAAGAAAAGCTGTCACTTTATTAGGACACTTAGATTTAATATGATACATGTTTTTGTTTTTTTTTTTTTTAAACACTGATGTAATATGGTTTAGCAACTCTTTTTCCCAAAAAATGAAATGGAGTTATATTTAGCTCTCACTTACACCTTGATTAGAAAATAATTAAGAAGTGTAGCTCAAAGAATAAGCATTTAATTGTGGGAAGGAGGAATGGGAAGCATTTTGGTAGCCAGAGGGTTGCATGAAGGTGTCTTCTTACTGTCTTGAAAGAGAAGAAACTGAGGGGAGTCAAGTAAATTTAGAAGAAGCTGACAGAAAGACCCACAGCTAAAAAGGAACAACAGAAATGAAAATTTCAAACCATTCTTTAGGCCTTCATTTCAGAAAATATGTTCCCTGAAACATGAGGTTTCCACAAGATGTCAGTTGCTAGTTGTTCTGTGAAAACAATGAAAACAAATTTTATAGTGATATTTTTCTTTTAAAATACATCTTTTAAAAATCTACATAAGTTACTATATATTGATGTAATTGTTTATGTGATTGTTCTACAATAATATGCCTTGTGGGAGTATAGCAGAGCAGTTAAGAGGACAGATTCCAATACCAGACTGATGAGTTCCGTTTACAGCTCAGCTGTTTACTGGTTGTGTATAGCTACGTAGCTTTGTGTATCAGTTTTCTTATCTGTAAAATAGGAATAATAATAATACTTCCCTTGTTGTCACAGACTAGAAGTCTGGAGTTCTCTCTTGTCTAGCAAGAGAGTGGACGCAGAATTGTATACAAGAGAGGGTTAAGTCTGGGAGGAGACAAGAGACCCGAACAGCGTTTTTGTCTCCATATTTACTGAGCTCACAAGATATTACCCACGTGGTGAACGTGAAGAAAACAAGATCTCACACACGTGGTGAACGTGAAGAAAACAATCATAGAGTAATCATTAACTTGTGTGTGAGTAGCAAAGGCTGGGGACGGGGGGAGTGGAGTTTGTGATCAAAGTACAATAGATTATTGGCTTCAGATGGAAAGCGATTTCCTGCAGGTGATATAACAAGTTACTCGTGATCCCATTACAGTACAGTATCTGGCTAGCTAACCTCAGGTGTTTTCACCCTGTGGTGGTGGCTTTCTGCCCTAAGCTTTTTTCTAACCCATTTATGTAAGTAGAACCTATTTCCCCACACCTCATGGGTTGCCAGAGTTAAATGCGATAATACAAGGAAAATGCATAGAACAAAGTCTGAGACACAGAAAGTGGTATGAATGGCCTTGCTATTATTTTTTGTTATTTATTTATTTATTTATTTATTTATTTATTTATTTAGAGGGTGGAGGGAGGCACAGAGAGAGAGAGAGAAAGAGAGAATCCCAAGCAGGATCAGCACTGTCAGCGCGGAGCCCAACTTGGGCCTCAATCTCACCCATCATGAGATCATGACCTGAGCTGAAATCAAGAGTGAGGCCCTGAATGGACTGAGCCACCCAGGTGCCCCTGACCTTGCTATTATTTTTAAGAAATGGGTGTCAGGACGCCTGGGTGGCTCAGTCGGTTAAGCATCAGCTTCAGTTCAGATCATGATCTCGTGACCCATGACTTCACCTTCGGCACTGTGCTGACAGCTCAGAACCTGGAGGCTGCTTTGGGTTCTGTGTGTCTCTCTCTGCCCTTCTCCTGCTCATACTCTTTTTCTCTCTCTCTCTCTCTCAAAAATAAATAAACATTAAAAAAAAAAAGAAATGGTGTGTCACATTTAAGGATATCAGAGATGACTTAATATATGAAAAAGGGGCACTTGATCTGCAAATTGGTGCATAATCAGCTTAAATAACTAATAATAGCCATGTTGTATGTTATTATTCATACAACTAATATTAACTTGTTAGTTACTGATTTGTGCTGGTCTATGTGATTTATCTTTTAAAATGTTTCATACCTGGAGCGCCTGGGTGGCTCAGTCAGTTAAGCGTCTGACTTTGGCTCAGGTCATGATCTCATGGTTTGTGAGTTGGAATCCCCATTCGAGCTCTGTGCTGACAGCTCGGAGCCTGGAGCCTGCTTCTGATTCTGTGTTTCCCTCTCTCTCTGCCCCTCCCCTGCTCATGCTCTGTCTCTCTCTCTCAAAAATAAATAAATGTAAAAAATAAATAAAATGTTTCATACCTTTTATAGTCACTAAAATTAAAAAATTCGTTTCTCTAACAAGGTATAAAGTTTAAAGAAAAACATAAAACAAAGTTTAATTCCTTCTAGCAATTAATCTGAAATCACATTTTGCTGTCTAGTTTAATCAAAATCACATCTCATTAACTCTTGTCTGAAAGCTTAAGTTTGAGAAAGGCTGGCTTTCACCATAAAATTACTAAATTTGTTAAATAAAATTACGAGATTGTCAAAATACCTGCATTAAGTTTTCTAATTGGACTCTAGCACTATGTGGCACTATTTTACTGTTAAAGATAACACTAAATGACCATATATAAACATTTTTTTTCAGCTGAATAAATTTAACTATAGACTTGGTCAACACTACTGGTAGGTGCCAATGGATACACATTAACTTTTTTAAGCTACTAGATTTATATTCAATACACTGCAGTAGTAATGCTCTGGTTTTTACCTTGGTAATATACTAAGCAATTGACTAAGAATTTTGCCAGTGATTTCAATACATGTGATTATGTAATGAGTTTTATGAAGTGTTCCATTCACTACAACAATAATTAGCTATCTTTTGATCTTAAATAATTAATGGCATCTCAATTATTCTTGGAAGAAAGAAGGCAGACATAGAATAGCAATTTTTAAACTTTTTGGGGGGTTTGAGAAGTCAAAGAAAATCAGAAAATTATGGACTTCTTCCAGAAAAAAACTGCACGTTCTTACAATACATCCTATATAATTTAGGGGATCTGGGTGATATTTCTCAAAGTATCACCCATGAACCACTTGCATCCAAATTTCTTGAGGTTCTAGTTAAAAGCTCAGATTCCTGAGTTACACTGAAGATTTACTGGATTGGAATCTCATAGGATCAAGCCCCAAAATAAGACTTTTAACAATGTCCACAGGTAAATCTACTTAACAAACTATTTTGGGGGGTGTCTGGGTGGCTCAGTCAGTTAAGCGTCTGACTCTTGGTTTTGGCTCAGGTCATGATCTCATGGTTTGTGAGTCTGAGCCCCACACTGGGCTCTGCACTGACAGCACAGAGTCTACTTGGGATTTCTCTCCCCTCTCTCTGCCCCTCCCTAACTTGCTCTCTCTCAAAAAATAAATAAATAAACATAAAAAATAAACTATTCTTTTAAAGAGTTTGCTTTTAAGTAATCTCCACACTCAGTGTGGGACTCAAACTCACAAATGCTAGCTCAAGAGTTTCATGCTCTACCAACCGAGCCAGCCGGGCACCACAAAAAAATGTCAAAGGAAAAAGCACATACACACACAAGTACATTCATATATATCGTTTTAAAAGTCAAATAGTACTGTAAAGCTTATGATAAAAACCAGCAGTCTTCTACCCCACCCTTTTCCACACCCATTCCCAGCCCTTCAGGTCAACACCCTCAACTTTCCTAGTTAGTTTCACTGATAATTTTCCTCCATATCTTTATATGCTTATATCACTATTTTCTTGATTTGCCTGTTGACTTCCTGCCATTGTGAATAAATACTGGAATATCACTTCCCAACTCCACTTTTCTTCTTCTATGCCCCAATATCGTTATATATAATTTTATTTTTTATATTTTAAAATTTACATCCATCCAAATTAGTTAGCATATAGTGCAACAATGATTTCAGGAGTAGATTCCTTGATGCCCCTTACCCATTTAGCCCATCCCCCCTCCCACAACCCCTCCAGTAACCCTCAGTTTGTTCTCCATATTTATGAGTCTCTTCTGTTTTGTCCCCCTCCCTGTTTTTATATTATTTTTGTTTCCCTTCCCTTATGTTCATCTGTTTTGTCGCTTAAAGTCCTCATATGAGTGAAGTCATATGATTTTTGTCTTTCTCTGACTAATTTCACTTAGCGTAATACCCTCCAGTTGGATCCACGTAGTTGCAAATGGCAAGATCTCATTCTATTTGATTGCCAAGTAATACTCCAATACACACACACCCCACATCTTCTTTATCCATTCATCCATCGATGGACATTTGGGCTCTTTCCATACTTTGGCTATTGCTGATAGTGCTGCTATAAACATGGGGGGGTGCACGTGTCCCTTCGAAACAGCACACCTGTATCCCTTGGATAAATGCCTAGTAGTGCAATTGCTGGGTCGTAAGGTAGTTCTATTTTTAGTTTTTTGAGGAACCTCCATACTGTTTTCCCGGGTGGCTGCACCAACTTGCATTCCCACCAACAATGCAAAAGAGATCCTCTTTCTCCGCATCCTCACCGATATCTGTTGTTGCCTGAGTTGTTAATGTTAGCCATTCTGACAGGTGTAAGGTGGTATCTCATTGTGGTTCCGATTTGTATTTCCCTGGTGATGAGCGATGTTGAGCATTTTTTTACGTGTCGGTTGGCCATCTGGATGTCTTCTTTGGAGAAGTGTCTATTCACGTCTTTTGCCCATTTCTTCACTGGATTATTTGGTTTTGGGGTGTTGAGTTTGATAAGTGTTATATATAATTTTTTGTTAAGTCAATAGTCAGCATTACATCATTGAAACTGTATAAATATTGTTCACTGAGCCAAGTAATGCATTGCAATCACACCTCTATTTCTGTATAAGCTTTTCCTTTTTCTGAAGTTAGTAATTGCCTGATTTTACCTTTTGTATGGTTTGCCATCTACCTATTGTTGGTTTTTCCTCCTTGTTCCAGTATCTCTGCCATATACTTATTTATCCTATGTTCTGTATGCTCAAAAACTTCTATTCCATTTGTCTCAGCTGTTCCTGGAGCCCTCTGCCATCCTCCTCATCTCTGGCCTGGTCGTTTCTCAGAGGTCCTGGGACATTCCTTCCTGCCACAACTTTCCCTGCTGCTTTTCTTGCTAGGATCTTCTCCTGTATCTTCCATTTTCATATTTTAATCCCCTATTTTGCTAAAATACATCTTCCAGCTTTTTAAGAAAGAATGGAGGTATAATGTTGGAGACCTTGCATATAGGAAAACTTTGAATATTCTACATTACTTGATTTACAGTTTAGTTTCATGAAGGATTCCAGGCTGAAAACCGTTTTTTTCCCTCTGAATTGTTAAGGTAGTGCTTTATTGTCTTCTGCCATCAAGAGTGGTTAGTTGCAATTCCAGTGCTATTTGAAGCATTCCATTTTTTGTGATCAGCTTTTTTTCTCTGAAAAGTTTTATAATTCATTTCCTTATCCAAGGTGTTCTGAAATGTAATGATGCTATACCTTGAAGTGGGGTTTTTAAAAAGTGTGTTGTTCTGGGTGGGCCCTATCCAGGAAGTTTTCTTCTATTATTTCTTGGATAATTTGTTCTCCTGTGTTTTCTCTGATCTTTTTTTTTTTTCAAGTTTATTTATTTATTTATTTTTTAACGTTGATTTATTTTTGAGACAGAGAGAGACAGAGCATGAACGGGGGAGGGTCACAGAGAGAAGGAGACACAGAATCTGAGCTGTCAGCACAGAGCCCGATGCGGGGCTCGAACCCATGGACCGTGAGATCATGACCTGAGCCGAAGTCGGACGCTTAACCGACTGAGCCACCCAGGCGCCCCAAGTTTATTTATTTTTGAAAGAGAGAGTGAATGAGCAGGGGAGGGGCAGAGAGAGGGAGAGAGAGAGAGAGAGAGAGAGAGAGAGAGAGAGAGAATCTCAAGCAGACTCCCTGCTGTCAGTGAAGAGCCAGACATGGGGATCAATTCCATGAACCGTGAGATCATGACCTGAGCCAAAATTAAGAGTCAGACACTCAACCAATTTAGCCACCCGGTGGGTGCCCTGCTTTTACTTTCTTCATGCTTTTCTTACCATGTTGGAGATATTCATCAAATGTTGTGATTCTTGGGTTGCTATTCATATTTAAGAATGAAACTCTAAAAATTGTATTAGAGGGACACCTGGGTGGTTCAGTTGGCTGAGCATCTGATGTAGGCTCAGGTTATGATCTCGTGGTTCATGAGTTTGAGCCCCACGTCAAGCTCCCTGCTGTTAGCCTGGAGCCTGCCTTGGATCCTCTGTCCCCGCCCCAACCCGCCCCTCCCCTGCTGTGCTCTCTCTCAAAAATAAATAAACCTTAAAAAGAAAAAAAAAGTAAACATTTCATTAGAAATTCCCTGTGTGAGTACTAACTTGGGAAATTCACAAGTAGATGTTGTAGTAATGAACTAGCATTTTACTGAGCTACCCCAACTGTAAATGTCTGGAGAACTTTTTTTTTTTTTTTTTTTTTTTCCTGTCACTCTTCTATTTCTCTGGGAACTGAGCATTTCCTTAATGCACCTTTTCTGATCCACTGAGCAAAAGTTGTCTGGCTGGGCAGGGTCATTTTAGAAAGGAAACGGGGGTCTAACTATTTCATATGTAGACTTTCACCAATCCCTCCTATTTTGAGTCTGCATCTGATTTCCCCGTCAGTGACCTACCTGGCAGGTCCCAAATGTTGAGGATTTACAGTCTCTGAGGGGAACTGGCCCTCCCCTTCATTCTTAGGTTTTGAATTCTTCCTCTCTGCTCAATTAATTACTATTCCTTCATCTACTTTCTATCTTCCAAACACGAATCCTTGGCCAAACACTTGTTGCAATCTGTAATTCTCTGTTTTTCCCTCCTCTTATCTTTGTTTTTTGTAGGTGCATACCTTTTTTGTTTCTTTGCTGTCATTTTAGTGGGATTTGAAGAAATGGGGGGTAGAGGCAGAATGCTTATAGACAGATCACAATTGTAAGCAGTACTCCAAAGTGTGTCTTATTCAACACACACTTCAGTGCCACTGGCTAGAACACAGTTGGAATACTGGATGACTGCTAAGTACACGAACTTGATGAATTTATGTAGTATTAATGATTTAAGAAAAACAAACGATGATGTTTATTGAACTTTTGACCTAAGGCAGGGGATCATCAGAACCTAAAATTAAAAATCCCTGTCATACAAAAAATGAATAAGAAAGAAAGAAAGAAAGAAAGAAAGAAAGAAAGAAAGAAAGAAAGAAAGAAAAAAGATAGGAAGGAAGAAAGGTCATAAACATGTTAACTGTAGCTATTTTTTTTAAGAGATCCTACATTTATTAATTTTTTATTTTTTTTTTTAATTTTTTTTTCAACGTTTTTTATTTATTTTTGGGACAGAGAGAGACAGAGCATGAACGGGGGAGGGGCAGAGAGAGAGGGAGACACAGAATCGGAAACAGGCTCCAGGCTCCGAGCCATCAGCCCAGAGCCTGGCGCGGGGCTCGAACTCACGGACCGCGAGATCGTGACCTGGCTGAAGTCGGACGCTTAACTGACTGCGCCACCCAGGCGCCCCTATTAATTTTTTAAAGTAACCTCTACCCTCAACATAAGGCTCAAACTCACAACCCTATGACCAAGAGTTGAGTGCTCCACTGACTGAGCCAGGCAAGTGCCCCTACTTGTAGCTGTTTCTATCTATATATGGACACAGTTATATTCATCTTTGTATTTTTATACATCTTCTAAATTTTATGCATTGTGCATCAGTGTATTGAGTGTGAATGAGTGTATGGGAGAAAATTTCAGACAGAGCTGTGAGCTGGAGGAGGGAGCATTCCTGGCAGAGGAGGCCTGGTAAAAGAAATAAAAGTACATTAGTGTGGCTAGAGGATAGCAAGTGAGTGAGAGGGTGATGTGAGATGAATTTGGAGAGAGAGGGAGAGACCTAATAATGTGGAAGGTCACATGAAGAATTTTGGATTTTACTAAGTGCAATGCGAAGCCACTAAAAAGTTTTAATCAAAGAAGTGACAATAAACAATGTGCATGTATATATACTAAAGTAGGCTCCATGAAGGGGGCATGTGGGCGGCTCAGTTGGTTGGGTGTCCAACTTCGGCTCAGGTCATGATCTCATGATTCGTGGGTTCAAGCCCCATGTTAGGCTCTGTGCTGACAGCTCAGAGCCTGGAGCCTGCCTCAGATTCTGTGTCTCCCTCTCTCTCTGCCCATCCCCCTCTCAAATAAATAAATATTAAAAATTTTTTTCTTTTTTTTTTAAGTAGGCTCCATGCCCAATGTGGGGCTCGAAGTCACAACCCCAAGATCAAGAGTCACATGCTCTGTCAATCAAGCCAGACAGGCACCTAGAAATAATTCATATTTTTAAATGATCCCTATTGCATGTAGAATAGATTGGAGATGGGGCAAGAAAGTAACTAATTACAACTCTTGCGACAGGAGATAATGGTGACTTGGACTAGGGTGGTAATGGACAAGGAGAGAAATGGATGTGAGAAATATTTTGAATGATGAGAGAAAGCAAAAGGTTAAGAATGCTTCCTAGGTTTCTGTTGTAAACAAATGTGTGAAAGCAAATTTACGTGTAAAGAAGAAGAAGGCAAGAGACACAGGATTTGGAAAAAAAAATAATTGGGAGTTCAATGTGGGATGCTTGTAAGTTACCCATTGGACACATCAAATAGCTGGTTATCAAGATCTAGAATGGAGGTTAGGATCGGAGGTAAAGGTTAGGTATTATCTATATATAGATGGCATTTAAAGTCACAGGAATGGATGAGTTTATCTAGGGAGAAGAAAAGTATGCATGAAAAGAATAGAAGACAGAGGAGAAGAGAAGCCTTGAAGAGTTTCATATTTAAAAATTTTTTTTTAACGTTGATTTATTTTTGAGACAGAGAGAGACAGAGCATGAACGGGGGAGGGTCAGAGAGAGGGAGACAGAATCTGAAACAGGCTCCAGGCTCTGAATTGTCAGCACAGAGCCCGACGCGGAGCTCGAACTCACGGACCGCAAAATCATGACCTGAGCTGAAGTCGGCTGCTTAACCGACTGAGCCACCCAGGTGCCCCAAGAGTTTCATTTTAAAGGATAGGGAGAGGAGGACTCTCCTGAGGAGACTGAGGGAGTAACTAGTCAGGTAGTTTAAAACTAGAAGAGGTCTATGGTACCAAAAATGAGGGTTTCAAAAAGGGAGAAAGTGGTCAATTGTATTTATTGCAAAGAAGACAGGAAAAACGTCCCTTGATTTTGGCACCATGGAGGTCATTGATTGCTATAGTGAGATAATCAAGTGGATTGAGTTCTGCTGTAAATACCAGAGAATCAATTTACAGTGGATTAACCCTTGCAACATCAGAGTCAGCTGGATCCAATTTTAGAGTTTGAGTTTCTTTTCTGAGAGGTTCTAACTATTTATAAGGATGGGTATTTCATGACCTTTATTCTTTCTTAAACTCCTGTTTTTTTCCAAAGAACAAAAAGTAAGTGTACTTTAAAAACGGTCTAGCTTGCAATTACCATATGGGTCCACTGAACCCTTTCATAATTTATGGGATCCCACTGATCTTAATTTTCTTTACCTTTAAACATTTTGCTATAACATCATCCAGGAATTATTTCAATACTACTCAACAACTATTCCCAACTATGCTAGAGAAGACAAAAATAATAAGAAAACAATTTGGAATTGCCTAGAAGGTTTATTCAATGGTAAAATAAATCATCACTATTACATCATCCTGCTATTATCTTATTGTATTGTCCAAAGCACTACATCATCTCTTAAGAAGGTATTAAAAAAATCTGGAGACATTATCTTTGTAGTTTTTTATTAAAGCTTTTATTAATCACTGATGAGAATTCAAAAATTTCATTTTTCCCCCATAATGCCAAGGAAAAGAACTTGATAGAGGAAAATACTTCAAATATATTATAAAAATCAGAAAATAATTGCAAAAAGACAAACAAAAGCACTCTAGACTTTAATGATGATGGTGAAATCTATCATATACAAGTGAAATACCAGATGATGAGTCTTTATTTATTTTTTAAAGATTTTGTTTTTGTTTTGTCTTTTAAGTAATCTCTGCACCCAATGTGGGGTTTGAACTTACAACTCTGAGATTAAGGGTTGCATGTTCTACCGACTGACCCAGCCAGGCACCCCTAGATGATGAGTCTTTAGATAATGGTATCCTAAATTTTCTCAAATTCAAGAACTGATAATTCCATGATATATTTTTATTTATTTTTTAAATATCTATTTATTTACTTTTGAGAAAGAGAGAGAGAGAGAGATCAAATGGAGAAGGGACAGAGAGAGAGGGAGACACAGAATCCAAAGCAGGCTCTGTCCGGACTACGAGCTGTCAGCACAGAGCCCGACATGGGGCTCGAACTCACAAACTGCAAAATCATGACCTGAGCTGAAGTTGGAAGCTTACCCAATTGAGCCACCCAGAGGCCCCTCCACAATATATTTTTAAAGATAAAAAGGAAATACGGTATTCATAACCATTCCACAGGAATGACTTCATTATTCATTATTTTGCAACAAGGACTTGAGCCATCCAAAAAAGATGTGATGTATTCTGTCATCTTTTTTGATGTTTTGCATCATACATACTTGATATAGTTTGCAAGTCAACAACTGCTAAAGGCAATGTATATGCAAAGGTGATTGGAAGGAAATCAAGATATAGAGAGGAAAAATGCATTGAATTGCTAATTCATTTTTCCTTTAGTTTTATTGAGATATAATTGACATATATTGTATAAGTTTAAGGAGTCCAATGTGTTTGAGTTGCTAGTTCTAATGTTGTTTATAAATCTAAAAATGAAAATGTTTCACAGCCAAGAAGTAAAGAAGATGGCTATCTTCAATAAAATTGCAAGCCATCAAAAATTTCAAAAGTGTTTTTGTTGATTCAAGTGCAAGAAGAAGCAAAAGTAATAATAAGCTAGTGCATCTGAGATGTATTCTTAATCTGGAGTCAGTATTTATGAGATGATTGTGTTCCTGGTTCAATATGTTATGTTGACTGATCAATAGTTGTATTTAAAGGATATGGCCTGGGGCACCTGGCTGGCTGAGTCAGTGGAGCATGTTGAGTCTTGATCTCAGTGTTGTTTGAGTTCCATGGGCATAGGGATTACTTTAAAAAATAATAATAAAGGACATGGCCCATTTAGGGTAATTTTCCTTTAATTGCAGGAAAATATAGACTAAAAATCTGAATTTACTATGTTTAAATTCTTATTAAACATTTAAAATTGTTTTACTATTCCTTTATTCTTGCTTCTTATAAATGACTTGCAAAATGACTTAAAAATATGAAGTAAAAAGCAGATCCATTGGTGATGATTGGTGTACTGAGGGTTAAAGAAGCAGGGGTTTATTTGTTTCATATAACAAGCAATAGAGGACACAAAACAGGACCCTCTCTTACAGACTGTTTTTGGCTTCAGATAACAGAAATATCATCTCATCAAATGGGGAAGGTCAGCTCAGGGTTATGGATCAACAATGTATTAAGGACACAGCTTGCTTCCACCTCTCTGCTCTGCCATCTCCAGAACTGGTTTCATGCCCAGGCTGGTAGCAACATCGGTAGCATTACATGTCAACACACAACATACACAGGGAGAAAACAACAACAACCCACGTCTCTCCTTATAGTTCTCTATTAAGACCGAGAAAACATTCTCCAGGATCACTTTCCTCTGGCTCCTTTCCTTCTTGCCTTCTTGGCTGGAATGGCCTCAAGCGCTCATTCCTGAACCAACACCTTGCAAAAGCAATGAGATTACTCTTAGATCACTTAGACCGAGTTTGGGGATAATGTCAGTTTACCCTGAGGCACGCTGGCCTGGGGGAGGGATGGACACCTGAACAAAACTGGGGTTGCGTTGGGAGGAAGGGGTAACAGATATTAGGTAGGCTACAGTGTACCAGGCAGTCTAACTGTACAATTGAAACTCCTAAAGGAACTTCCAGAACACGCATTAACTGAAGAGAACTGTCACCAGGACTCAGAACAGAGTAAGTAAATCAGCTCTTTTACAATTCCCCCTTTTCCATCTTAAGTGTTACTCTAACATCTCCCAAGAGTTCAGGATATTGTTTTACTTCCTCCTCTTGACAGCTGCATACAGGAGCAGCCAGCTGATAGATTTTCTAAGAGGGAGTGAGGGTATAAAGTGAATTAGATGTATGGAATCAGGAGACAAGCCACACAACTGTGCTGGAGACTGGGAGTGGGACAAGCTTCAGGGAAGAGGCAGTGACCAGTGCATGACAGGCAAAAGATGAGGTTTTGAAGAGGCCTTGAAAAGACAAGAAGAGAAATAATGAAACTGGGATAGGAGAGCTGTCTAGAGCTAGCTCCCCAGATTTTGCTGGTTAGGATTTTTGTTTGCTTTTAGAATTCAGAGCAAGAGGTGTGGCCAGAACCAGAATGAGGAAGAATGTGTGTTGAAAGGAAGCAAAGTGAGAAAAGGGGGAGAAGGGAAGCATTTTAGTTCCTTTTTTTCTCTCCTAACTGAAGTTGGTCCTTAATAGTTTGAGATGCACATACTCCCTTTATAGTTGCCCAGTGAGGATCAAAATTGAGGGTGATGTCTGGGGCAGGCTGATTTTTAAATTGCCTCTTTTGGGTGATGCTGCACATTTGGACTGGGCTGGAATTAAACTAGTCCTTGGAGGTGAGGAACAAGGGACATCATGCCAAATTCCTCTTTAACGTGCAGTTACAAAAGTTGTAGGCTATCAACAGTATGCACTTCAGTTTGGGGAATAAAGGACATTTTCTGAGCAAGGACAGGGTAAGGGAGGGTGGTGAAGTTCCCGCCATAATATAACTTGGGGCCATGTCTTAATAAAGTCACAATGGATGAAGCCAATATCTGCTATACAGGATACTAACCAATACTAGTGGTCTCATGAGGTAGATGCTCCCAGTAAACAGAGAGAAATACCAAAGTTGCAAATCAGGGTTCTGTGTACACTCCATTGTGCAAAACAAGGATTGCTTACTGGCAAGAACACTTAATCCACCATTTTAATAGAAGAGATCGGAAAGGAAAACGTGACTGAGTTTCAATTTCTACCATCTTTCCCTTACCTTTGTGAAATTTCAGCACATCATTATTTACAGCTAGTTTACTACAAGAGCCAGAAGAGGTATTTTTGATTACTTATATTCAGGGAAATACATTTGCTTTTTTTGAGTTTCCAAGAGTCCTTCTTTGAACAAGTCTAAGGGAATCCAGGTGAGTCACCGTTCACTGCTCATGAAGAAGCTAGGAGAGGCAGGGTTGGAATCTTACTTTTATCTCTATGACTCCTCATCAGAAAAACTGAAGATCTAACGCTATAAGGCAGATTAAGAAGCTGCTTTGAGTCAGGCACGTTCCTTCACCACCACAGCCTGTTGGGAGAGTTCTGCACCAGAGACTAAAGTTCTCACCGAGATTGGGTGGGACTGGATAGGAAAGCCAAGTCAAATACCCCTCCCTTCTCCAAATCAAATAACATCTATCCGTTGTTGATATCAGATTATTATGTGCCTTGATGGTTAAATATGTACTAGGAAAGCATTCTCTTGTTACAAAATAGCTTCTCTTAATTTTCTAAATCTATGTGGTGAATTCCATGTGTTTTTTAATTTCACAAGCAACTTTTTATATAACTACGGTATAGTGACCCAAGATGCTAAAGATCGAACAACTAAGGAGTTTAAATTAAAAACCAAAAAAAAAAAAAAAAAAAAAAAAGATGGAGAGATCTAATCGATATGGTAGAAACATGCCAATATCTTGGGTGTTGTGACATTCGAATCAGTCCTGTGAAACAGCAACCTCATGTCTTAAACCCTTCCCAGCGCCATGGGGTTTCTATAAACGAGCCCTTGCACCTGCACAAAGCCAGGACCCAAGTTCAGGGGCTTTGTCTCAAAAGAACAAAGATCGGCCCAGCTGCTCTCTCGCTTTCGAAAGAATGCAGCCACCTCCAGCCCCACGCGCCGCTCGCGGAGCCACGTCCCTCCCGCAGCCCACCCCTGCCGCGCGGCGACCGCCCCCGCCTCCTGGGCCCCTTTAAGCGCCGCTCCCGCCCCGCCTCCGCTCCCCGCGTGCTGGGAGCACAGGGCCGCCAGATCCGGGCCTCGCCTCCCACCGGGGTTACGTGAGCCCGGGGCGGGCGGCCGCCCGGCCAATGGCCGCGCCTGGGCGGCCGCGCTCCTCCCGCGCCGCCGCTGCCGCCGCCGCCGTGGGGCTGCGGGCTCCTCCCGCAGGAGATAACTGTCAGCGCGCGAGGCGGCGGCGGCGGCGGGCCGGCTCAGTCATATGACCGGCCTCCGGCGGCCCCGACGCCGAGCAGAGTTACTCAGCCGCAGCGGCCCCGCGCTCCCACAAGGCTGGGCGGCCGCGCCGCCGCCGCCGCGATGGCCCCGCCGCCGCGGCCGCCGCCCCCGGCTGCGCGCTGAGCTGCCGGCCCCCCGAGCGCCACGGCCGGAGCTGCAGCGGCGGCGGCAGCATCATGGCCCCGACCCTGCTCCAGAAGCTCTTTAACAAAAAGGGCAGCGGCAGCGGCGGCAGCTCGGCGTCGGCGTCTGCCCAGGGCAGGGCTCCCAAGGAAGGACCCGCGTTTAGGTGAGGGGGCGCCGCGAGGCGAGGCTGGAGCGGGACCGGAGTTGGCTTCGGTACCCGCCGGGGGAGGGAAGGAGAAGGGAGTGGGCCGCCCGGGACGTCGCAGCCCAGCGCCGGCACCGGGTCCCGGGCTTGTCATCGTGGACGCGCCTGATCCGAGTGTGGCTCCGAAACCTCTGTGACCGGGAGGGTCCTTTCCTCCCTCCGCTTCCTCCCTCCCTCTCTTTCCCCGCTACTCAGGGTCCCTTCCTCCTTGCAGAGAGTTCTCTTGTGTTCCTTGGGATTCCCAGGCGTGCGCTTGCTTGGCTGTGCAGACGGGAGATTCGCCCTGAATTGGGGTGAACCCCTTCCCGGCAGAGCCGCCTGGACGCCTCTGCGGGCGCTGCAAAGCTGTGTGCTGTCATTTTGAGGGCAGCTCCAACCTATTGTGTACGTGACAGTATTTTGAAGTTATGAAGGAGCAACAGTCACGAAAAAGGCATCTTCCTTCCTTCTTGTTGTGTGTGACAAGCTCTCAAACGGATGAATGAAAGTGTGTAATTTGCACATCTTTTCGAAGGTTGATGCCGCCTGATGTATGGAAAGAGGGAGTAAAATGCTTTTATGAAATGGCTGAGGTTTTAATTTAACAATGCTGATGCACGTATTTAATAGATCCGACCTTGTGAACACACACCTTTGACAAATTGACAGTATTTATTGAGCGCTTACCATCTTAAATGCTTTATGGTGATTTCTTTCATTTATTATTATTTTTTTAACAACCCTGTGAGGTAGGTGCTATTTTAACTCCCATTTTACAGATGAGGAGACTTAAAGTCGGGAGAACTTCAGCAGCGTGTCCAGGATTCACCACAGTACAGCGGCAGAGCCTGCATTTTGACCCAAGCAGTCTGACCCCAGAATCCACTTTTTTAAATGTCTGCGTTATTCTGCGTTCGAGAGCTAACTTTTAGAAGATGACTTAAGATGCCCGGTGTTGCCTTTCAGCACACTTATGTTGGGAAGTTTATTCATGTACCTATACCAGTTTTATCCAGCAAATTTTTAAATCGAGTATCCACTTCCAATGGTGACACGCTGCTACCGCTTTTTGGCCAGAATGTCTTGCAGAAGCAGTTTATTATTAAACAAGTTCAGAACCAGTATTAATAGACCTTTTAAGAGTTTGAAGTGAAACTTCCGAGTAAATTTTGGATTAAGTTTTGTGTTCTAGAGTTTGCTTTTCTTGAATTCCGTTCTTTTAAAAACATAGCTCCTTGCTGCAGTTTTGTGAATATTACATACCCGTATTTTGTGTTCGTGAAGTGTGTGTGGGTGTGGTGTTATTTGGAAGGTAAATCGTGAGGACTTTAAACTGCCCTAGTTAAATTCTCCTGTTTCCTTTAGGCCGACCGAATCCTTATAATTTGAGTAGGGAATCCCATTCCGTTCACCACTTTGAGTACTACTGATGTCGTGTCCCTTCTCAGAATGGTAGAATTACTTCAGACCCAGGGTATGGAATGTCTTCTCTTCCCTGCAAGTAACCCAGACTCGACTAAGGGAACAAAGCCTGGAGAGAAAAGGGCATGTGTGTTACCAGTGTCTTTACTTTGGCAGCCCTTGTCAAGGACATTTAAAGCCATTTTAATGTTGGTGGAGATAGTGGGGTTACACTGTCACTGTTTCCTGTGCTCTCTGCCCAGTTGCCCACTGCCATTTCCTCCATCCACAAGTTTAATTGAGTGTATTTTGAACAAAAAAATTGTGGCTATATTTAGGGCCTGGCCATATTAGGGAAATTGATTCCCACTTTGTGGGAACATTTTCAGTATAGTGTTCTGATGTCCCATTGGTGTATAATGAAGAACACAAAAGTATGCCAAAGACTTTTTTTTTTTTTCTTGACCTCGTTAGGATTTTCTACAAGTTTTTGAGGTACAGTTTTGAGATAGGTAGGGAGAATTGGAGCTCTCAGCTGAACGTTTCACTTGATGAGGCCCTTTAGCAGTGTCCCTGCCAGGGGTCATCATGGAAAAAGAAGTGAACTAGCAGATGTCTGTACAGACTCAGGAAGGTGGGGACAAATCAACCAGCGCACATCAGATCAACAAAGGACACCCAAGCAAGTCTTTCCTCCTGCTCTCTCCACCTAGTGTAACTCTGAGATGCAGTATAGCCCTCCTGGGAAAAGTCTCCTAGAAAATTTCCTGTAGTATAACCCTCCTGGGAAAAGTCTCCTAGAAAATTTCCTTTTCTTGCCTTGTGCTTCATTTTATTCACATTTTACGAAATAGGAGCTGGCATGTGCTTTTTGGGGAAGTGGGTGCCTTCCTTATACAGGGGATTAGCTGCCCTTAGGAATCCACTTTATATATGAATAGATTTTGAGAAGTTAAGCTAAAACCCTCAGGTTAAAAATCTAGTATTCCTAACATGAATTTATTTTTCAGGGCATTTAAATACAGTATGTAACTTGTAAATCTTGAGGATGAAATTCTGCTGAGGAATCCGGTAGACTTTTGGGGCAGTTTTGTAGCTTTTATTACATATTTTGGAGAAAAGCCTAAGTAAAATTAAGATCCAACTGTATTTATTAATTAATTTGTTGTTGTTTGTTTTAGAGTTTGTGGAAGCCTTTTTTTTAATTTTAATTTTAATTTTTGAGAAAGAGAGAGAGCGTGAGCAGGGGAGGGGCAGAGAGAGAGGGAAACACAGAATCTGAAGCAGGCTCCAGGCGCTGAGCTGTCAGCACAGAGGCCGACAAGGACTCAAACTCGTGAACCGCGAGATCATGACCTGAGCTGAAATCGGAAGCTTAACCAACTGAGCCACCCAGGCGCCCCAGTGGAAGCCTTTTTATATCTTTTCTCTTTCTGTCATGGACTTTCACTAGTTATTTTAAACTTTTCTCCAATTCTCTGAAGCTCTGCCTTTTGTCAAGTTTGCCCTTCATGTTACTCTGTTTACTCTTGTGCACTTCCTAGTCACTTCCCTGGGTTTCTTACTGTTCTCTCACCCCCTGGTTTTCACTCACTATAGTTGATGAAAGAGGAAATTTTCTGTCCAATCTAAGTAGCTAATATCATAGGTCGTTTTCAGATCTTCATGTTTTCTGGCATTCCATCTAAAAAGGGAATCATCACAGTCAAGGTTCCTTCTTAAATGTATTTTATTTGGGATCTCAACAAAAGCCCTTTCATAGCTTTGAGGAAAGAGACTTCTAGGAAAACAAAAGAAACCAAAAGAGATTGAATTTCCATGTTTGGGAGAAGTAGTTAGGAACAATATATGATTATGGTATCTGTGAAGTGTAAGCTCTATTTAAAGTTATAAAGTTCCATTATGGTCTTGAAATTTGAGAGTATCCTCTATTTGCTGGTCTTCAGAAAGCTTTCACTTTGAATTAGTTGGTACATAAATATTTATTTGAACAACTCTTTGTTCTAGAAAGTTAAAGTAGAACAAAAAGAGGTGATGTGTCTAGAGGTTCAAGTCAGGAATAAAATTGGGTTCCTGGTCACCTTGGATTTGAGATCAGCATGTTCATATAGGAAATTTTAAAAGCCAAGGTATGCCTGTATGCCCATTGACTTGCATATCTGGTTCAGGTTGGAGGTTTTATTTTAAAGTTTGTGTTGTTTTTGTTTTTTTTTTCAATGTCTCTGTTAAATTAGTAGACCAGTCTTCACCTAAAATATATATGCAACAGAGAGGTGAAAAGCTCATAGGTTGTCAAATATTTTATTTTGGACCCGTTAGATGAAGTGAGTAAGCTTATATATCACCTGGGACATGAGGAATGAGTGGAGGCATTTCAGCTGTTTGGTAGCTAGCTATAAAATGCTAGAAGTAGACTCCATTTTTTCTCCCCTCCAGTCCTGAATATCTAAGGCCAAATGGCCTAGTTAGTACTAATCCATATTGTTCTGTTAGAACAAATTTAAGTAATCTGTTACAGGGTTAGTATAAGTATAATTTAATCCACTTATCATTATCAAATAACATCTGATGCCCATGTGCTTGTGGCTTTGGCTCCACCTGTACAAATCAAGGTAGGACACTCATGACACAGGACACAGATTATTTGCCAAGATAAATAAACAGCAAAGTACACATTGGACACTATAACAAGAAGATCATTGAAACACTGATAAAGAGTAAATCTTTACGTTAAGTAAGGCATTAAGAACTCACTGTTCTCATGTTTCGTGTGACTGAGGGTAGGAGTATAAATTAGTCTTCTCTTGGACAGAGGGAAATTACACAGAAGGGCTTCCTCCCCGCCCACTGCCAGTTCCCAGGATATATGCATTTCTAATGAGATTTTTCTGAAGTAGGGAGAATATTCTGGAGAAAACTCAGTGTAGTTCCACTGCACTCATTTTTAATGCCTATAACCTAAGACATGTGACACACATGGGACAAATAGCACTTTTGATTTCTTTTTTTTCTACTTTCTAAAAGTCTTCCTGGAAGTTTCCTTGCCTGCTGTTTTGGATTTATTGGCATACTCTTTACATCCTATCTCCTTGTCCTGAAACATGCCGTACACCGTTGGGGGCTGTTAGAGATTTTTGGCAGAGGTAAAGAAGGGACTGTTCCAGCTAATGCAGTGGGCTCTGTTAAAAGCACTTGGAAGACAAATGGAGGAGATCATTGATTTAGTCTTGCCTCAGTCACCATGTCGACATGGGCCTGAACAAGTCTCTTGATTTCTCTGGTTCTCAGTTTTATCATTTGTAAAGTCACAGCACCAGTCCTATGTCATAGGATTACATAGGTGGTACAGAGGTAATATAATGAGTTTGAAAATCTTTTTCAAAATAATCAAATGTGGTGCAAACTGATTTTAAGTATTACCAAGGAGCCTTTTAAGTCATGGAGTTGAGTATTATTCACATTCAGGCTTTTATTAAAATTGAACCATTTTTCAGAGACTTGAGATAGAACTGAAGTGACATGTTTTTATTTACTTTTTTTTTTTTTTTTTTTTTTTACCTTGACATTGTTAGTGGTGACATAGAAACCCAAGTTTCAGAGGAGTGTTAAAGACACACAGCAGGCTGTAACTCAGACCTGGATAGAGGTGACTGAGAGTTCAGGAATATTTTTAGGAGTATGGTGTATTTGTTTTTCAGAATTATATGCTATTTTTCTTATCAAGAAAAAAATCTTATTTAGCTGAAGGGGGAATATTGTTAGGCAGAATGATACCGTTGCACAATGGATGATACTCTGCAGCAGCCAAATCATTGTTTTGTGTGTGTGTGTGTGTGTATGCATGTGTGTGTACACATATACATGCACACGTATACGTATATGTATACACACAGAAAGGAGTTCTCAGTATAAAAAGCAAAAGCAAGATACAAACTTACAGGGATAGTTTTTAAAAATAGGAATGTGATGGATGCTGCATGTACGGAAGAGAGCAGCCCTGCACACCAGCCGGTGGCTGCCAAAAGGGGTGGCTGAAAATTTAACTTTACTCTTCTGTGTAGGATTTTTTGTTGGATTTTGCTCTGATGAATTTGTGTGGCTTTTGTGGTTTCAATTATTTTAACTGTTGAATGCCTTTGAGTATTTTACACTGTGAGGTGGAGGTGTGTGGGAGGGTAAGGATAATATTTGTGGAGAAGCCTGATTTGAATAAAAACTCTTTGTAGAAGTTTTCCTCTTCATTAAAATAACTGGTAGTTCCTGTTATTAAAAGTAATATGCAGTGAATTTTAATGTGCTTAAAACCTCAGTCCATTACAAGCCTCAGGAGGCCAATTTAATTGTTGGTATTGATAACTGTAGGCAGTATACATGTGCAAAATTTTTACTAGTTGGGCAGGGTCACTGCTTCCCCCACGCTTCAGAGCCCACTGTAATCTTCATCAGAACGGAGGTTAGGAGCTGCCTGCAGGTCTTCAGTTGGTGACTGAGAGAGAGCTCTAATTAAGATTTATTTGAAACGTGTTTAGAAAAAAGTGTCACAACCTTCTAGATGTGGGAGAACTTGGAGAAGTTAAGGGGCTGGGATCAGATATCTTTAAAGCTAAGATATGTATTATAATTTTAAGTTCTGAAATGTGAATTGGTCATGTTACACATTGTCATTTGGCTTAGTACATGGTATTGAAAGATGGGCCAGGCATGTGGTGTTGTAATGCATAGAGTATAGATCTAAAGAGAGCGTTGATTTTTGTCATTGTGGCTTAAGGTTGTGTTTCTCATGGCTTACTTGTGAGGTCAGTGTAAGGAAGCCACTTTGCTGTTTTGTTTCCTTGGCAAAGGAAGTTGTAAAAGATTGTCTTTGCGCTCATGAAATGCTTTGGCTGTCTGTGTGAACTCCTGGTGGGTGAATCTGATTTGGAAACTGGCACTGTGCTGATTTCTCCAGCCACTGTTTTTCTTGGTGTGGGCGAAAAGGAACAAATGTTTTATCCTGATTGTACGAGTCCCTTGCCTAGTGTGAATTGTTAGGACTGCACTATGAGGTCATGTCCTTGGCTGTAAAAGTAGTATGTCTTTCCCTTTTGCTGAAATATTTGGTGAGTTCCTACTTACCAAGTATTCTTTATCTCAGGTTTGTGAAAAATGATTATTATGTAAAAGAGGAAAAACAGGATGGACTTTTCCAGCTAACTGGGCATGTAATAGTGATTTCCCTCAACTCCACCCCGTCTGTAAATGGAACATCCATGACTCACTTCTCAGGGCCACACAGGCACTTTTGTAACCAGTGCTTGAATGGGAGGGTGGGATGGGGATGGAAGGAGATGGGCTGGCATCCCACTTGTGTTTAGCCAGAATCTGTCCAGCTGCCTTTATAATGGACTTCTGAAAAGGACAATGTGCCTTCTCACACACCATGCTACATATTTTTTTTTCTTATTGCATTTTCTGTTTGTGCCAAAATAATGCAATACATTAAATGCAATAAATGCATTCATTAATACTGTAACGTTGTGGGTAAGTGTTGTATAGCAGAGTGTTCTTTCTGTTACCTAAGATTTTGGTATTAGCATGGATAATCTGGATCCCTGATTACCATATTGCTTTCTCCTTAACTGTATGCCTTTCATTTATATATATTTAGAATATTTTTCTAATTATTTGTCCCCGTATTCTTGCTTGTACTCTAGAATTTGTGCCCAGCATAGTGTTGTAAAGAGATATGTATACTGCTTAATAAAGCTGACCTTATCACCACACCTGACTTTTTTAAGTCATAAATGAGGACTTTTCTGTACTTGCTAGAATACATTTTTATTTTTTTAATTTTTTTTTTAATGTTTTACTTATTCTTGAGAGAGAGAGAGAGAGACAGACAGAGCATGAGCGAGGGAGGGGCAGAGAGAGAGAGAGGGACACAGAATCCAAAGCAGACTCCAGGCTCTGAGCTGTCAACACAGAGCCCGACATGGGGCTCGAACTCATGAGCTGTGAAATTATGACCTGAGCCGAAGTCAGACACTCAACTGACTGAGCCACCCAGGCGCCCCTAGAATACATCTTTAAATAAGTGATCACTGGTGTTTGATTATTCAGTGATGTCTAATTGAAAATGACAACCAATTCATGCAAGGTCCCTAAGTGAAAGTATGCATGGGTGCAGTAGAAATTTATCTCCAGAAAGCTGAGGGGGACAGATTGAGAACCTACATATCTGGTGGGGACTTCAGTCTAGTTTCCAGCAAGGTTAGTTGCACGTTGGAAGTTAATGATTATGTAGCACATGTGAACAGCTTAAACTCTGTGTGTTTATGATGGAAATATTTTTTTCTAAGAAAATTGATAGTCCACGTATTTGAATACACCCTGGGTTACGTTGTATAATAGACATAAGTAGAAATTGAACAGGTACATGAATTTACTTGACAATTTAACATAGCAAGAAATAAACTTACAAGTGTCTGCTTTTCCTTGATGTAGGGTACTTAAGACCCTGTAATACTGAATGTAATTCTAAGTGCAGTACTGCCAAGATTTAATGGTCAGCTATCGTTGAATTTTATTTATTTGTAGCCTATTCTAACAAAAAAGTATGTGTGTGTGTGTGTGTATTTAATGTTTTGTCCCTGAAAATTTCCAGAGAATAGATTAACATTTAATCTAACAGTTTGACAAACAGAAAAAAAGAATTGGCTTACAAGTACACATGTATCAGTTAAGTTGCATCAAGTGGATTTTTGCATTTCATTGGATAAATTATGCTAACTAAACTTTTCATTCAGTTGTCATGGCAACCCTATTTCTTCACAAGTTGAAGACAAGTTAGATGTTAACCTGCACGTTCCTGGAGAGATGAAACAGGTGTTGATTTAAGATGTGTTAGGAAGAGGCAACAAAATCACCAGTCTAATCTGTTCTGCCTTTTAACACCTTATAAATACTTCATACTGCCAACTCTCTCTCCCTGGTGTATCCTGAAGATTGGACATTTTCTTTTTTCTTACGTTTGAAACCATTAGGGTTATAGAAAAAAAAATTGTGTGTTATCAGTTACCTCTTAATTGTCCTTATTTACCCAAGTCTTTTATAAAATATGATGGAGAAATAGTAATAAGATCCTGTAAATTTCCCACTTTATTTATTTGTGATTTTTTAAAGTTTACTTATTTTGAGAGAGAGACAGGGAGAGCAAGAGGGAGAGAGAGAATCTTCATCAGCACAGAGCCTGATGTGGGGCTCGAACTCCTGAACCATGAGATCATGGCCTGAGCCGAAACCAAGAGTCAGATGCTTAACTGACTGGGCCACTCAGGTTCCCCTAAATTTCCCACTTTAAAGCATATATTTGAAGTAATTGAATGAAACAAGGAAGTGTACATGCTATGGTTAGAGCACCGATATGGGAGTTCTTCTAAATCCTAGCCCTGTCATTGTGTCTGTAGTGCTTAATGTAGTGCGAAATGGTTGCATTTAATAAATAGCTGTTGAATGAATGAATGTATTTAAGAGTTTTGAAAACTGACAATCCTTAAAGATTCTCTGGTATTCCAGAATCGGATCTCTTGAAATAATAGTGCTTTTTTTGTAGGGAACTTCTTTCTTTATGTTTCTGGCATGCATTGTGACATTGCTTAAAGGAATCTTATTTTATACAAGTCAATTTCTTTCTTCCCAGTAATTATATGAAAAATTTTCTGGTATCAAAATCATAGGATAAATATTCTAAAGGGAACTGTCTTCTCTTCAAAAAACAAAAAAAACAGCAAACACACACACACACACCCAAGTAAACTAAAAAGACACCTAAGTAATATGTCTGAGACCCAGTTATAAAATCTCGTAGCTGTTGAAAGTAAACTATTGAAAAAGTATTATGTATTATGAACCTCTCAAATTATTAGCCATGTTGATAAAATGTAAAACTCTGTTCTATACTTTTTAGATTTATTTGAATTCTTGTGTGGTTTGGTAGAACTGAAATACATTATATGATGAACTTCACTGATTGTTTTTTTCATGTTTATGATATAGCACACTTAATTATAAAAACAATATTGGTATTTTGAACCCTACAGGAACTGTGTGCATGTTCCATGAAGTAAGTACTTTAAAGAAAGGTGGAATTATTTCTGCTTTCCATTTGAGAAACCAACTTAAAAATGGGTTAGAAATCTGGCATGTTCTTTAAGAAGCTCTTAACCCAGACTGATGTATAAAGATGACCTATGCTGTGTGAGGAAGTGAGCTATGAGTAAACACTTTTCCCAAGCATAACAGGCAATGACTATTTGCTTTAGAATGGTACACTGAATAAGTTAGTTGCTAGGGCAGAAGGAGGTCGAAGAGCAGGAACTACTGTCTCTGCCCAAAGGGTGAAGAAGGACCCCTGGTAGCCTCTTGGTTCTTTCTCAGTGTGAGGGTCTCCACAGAAACCCTGTGAATATTGCTGCCTGGCCCCTGCTGTGGGATTCGATACATTTCTTAGTGCCGTGTGTTCCTGAAAATTGTCTATAAATTATGATTTGACTTTGTTCAAGATTATGAATTTTAAATGCACCTGATGAAGAAAAATGAGACAATATAAAACGATACACATTGAAGTATAAACCTCTCACTTCACACCCCTGATCGCTCTTTCCAGAGGCTACCATTATTGTAACAGTTTCTTTTATATCCTTTCAGAAATATTCAATGCAAATATAAGAAAAAAAATACTCTCTTTTCGTTCATGCAAAATGGTAGTTGCCTGTATACTGTTCTGCGTTTTGCTGATAAGTTACCTCCTGTTCCATTGAATAAATGCATGTATCAGTACTTTAGTTAGTCCCCAGTTAGCCCCCCCAGTTAGTCTGTTTTTTTTAAGTTTATTTATTTGTTTTGAGAGACAGAGAGAATGAGCAGGGGAGGGGCAGAAAAAGAAGCAGAGAGAGAATCCCTAGCAGGTTCTGCACTGTCAGCGCAGAGCTGTGGGGCTTGAACTCACAAACTGTGAGATCATGACATGAGCCTGAACCAAGAGGCAGACACTCCACTGACTGAGCCACCCAGGCACCCCAAACCCTGTGGTTCTTAAATCTGGCTGGACATTAAAGTCATCTAGAAAGCTGTAAATGCCCAAACTGCTCTCTCAGATCCAGATTCTGAGCTGAAGTCAAACGTTTAATCAACTGAGCCACCCAGGGGCCCCAGGGGCGGGGGGGGGGGGCTTCCCATTTTAATTGTGCCAAGTAATAGATATTAAGTGTAAAAAGCTAAGTGATAATATGAGAAGCAGTGGACTCCTGGGCCAAATATCCAGTGTCAGATTAAGATGAAAGCAAACAGTAAGGGCTCTTTAATCTGAGCTGGTTAGGGGAGGCTTTACAGAGGAGATAAAATCTGATGGGAAAACAGTTTCCGAGAGATGAAGAGGAGGAAGATGATTTATCTTAGAAGTGTTCCTGGATTAATGAATGAACTGTTTGTTTTTTTGTGTGTTTTTTTGTTTTTTTGTTTTGAAATAAGAATGCTCCAGTGAGGCAAGATCCATTGGGACCAGATTGTGCAGGGCCTTGAAAGCATTATTAATTTTCAGTGTAAATTTAAGTATCCCAAAGAGACGATGAGGGGTCTTCAATCTATACCTTGAAGGTTATAGATTGTGTATACCTTGAAGGTTATAGAAAGTGTAGGGACTTTGTTATGGGTCTGCATTTCTTGTGTTCAAACCTGGCTCCCCCACTTACAAGGTATGCCACATCATCCTCTCTTGAAATTTTTTCAACTGTAAAATGGATGTAAAATCGCTTTTCATGTAAGGTTGTTATGAGGACTAAATATATGTCAGTTGTGTTACACAGTGCTTGGTACCTATCAGGCATTCGATAAATGGCAGCTCTCAGAACTCTCAAGAGACTTAAATATAATGTCTCTCCCCCCAGTTTCTCTAGCTACTTCCCTGTATTAATCCCATCTCTTGAGCATCTCCAGACTGTAGGGAGATAGCAGGTAGCTTGTTGTCATCAAAAAGTGGAGTTCCTTCTTTGAAGGCATTCGGGGAGCCACTACAATTTTGAGTAATGGATTGGTGAAGCGTGTTGCTCAGCACAGGGACCTTAACCTAACTTTTGGTGCTGGGATCCAAGTTAGTGCAGTTTTACTGTGTATGATATCAGCAAGCAGAACTTATCTGTATTTCTTAGTCTTTCCGCTCTCCCCCAGTCCCAGACCTCTCATCTCCAAAGGGAAAAGCCTTAACACAAGCCAGTAGCATCATGCTCCCACCTTTTATGACTTTCTTCCCAGCCTGTGACAGAACTCATGCTTGGTAAACCTATCAGATATAGTTATCTGGGTTTTGCTTTTTGTTTTTTTGTTTTATTAAAACTTTAGTGGTTTAGAGCAGTTTTAGATTTAAATAAAAGTGAGGGGTAGGTACAGAGATTTCCCATGCAGCCCCTGCTCTCACACACGCATAGCCTCCTTCATTATTGTCATCGGTGTAGTACATTTGTTGCCAAGGATGAACCTACACTGACCCATTATATTCACCCAAAGTCTGTAGTTCACTTTAGGGTTCACTGTTGGTATTTTAGCTTCTGTGAGTTGGGACAAGTGCATAATGGCATGTATCCATCCTTATAATATCACACAGAATATTTTCACTGCCCTAAAAATCCTCTGTGCTCAGCTTGTTCATCTGTCTCTCCAGCCCCAGATATCTCTTTTTGTATCTCAGGACCTCTTTTTTTCTTTTAAGTAGTTTCCTGATAGTTCTGCTTCTTGTGTTGATTAATTTTCCAGTTATTGGTGAAAAGCCAGTTTTGGCCATGTCCTAAAATTCCAGATTTACACCCAGGAGAGGAGTGTGTGTTTGAAGACTAGCTCAGTTACTCATGATAAGTCACATTTTTTACAAATGGAAAGGGGGGTGCTGGGAATGGGAAAATGAGGAAACAAGAAAAAGGAAAAGCTTTTAATTGTCCAGTAATCTTATGAAGTGCCAAGTACTGCCCCTAATAATTTCATGCAGTACTAGTTTAGATAATGTGCCAAGAGAAGTGTGCAACCTCTGCTCGTTCCAAATAAAGCTATTAAAAAGCAGCCTAGTTCCAGTAGGCGCAAACTCAGCACTTCATAATTTGTTCGTCATTGTGTCTTCCTTCTTCCAGTCTTCCCTCCTTCAAGTCCAGGGTGTGTTGGACTTTGATCTTCCACCTGATTACCGTGCTGTACTGCTCTTTGGATTATTCCGAGTATTGAGTTTTACAGCTTGGACCATTAAAGTCAATATTGTGTTGAACGCAACAGTAGCTATGTGAGTTCTCTTGAGCTTGCCTTGACCTACTAGCATGTGAAGTAGTTGTTTAAGAGGAAGATTCTTTTCAGAATTGTGTCGTAATTGGCACTTGATTGTCAGAATTGTTTTTTTAATGTTTTGAGAGAGACAGACAGAGCACGAGTGGGGGAGGGGCAGAGAGAAGAGGGAGACAGGATCCTAAGCAGGCTCCAGGCTCCAGACTCTGAGCTGTCAGCACAGAGCCCAACATGGGGCTCGAACCCATGAACTGAGAACCTGAGCCGAAGTTGGATGCTTAACCAACTGAGCCACCCAGGCATCCTGATTGCCAGAATTGTTGTGGTCCAATCAGCAGACCATAGTAAGTAGGTAATTTACCTTGGATTAAAGTATTGCCATGATGTCAGACCTGTTCTCCTTCCTTTTATTTTAGAAACCTTTATGTGTAAGGCACTAGGTCTCTAGTACCTCAGAGATACTTTTAGTGGAGGAGGGACACAGTAATCCGCAAGGAGAAAATAACAGGGTCTCTCTTCTCCTTCATAACAAATCCTAAAGTATTATTCATCCATCAGTTATCACCTCTTTGTTTAGGAGACTCCCCTTTTCTTCCCATCCTAGAAATATTTGGGATATGGGGCCTTGCCCAACTCTGCCCTAAGAAGTGCAGCAAGGAGTTTTTATATTTCTTTTCTTTTTTTCTTTCTTTTCTTTTCCTTGCTGGCTGGAATTCCCAGTGAGGGTTTTTCTTCACCATCAGATTAGTTCCTCTGTGACCTTTTGGGGGCAGAGGAGAAGCTCATTTGACCTGCATTGGTTTAGGCTCTGGGTGGCCTAAAATCCTGATAGCTAGAATTCTCCATCTGGTCCCATCCAGTTCCAGAGTCTGGCCCAGCCCAGCTTACTAGGATTTAAGGGTGAGATTTGGCATCAAAGCTTAGCAAGTAATTAAGGGCTTATATGTCTTCCATTGCTTTCTCTGAATGTAGTTTCTTTGAGGACCTAACTGGTATGCAGGGAAGAATGTATATGAGGCATATTTTAGAGGAAAAACTGAATGGGATATGAAAGAGGGAGAGTGAATTGTAAACGAAGAGAATAAATAATTTTTAAAAAATAGTAATATTGTGGTGCCTGGCTGGCTCATTTGGAAGAGCATGAGACCCGTGATCTTGGGGTTGTATATTTGAGCCCTGTGTTGGGTGTAGAGCTTACTAAAAAAAAAAAAAAAAAAAAAAAAACAAACAAACAAACAAACAAAAAAAGTAGTAATATATAAAATAACTTCAAGGTTTTGAGCCTGAGTAACCTGGGTGAATGGCAATAGGACAGCTGTAAGGAGAAATTACTTCTAAAAAGAGAGTATATACGTTTGATTTGCACATGCTGAATTTGAGGTGCAGTTGGATACTCCACAAACAGTGCTGTTCTTGAGGCAGTAGTTATTAGGGCAGATACTAAGCCAGTATTTGCCAGGGGGCCCAGGAAACCCATATTTTGTTCTTAAGACTTTTCTTTTTCTATTCACTTCCCCAAGATTACTTTTGTCACAATTCTATTTGCTCTTTCAAACTCCGTTCAGATGCCACCTCTGGGATTGTCTTTGTGGACTGCCTCAAACAGGTGCGCCCTCTGAACTCTTAAACTTCAAGTTTTGTTTTTTTTTGTTTTTTTTGTTTTTTTTTTTATGGCACTTACCGCATTCTACTAGCTGGTTTTTTGTTTTGTTTTGTTTTGTTTTGTTTTTTAATTGTCCAAGCACTACCAGATTATACCTTAAGTGCAGGGAACGTTATACGTATGTTCCTGCAGTGCATAGCATAGCACTGAGTCCATTAATAGGAGCTCAGTAAATATTTAAATATACTTATTTAAACCTCTCTATTTTCAGCCAGTACCTCTAGTTAGAGAAATATAAATTTATTAGTTGTTATCTAGAATTCCTTTTAAAATTTTTGTATAAATTTTCCTCTTTGAAGCTTTAAGAATATCTCTTAGTGCTTGTATTTCAGAATTAACCAGCAAGTGTGTTTATCCCATTTATTTTGTTTACCCCCTTTTTGTAATTACTTTTCAGCTGCCAGGTGATGTAATTTTTTTTAACCTGAGACTTCTCTATAGATCATTTTATTTTTTTCTATACAAGTTTCACTTTAGATTTCTGAGGTTCACTGCCAAGAAATGTATGACATATTCTAGTAAGGATATCCTTTTTTTAGAGATTTGGTCTATCATAAGAATAGCTTGAACACCACCTTTACCTAAACTGACCAGACTTTTGTCCAAATCAAAATTCATTTGGCATTTACTTATCTGTTTGTTCAAAGGACCCCGAAAGATCTTCTGTGTGTTCCCTTTAGTTGAGCATTTTCCTGGTGAAAATGTATAGTGCCATTTATAAGTATGGCCCTGTCCCTGGCCACTCGGTAACTCATATCAGTTACAAAAATGTTCAGTTCAGTGTTCACACCCATCACGGAAAGACCACTCTGTTTATACTTCTCCTTCCAGAGAAGTGTTTGTTTATTCCTACTTTTGTTTTCTGGTCCTAATCCAGTTCTCTGTCTAAGATAAATATCCCACTAGCTTCACACTGTTTTATCCTCATAAAAACAAGTGGCCAAATACCTGTCTACTAATGAAGTTAACATCATGAAAACGTTAATGGCAAATGAGATTCAGATGAATAAAGGAATGCTTATTTTGGTTTCTCATGGACATGGTTAAACAAACAAACAAACCCCAAACCTAAGTTTACTAGTACATAAACCATATACTATTACAACTTCACTGGGTTATCAGAAGTTCATTTCTCCCATTTGAATTTTATGGGTATCAGTTTTGAAATAAGTGGGCCAACCAGGGCTTGAAAGTATTTATTTCACCCATAAATCACGCCTATTCTCAAATGGTAATAAGAGTTGACAGCGGTTTTTATTTTCCAAAGACTGCACTTTAGTTAGGGAAGAGGAGAGGTTCTGATAGTCGACTCTCTGCAACCTTTATTCTGTGAGATTTCTTGCTCCCTGTTTCCTAAAGATGTAGTGACAGATTAACCAGAATCAAAGGTAAGGTATTGCAATCTGATCTCTGGGAGGTTCCTTCTCCATATTATTCTTTGTGATTTCTTCTTCATTGATGCTATACCTTTAATTTGCCACTTTAATTTGCTTGGATGAGGTAATTTCTTAGTGGGATAGGGATAGAAAACACCAGGGGGAGAGATTATTTTCTGAGTATTGCTTTTTAAGGCCCCGAGTTTCCTCTTAATCCCCAGGTCTTTGATTTGAATTTTATATCTGAGACAGGAGCACCTGTGACTCCAGGTGGCTGCTGTCATCTCCCAGTAGTCTAGGAGGGGGTCATCAGGCGTTGGAGGATCTTGTACTTAGATGTTGTTGAGAAAGTTAGGAATATTCCCTGCCCCCCATGAGTAGGATAAGCTAAAGGTCCTTTTAATTGAATAATTTCTTTTCCTTGGCAAAGACAACAAAAGATCTGTTTAGCCCATGCAATGTAGTGGTGATAGTTTCAAAGCAGAAACAAGCCATGCTGTAGGATTAGGAGGCTGAAGTTAGGAATTGCATGCGATGCAAACCAATTTTTTGGGGTGCCTGGGTGGCTCAGTCGGTTAAGTATCCTACTCTTGATTTCAGCTCAGGTCATGATCTCATGGTTTGTGAGTTCAAGCCCCACATCGGGCTCTGCACTGGCAGTGTAGAGCCTGCTTGGGATTCTCTCTGTCTCCTTCTCTCTCTCTCTTTGTTCCTCCCTCCACTCAGAAACACGCATGCATGTGCTCTCTCTCTCAATAAATAAACTTAAAAAAAATAAAAATAAAACATATTCCCCATGATTTTCTTTTATAAAAATTGTGGGGAGAGATGTATATCGGTTGAATGTGCTGCTGTGTATTAAAGACCAGTATTTCAGAGAAAGGGTAATTGATAAGATGGACTTAACTGTAATAGTTCACATTTCCATGGGTTTTATTTTCCAAAGCAATTGTATTGTATAGAATAGAAAACAGGCTTATTGGCCAAGGTCACGGAGATAGTTGCTGGAATGGATATGGCCAGATCTGGAACACAGACCTGAGGCATTGGGCCTCAGCCAATTCTTAGTCCTATAAGTATGGCAAGTTCCTTTGTTTTGTACTTTAATAAAAGCTGCTTTGAATTTGTAACTAAAATGCATCTTTTTTTATTTTTAATGATCATAAATCTGCATTCTTTTTTTTTTGTATTCTTTTTTTCTTAATGTTTATTTTTAAAAGAGAGAGAACAAGCGAGCACAAGTAAAGGAGGAGCAGAAAGAGAGGGAGACGGAGAATCCGTAGCGGGCTCCACGCTGTCGGCACAAAGCCCAATGTGGGGCTTGAACTCGCGAACCAGGAGATCATGACCTGAGCCGAAGTTGGATGCTCAGCTGACTGAGCCACCCAGGCACCCCTTGTGTTCTTTTGTGTGCTGAACCTTTGTGTTATTTTCATTAGATTTTGGTATTGAGGTGCTCAGAGCTATAACCTTTAACTCTTAAAGATACCTTTAAGCTCCTTCACATGGCTGGCCCTGTCTCGTTTCTCTTTGCTCTTCCCCTCACACTTAACACCAGTCAAAGTGAACTTGTCTCAGTTCCTCAAAAAGCTTTGAGCTTTCCCTTTATAAAGATGGCTTTGCCTGGAACTCACTTCCTCCATTCTACCTAACCTACTGACTCCTACCTAGTGTGGTGGTTAGGAGTGGGTGTGGGCTTTGGAACCAGACTTCACGTTTCCAGTCCTGACACCATCACTTAAGAGCTGTGAGATCTTGAATCAGTTACTGAACAGCTCTGTACTGTGCTGCTCTTTGGTACATTGGGAATAGTAGTAACCACCTCATGGCATGTTTGTGAGATTTAAATGGGTTTGCTTTTGCGATGTGAGAGCAATGCCTGGCACTTAGTATGTGCTGATATCTGGAAGCCTGTGCTGATAATGCCCGGCTCTCCAGTGGCCTAGGTATATGTACCTCCTGCTCTTTCTCATATTCATCATTGCACTTTGCACCCTACCTGCTGGACTGGAGTTGCCTGTGCATACCCCTCCCTCTCTACTTTAGGGCGAGGGATGACCATGACATCTTTGTTTTTCTTTGTTTTTATTTTTTTTAAGTTTATTTATTTATTTGGAGAGAGAGAGAGAGAGAGAGAGAGAGAGAGAGAGAGAGAGAGAAGCAGAGCACACAAGTGAGAGAGGGGCAGAGAGAGGGAGACAGAGAATCCCAAGCAGGCTCCGAACTGTCAGCACAGAGCCCAACGTGGAGCATCAACCCACAAACGGTGAGATCATGACCTGACCCGAAGTCAAGAGCTGGATGCTTAACTGAGCCACCCAGGTGCCCCAACCATGCCATCTTTGTATTATTCACTTTGGGATACAGCTCTTGGCACTTAATATAGGCACTTGGGAAATGTTTGAATACATAAATAAGCAAGGCTGTGTCACCTTATGTCGTAAGCTTAACGTCTTTGACCTCAGCTTTCCTTTAGTGGAGACCTTTTAAGCTTTTATTTGGAACTTTTGATGTGGGTAATTTTAGGACAAGGGAGGTGATAGAAACGATCATCTTCTAGTTTAGCTTTGGCTTCGTTATGGAAGCTTTTGGAATTGTAACACATTATTGCTTTAGTGTAGTTTATTCTGTGACAGAAGAGGCTGAATATAAGGACAGGCCTCCCGAAAGGTTGCTGTGTTCGTTAAAAAACGTTAAAGTGGGTTCCACAGAGAACAGGCTAGACTCATGAGGAACACCCAATTGATGTTGACCACAATCTGGATTTAATCTAATAATTGTTACAGCCTCCCTGGAAATCACAGGATTTCCCGGCATTCAGCTTTTGTTGGCAATCAGGTGTGCCTATGGCCATAATGTAGCCACTTAACTTTTCCTCCTTACTAGCTCTGTCTTTATAGTCAAGAATAAAAACAATGTAAAAGGAAAAGCTTATGTAAGAGTAAAATAGCTTCTGGCTGAAAGTAACAGATTTTTTTCTACTCTAGGGGTGGTAGTCATCTGGCATGGTCATGGCAGATCCCCTGATGGTAGGGTGTTCCAGGTGAAAATAATGCCTTACTTAGGGGAAAAGGAAGAAGGAAGAAGGGGTTTGCTATGCTGCTGTGATTCTTTTGATTAATGCCATTAAAAATTTGGAGTACTTGGAGAATGAGACTAACAATTAACTGCTGTAAACTTTTGTATTTTCAAGGGACAGTAGTAAAAAGCAAAGGTTAACTCCAAACTGGACTTTCACAACAGTGTAATTTGAAAAACAAGTTCCATTTCTTGTTTGTTCTTGCCTTCCTATGTCTTATCTGCCATGATAGAATAAGGATAATAATACAATTTAGTGAGCACAGACTATGTGCAGGCACTGTTCTAATCACTTTCTATATGCAGCCAATGTATATATATGTGTGTAGTATTTACAGTTTATTATATAGCCTTTTATTCTTTCCAAAGAAAGCAAAGAAGGATGCATGGTAGTATATATATGTGTCAGGTTTGAACTCCACCTCTTCTGCTTACTGGCTGTGCAATTTTGGACAAATTACTTTCTATCTCACTTTTTCCATCTAAAAACAGAAATAGAGTCTCAATTAGATGAAGTAGTGAGAGCAAAGTACTGTGCTAGGCTCATAGAGTGGCTCAGTTGTGTTAGCTAAGTAAGTAAAGAACCACTTGTTATACTGTCTTCTACTGAGTGTGACCTTTGACTTGATTGCTATCCAGGGAAATTTGTGAAAAATTTCAGAGCATTTCTACTATGGCTCCAACCGGGAAGTTAATTAGGTATATTTATCTGTGCTTTTGCTGGTGTTACCATTGTCTACCAATAAGAGATGAGAGCACTGTAACCTCTGCCCAGGCTTACTAGACCTTTCCCCATCTCCAGTCACCCCTTGTCATTGGTTCGTTCGTTCGTTCTTTCTTTCTTTCTTTTTTTCTTAATGTTTATTTATTTTGAGAGAGAGCGAGCACAAGCGAGCACAGGGGAGGGAGGGAGGGAGGAGAGAGAGAGAGAGAGAGAGAGAGAGAGAGAGAGAGAGAGAATCCCAAGCAGGTTCCATGTGCTTTCAGTGTGAAACCTGATTTGGGGCTCAAACTCACGAACTGCAGGATCATGACCTGAGTCAAAATCAAGACTTGAAAGCTTAACCGACTGAGCCACCCAGGCACCCGGTTCCTTATTTCTGTGCAAAGTCAGAAAACATTAGAGCAGTGTTTCTCCACATGAGGAAGTGATGCTTCCTCATTGAACTAGTCTGTTTCTCAGACCAAGAGGGGACTGTGATGCATTCATGGTGTCTACACCACTTCATATTATTCTTCTTAAAGCTATACCTTCCTGCAACAACAACTACTCCTTATCCTCTTGGTTTTTGAGCACTCTCCTGCCATCCTTCCTTCCCCGCATAGCCCCTAAGAGCAGGATTGGGGTGTGTGTGTGTGTGTGTATGTATCTAGGTGTGTCTGTGTAAAATATCAGCCTCTTACCACTTGGAAGGCATTTTCCCTTGGTTAAGATGTTAAAGATATTATTGTTATGAAGAACAGTTCACTTATTTATTAGAATAATGGCTGTATTATAGGTTAACTTGATTTTTGTAGGAAAGCCATGTATTCTGACCACACTTTATAATGTTTCTGATTTGTACTCTGAACTCTAAAGTTATTGAATGGATTTGTAGACCCTATACAATAAATCTTCAAAAACTTCTATTGAACATCTTTGATATTTCAGATATAATGAATTGGTAGAATACAGAAATGAGTAAGACACATCCCTGCCCTGAGCAGTTCAGTTCCTGAGAGTTTATTTCATCCTGTTCCATTGTAACGTGTAATAGGACCTAACAGGGTACCAAGGTAGAGGCAAGGAGGCCTTACAAAAGTGCTTAATGCTTGTTAAGTGACTAAAGTCTCTAAGCTTGGTAGATGCCTTGATTTTTCAGTTTCCCCCCCCAGTTAGCACTTTCTTAGGTTTTTATCTTCCCATATAGTTAAATGCTAAATATATATGTTGTTCTCATATTTGAGCTCATAATTTTTTTATTCTTGTTGTCTTTCCAGTATTGTTTCTACATGGCTCTGTAACCTCATTCTTTCTTTTTGTGTTCACAAATACTCCAGGCTTTAGATACTTTTTGTTTCATTTTTGTTTTTGTTTCTGCATTGAGAACCTTTAAGAAGTTTTCATGTTGGTATGTTTGTGATAGTAGGAATGTTACTAGTCACAGCTGGCCAGTGTCTAAATGCAGGAAATTCTCTTTTGGAATGTCATTGCTTTCCACAGGCTTAGAGGGTAATGCCTGCCCAACTGTCAATGTATGCCGTCAGTAATGACCATGTGTGTTTCATTTCCCACACCTTCTCTGCCTTGTATAGAATAAAGGGTGAAGGTTATATAAATTGATAATTTTGAGTGCATTATTAAGGGCTGGGATAGGTAAGAGGTGGTGGAGGCAGTGTTCCTGAGCAGGTGAGAGACAGTGAGACTCAGAGACCAGGGTCTATCTAGTCTTTCCCCTAGACTAGAAAAAGCAAAGCTTTTTCTCATAGGAGGCAAAGGTGCACGTGGTTAAGTGGTTTCTGTATGCCAAGCACTGTGCTAATTTCTGGGAACAAATGGAAGATTGAGACATGATCTGCTCTCAGGGAGGTTTCAGTGTAGCAGAGGAAATCACCACAAAAACCCTATCAGGTACTAACTACAGTCCATCTTCATTATTCATGGATTCTAGCTTTGTAAGTTCGCCTATTCATTAAAATTTGTTTATAACCCCAAAGTCAATATTTGTGATGTTTTTATGGTCATTCAGGGACATCCACAGAGTAGCAAATATTGGAGTCACCTGATGTGCATATTCTGAGCCCAGGTCTGGCAGGACAGCCTTTTTTTTTTTTTTTAATGTTTATTTATTATTGAGAGACCGAGACTGAGCGTGAGTGGGGGAGGAACAGAGAAAGAGGGAGACACAGAATCCGAAGCAGGCTCCAGGGTCTGAGCTGTCAGCACAGAGCCTGATGCGGGGTTCGAACTCAAAAACCGCGAGATCGTGACCTGAGCCAAAGTCGGACGCTTAACTGACTGAGCCACCCAGGCGCCCCAGGACAACCTTCTTATATCAGCTCTCATACTGTAAACCAGTTTTTTGTTTTTGTTTTTGTTTTCTTTTTTCAGTCTATTTAGTGTTGAGGTTGGGTTTTTTGTTTGGTTGGATTTTGTTTTTGTTTTGTATCTTTGTGCTTTTTGTTGGTGATTTTGCCATTTAAAATGACCCCAAAGTATTGGGCTGAAGTGCTGTCTAGTGTTCCTAAGGCAGGAAGGCAGTGATGTATTGTGCATATAGAGACCATATATATGTTAGGTAAGCTTCATTCAGGCATGAGTTGTAGTGCTGTTGGCTGTGATTTCAATGTTAATGAAGCAATAATACATGTATATTATATACATATATGTATATATATTTACATAAGTATCTTTTTAAAATTATTTTAGAGAGTGAGTGTGTGTGCCTGAGTGGGCAGAGGGGCAGAGAGAGAGAGAGAGAGAGAGAGAGAGAATCTTAAGCAGGCTCCACACAGCCCGACGGTGGGCTCGATCCCATGACCCTGGGATCATGCCCTGAGCCAAAATCAAGAGTCACATGCTCAACTGACTGAGCCACCCAGACACCCCAAGATTAAATATTAATCAATTGATGAAAACACTGTGGCCACAGACCTCCAGGAACTTAACCCTGTATTTCCCCTGAAAGCAATGGTTTATTACTCTCCAATTCAGTTGTTGGAGACTTTATAGAACATAAGTAGTGCAAATGATGAGAATTGTTTGTACAATGGAAGTTGTGCAACGTTAGAGTGGAAAAGGTAAATGGGCAATTTATTCTGAATTTTGGGGGCTGTTCCACCTTGAGGGAATGATGAGGTGGGGAATCAAATCAAAGCTGAATTGTAGGGCTTGAAAAATAAGTAAGTAAAGCCAAAATGGGTGTGATGCAGGAAGAAGAAACAGGATGATTATGTAGTCAGAGGTCAGGCTTGGAGGGAATAAGATAGCTAGAAGACTAGGAGGTTGTAGTCACAGTCATATTGGAAAATGGTTGGGGGTAGAAATCAAGGGTATTTTTAAAGCCAGAGAGCAGCAAGCACATTTGTTGTTGGATTGACCCTTGATGGGAACAATGTTGAGTTCCCAAGGGATGATGTTGTGATCAGAGGGCCCAGAGAGTTAACAGACAATTTCAGTGCCCATGGGGTGTAACCGTGTGCATGTTTTCAGAGATTCCAAGAACCCTGAGACACGTTCCAGGAATCTTAAAGGTCCTGGTGTAAAAGCAGATATAAAGAGGCCTGTGCAGAGTATTAAATGAGTGGCAGGGTTCTTTACTGCACAGAGTACAATACACCTTTTTGGTTTACACCCCCTTTGTACCATGGGAAGGACATGAGGAAGGATCAACAAGATTTGTTTGTTGATTAGATTTAGGGAGAAGAGGGGAGAAATGAGGTGAATAGTGAAGGGTTGGTCCAAAGTGTTGACTAATTGTCATGAGATCCTTTTTATTCTATAGAGGAGCTAGGTTGATGTTATACTTCCTCAGTTTTCTCTGTTATCTCTTGGTGTCCCAAGTTCTTCAATTTTCATTTCCCTTGTCATGTGATTTTCATTATTATAGCATTTGAGATCGGCAAACGTGCATACTTACGGTTTGGTAAATAGAGGTAATGATTCCTCTCAGTTCTGTTTGCGTGGGGGTCTGGAATGAGCCAGCTTCCTCTTGACTGTCTGTAAGGTTTCACTGACAGTCATGGACACTCTGACTTGGACACTTGCTTTCCAAATTTTCCCACCGGCCACCAGGTTAGGTTTTGTATTTTTTCTCATGGGTCATCGTGATGGGGTTTGGAAACAAAGGAGAGGCAAATCATATGCATACACCACCACTGTAATTCTTCTCCAGAGTTTTCTAGAGCTGTGCTGCTCATCTGGGTAGCCACATGTGGCTGGTGGACACTTGAAATGTGGCTAGTCTGAATTGAGATGTTCTTGAAGTAGAAAATTTACACTGGATTTTAAGGACTTAGTGTGAAGAGATGAATGGAAAACCATTCATTAATTTTTATATTGATTACATGTTGAAATAAGATTTTGTATATGTTGGCTAAATAAAATAAATTGTTAAAACTCACTTCACCTGTTTCCTTTTGCTGTTTTTTTTTTTAATTTTTTTAAAAAAAAATTTTTTTTTTCAACGTTTTTTATTTATTTTTGGGACAGAGAGAGACAGAGCATGAACGGGGGAGGGGCAGAGAGAGAGGGAGACACAGAATCGGAAACAGGCTCCAGGCTCCAGGCTCCGAGCCATCAGCCCAGAGCCTGACGCGGGGCTCGAACTCACGGACCGCGAGATCGTGACCTGGCTGAAGTCGGACGCTTAACCGACTGCGCCACCCAGGCGCCCCTCCTTTTGCTGTTTTAAAATGTGAGTACTAGAGGGGTGCCTGGCTGGCCCAGTCAGTAGAGCATGGAACTCTTGATCTCTGGGTTGTGAGTTTGAGCCTCACATTGGTATAGAGATTACTTACAAATAAAATCTTTAAAAAATATGGGTACTAGAAAATTTTAAATTATATAGGGGACTTGCAATATATTTCTGGTGGACAGTGTTTTAGTGCTCCCTTTGAATTTCCAGGGAATAATTTGAAAATGACTATTGAGTGGCACTACTTTTTTTTTTTTTTTTTAAGTTTTTAATTTTATTCATTTTGAGAGAGAAAACACAAATTTGGGAGGGGCAGAGAGAGAGGTAGAGAGAGAATCCCAGGCAGGCTCCTCACTGTCAGCACAGGGCCCGATGTTGGGCTCAGACTCACGAACTGCGAGATCATGACCTGAGCTGAAGTCGGACACTTCACCGACTGAGTCACGCAGGCATCCCTAGACGGTGCCACTACTAAAGACCAAATTCATGGGACCATTTGTAGTTTTAATGTCATTGAAGTTGCTGATGTACCTGAATATAGCTCTTGTAAAAAATCCTGTCATGAATACTAAAAATCCTTTGTGCTAAGAAAACTTCTCCCTAAGAAGTTTTTTCTTTTCCTTTGGAAATACTCCTATAATAAATAAACATTCATGACATTCACGACAGTTCTGCTGGATGGTGCATGACTGAATCCCTTTAGGAATCAGGGTTATCATTAGATTGTATTTTGGACTAATCAAATACGGTCAGATTTTTAAATGTGTAATTATTTTTCAAAGGAGCATTTGAATCTATGTCACCTTGTGCTGTGGTATAATAGAGTTTTGTTTTCCCTGAGAGTGTGACTATTTCCATAATTTAAGTGAACAGCTATTTGTGAGGCAGCCTCAGTAAATGTGACAGAAAAGAGGTTAGTTCTAACTTAAGCACCATTTACTAAGTGCCTTCTCTCTGCTCAGTGTTAGCTGAGCTACACATGTAAACACAACAGAAAGTAAAGATGTGTGCATGTCCTCAAGAAGTTTGTCATTTGGTTTAGGAGTTCATAACAGACATTCTAACATTGTGTATGTGGTGAGGTATGAGGAGAGATTTATACCTTACAATAGTGACAAAGCATTGAAATCTGAGAATTATTTATTACAAAAATGCAGATTCAAGGTTACTTTGGACAAACACCACTTCCACGTGTGTTTTTTTGTGTGTGGGAATTGTTCATGGCCTGCAGCTGTTCTTCCCTACACCGTGACCTTGGCAGTGTGTTAAGGCACAGAGACTGTCGTCTAAGGTGTGGCCAATGGGAAAAGTTTAACCATGGTTGTTGGGAGATTCTGCACTTTAAGAAACAAATAGAGAATCCTCCGGAGGCATTGCGTATAGAGCCCATTCTGTCTTCCCTTTATAGATGTTGAAACCTCTTCAGAAAAGAGTTATTGTGGGGTGGGGAGTTTTTATGGGATAGATGGCCCTTGGTTTGGGTCCTGGAAAAACTTTGAGGATCTGACTTGGAGAGTTAGAGGACGGGTGTCTTCGGAGGGGAGCTGGTATGGTTGAAAGTACACAGGAGGTGGAAAAGGAATTTATCAGTGGAAGAGAGAATGCTTTATGTTAATTTGAAAGCTAATTATTTCATAGATATAATTTTCTAGCTGTTGCACTAATTTGTTCTAGAGTTTATTATTCCTAAGGGACTTTGCAATGAGTCTATTTTAGATGGCTTAATTGCCTGGAGCTTCCAGAGAATTGGCCGTGTTTTGGGGTTGGGGGGGGAGAGGTGACTGACTTTCTTGGATAAAATTATTATTTGCCACATGTCATTGTGGCCAAAGTTATTTGTCTTGGCTTCGTGTTGTATATATACAATGCAGTCATCTGTGAGTGTAGCAACTCAGATAGGACAGTGAGTACTTTTAAACACGTGCATGTAAAACACATCACGTTTGTCTAAAGCTATACAGTTTTGAGGGATTTTCACATGCTCACGTGTAATATTTTTAACATCCTTCTAAGACAGGTAGCATAAGAATCACCATCACCCATTTATTTCCAGCTGGGGAAACTGAGGCTTAGAGAGCTGAGTTTCTTTCGTCTGAGTCACGTGGCTAGTGAGTGACTGTGCCAGAACTAGATATAGCTCTTTCCTTCCAGTCCCGGGTTCCTTTCCCTAGTATGACACCCTCTCAGCAGAGACACTGCTGACGGTGACTGCTCATCTGGTTGCTGGCATCTCCTGAGTTCCTAGTACTCAGCCTTGTCATGAGGAACTGACTCAGAGAAATGAGAGTCTGCTGATTCAGAGCCCAATATCTTTTTCCCAGCCTCTCATTTCCCAGCTTTCTCTTCTCATAAGTTGATTTCTGTCCACTCCCAAGCAACTTTTTTTTAGTATCTGTGGCTACTAGAGTGGTGGCAGTGGAAGTTGTGACGTAGACTGCCATGTCTCCACAGGCAAGGGTCAAGAGGGAATCAGAAGTACTACATGCTCCAGATAAAACTTCTCCTTCTCCAGCTTTCATGTCACCAGTGGTGAGTGAAGAGAGGGCCTTGTACTCTGATACTCCTACTAAGACCCTCTCCTCCTCGTAACCCCACAACCCTGATAGCCCTGTTATACCACCACCACATCTGCCTTGAGACCGTTAGCACACGAATTCCATTTTTCTGTGTATCATCAGCATCCTGAACAGGGCCTGGCACATCAAATATTCGAAAGGATAAATAAATGGAGTCCTAAGTCTTTAGATAGCATATATTAAAGGCAAGTTCATAAATTATTCTGCAGTGCCAATGAGATACCTTTTTTTTAAGTTTATTTACTTATTGAGAGAGAGAGAGAGAGAGAGAGAGAGAGGATCCCAAGCAGGCTCTGCACTGTCAGCACAGAGGCCGATGCGGGGCTCGAACCCATGAACTGTGAGATCATGACCTGCGCCATAATCAAGAGTTGGATGCTTAAACAACTGAGCCACCCAGGTGCCCCAAGATATCTTTATAAATTTTAGAGGAGTGTCATATGCTTTTTATTTTGTTTAATCCCATTTGGTGTTTTATTTACAGCACAGATTAATGAATAACTTGTAGTTACAAAATTATCTCCAGGGCTATAATAGTTATAATAATAGTTATTGTTTGTGTAATGCCACTTACAGTAATTTGATTGCATGATTTATTCTTCTGTGGGATAAATAGTTGTATCTCCATGTTATAAATGTAAAATTATAAATGCTTAAAAAAATTTTTTTAATGTTGTAAATGTAAGAGAGAGGGAGATAAAGGCCTTTTTGCAATGAAACCTCCAGAAAGACTGAGAGACCAGTTTTGTGTGGGATACATACCTGAATGGAACAAGGTATGTAAAAAGGTGCAGAACGGGGGCACCTGCCTGGCTCATTCAGTGGAGCAGGGGGCACTTGGCTGGCTCTTGATCTCTGGGTTGTGATTTCAAACTCCATGTTGGATGCAGAGATTACTTGAAAATTTAAAAAAAAAAAAAAATTAAAAAGAAGGTACAAAACAATGAGAGGGCTTATTGCAGGGGGGTTTAATGCTCAGCCAGGGTAACTAAACCTGTAGTTGTGGCTTGGGTGTGTGAGCTGCTGTATTTCAGTACTAACATCGTTTTAGGGCTTGGACTTGGAGTAATCCAAGCTAAGTCTGTTCCAAAGCATCAACAGAAAAGTTTCCTTATGTTATAGCTGTACATCCAAATGGAAGGGAGATGGAGATAGTGGAGAATTCTCCACTAGGTATTTTTTCCAAGCATGCTTCTCATGAATTATACAATTTGGTAAGAATAGTGACAGTTTTGATGGGGAGATTGGGAGCACTGAAAACTGGCAAAAATGCAAAGCCATTTTTGGTCAAATGAGTAGAGCAAGCAAGCAAATGTGTTGAATAGGAATTTCTGCAACAGCTCTTCAAGGTAACTTTTTTTTTTTTTTTTTCAAATTGAATTCATGTTTAATAATTACAGGTACCATGCGCCCTACCCCTTCCCCCTGCCCAGGTAGCAGCAGGGGTGGTGCAGGGGCTGGGGCATATGCCCCTAGCAGGGAGGACAGCAGTCTCATGAGTGATGTGCAGAAAATAAAAAAGGATCCTAGGGGCAGGCAGTGGTGCCCCCCAAAAGACACACCAAATTTCAAGATTTTATATATATCACAGTGCCCCAGGGGGAGGAGAGGAGACATCAGGCAGCATCCTGGAGAGGGGCTGCAGGCAGCCCCACGCCATCCTGCCTCTTCAGCCATTTTATTAGCTCAGACACATGGCACTACAGGCACCCATTGGTGCCACCACACCCCCTGCAGTCCCGGCCACTGGCCGGGTCATCCGAGTGTCCATGGGACTCCAAGTCCCCAGCCCCACCTGCCCTCAGTTGTGGTCAGACTCCTCCTCTTCTTTACTTTGTAACTGGGTGCCCTGATCACATGCTTTGCTGAGAATCAGAGACCTGTGAATGATTTCAGAGACGATGACCCCAGCCCAGTGGCTCACTTTCCAACTTCTTGAGCAGATCTGGACTGCTGATACTTATGCTAAGGTCCAAATGCTAGTGACAGCCCAGCTTGACATCAGAGTTAAACTTTAAAAGTTGTGTAATATTTTCTTGCTAAGGTTTCTAACTTTAGGAAGTCTTAAAAGTAATTGTGTGGTTATTAATTTCAGTGAAACATGGCATGAGTTGTAAAAATCATGCATAAGGAAAAGAGATTATAGATTGAAGTCTGATATCGACCCTTAAAAAAAAAGTGATTAAGGTTTTTATCTAAATTGCTGGTTAACTAGCTGATTCCAAAAAGGGTGAGTCATTTTACTGAGACAAAAAGGCAAGTAAGCCCCTTCTGGTTGGTGGAGAGTTACACAGCAGAGCCTTACAACCTTGAATTAGCAGGCCTGGTGCCTTTTTTTTTTTTCCCCCCCCATGTGAAAGTTTAGAAATGAAATCAGTACAGCCACGGTTTTATTGTAACTCTCATCCTCAGAACCATTGTTTCATTTATTAGGTTGGGAATCTCCAGGAGTCTCATCTTTCTTTTCCTTATTTATGTTGTCAGCATACTGGTACTTGGTTAGATAGCCTTTTGAATAGCACTTTTTCCAAAAAAAAAAAGTATAATATGTGTAGCTTAAAAATCCTGTCATTGTTATGTATATTGTATTGCTGCTAAGTACTAAACTAAGTCTCCAAATAAAGGGAAATTGGGAGTTTTGTTTTTAGTTAGATATTGAAAAAGAGTATATGCTATATACTTTTTTTTTTTTTTTTTTTTGCTAGCTTATATGAATCTTAATGATAGCAATTACGTTGAAGGACAAATTGTGTTGAGTAGAATTGCACTTTTACAGGGTGAATGCTTTGCTTTTCCTTTCAGCTGTCTAAAAATGTTTTGACTCTGACAATTTCCTTACAATAAAGTCTGCAGAATTGTTATAAAGAAATCAAATGATCATTACTGGTTTGGCAGGAAGAATTTAAAAAGTAAAGTCGCTTCACCCATTGTTTGTAAATAATACATACCCTACAAATGGAAAGTAGAGAAAAATAAAAGGAGAAACATTCTTAGTCTTGCTATTCAAAGACATTCTGATATTTCTTTCTGGTTCTTTTTTTTTTTAGGTTTGGTTTTTAAAAGCACTCTTGTTATCAGAAGTACATATACAATTTTGTATCTTGTTCTTTTTATTTAACTTTGTAATGTAAGAATTTTTCTGTGCTTCACAGATTTCTTGAAGACATGCCACTTACTCTTTCATTTGCTGAGACCCTTTTCTCTGCTGGGTGACAGATGCTTTGTTCCTCAAAATATGGGTATATGGGAGTGGGAAATAATCTGCATTATAATTAGGTACTGCAAGATCATCCTGAATTTTCATGTAACTTTTATCTAAAGCTGAATGCTAAATTGTCTCCCAGGTAGCTCCTCTTTTTAAGTCAGAGAAGTAATATGGATTGATTTTATTGTACACTTGAGCTAACTTTGTCAGGCTTAAAAAATCCCTCTGCTTTGGAGTCTGCCCCTCAGCCGAAGGGCTGAACTGGGCAGGGTCAAGAGAGGAGGGCAGAGCAGGCATCCTGTGGGATGGCTGGTGTGCTTGGCTCCTGTACAGGGATTGTTTACCAGAGAGCAGGGCAGGGTTCATGGCAAGGTGTCTGACAAGAGACTTAGTCACCCACAGTGCACATGACTGGGGCCTTGTCCTCACAGAGGACTGAATTCGTGAGAATCTAAACATCGTAAGTGGCATGAGGTTCAAGATGTAGGAGAAAGAATTTGACTTAATTTATCAGTCAGTGATACCCAACTGCCTCCTCCATACCCTCTTCCTAAATCAGTCCTCAGAGGGTCAGGTGTAGATGTGCATCTCCCAGCAGAATACTGTGAGGATGAGTGGTGTGGCTCACTCGTTAGCAGGGATGCCTGGACTTCACATCCTGGTTCTGGCTCTGCCTCTGGCAAGCTACATACTTTGGACCAGTTCCTTAACCTTTCTGTGCTCCATTCTCTCTGTCAAAAGAAGATAGTAGAGCCACCAACTTCCTGTGATCAAATTGAAACACTGTTAGAACAATGCCTGGCATTGTTAATAAGCACGTAATAAACCTAGCTGGTTATTATGTACCTTGTGTGACCCAGTTTGTACATTTTGCCAAATTTCCTGAGTGCTGAGCTTGTCAGTTAAGTTTACATGGCATTATGGCAGGTGTGTTCTTTTCTGATTGCACACTAAACTAGTCTTGTGAGGATGGGCCACTGCTTAGGTATTGCGAGCTGTTCATGATCACACATATGTGAAACAGCCAAATATTGACCGACTAGGTGTTGATCCTGGATCTGTTTCTAAAGCCCATTCTCTAAAAGCACACTGCTTCAAGAAAGGTTCCTCATCCCCTTACCTTATCCATTTGTGCTGGCCTAGCATGAGTGCTTTTTCTTAAATAATAATAATAATAATAATAATAAACTTCAAATTGAACTATAAGATACAGACAGAAAAGTGTACATATTCTTGTATATGTATATTCTTGCTATAAATTCACAGCACCAGCACCCAGATAAGAAACCCAGTGGTTTGCCAGCATCTCGTAACCTTTTTGTGCTTCCTTCTGGGGATTGTGCTTTGAAAGCTACTGGTAAAAAGGCTTGTGATCCGTTGTTCGTGGATATGGAAAAGGTTTCATGGAAGAGAGGGAATTACCCCAAGAAAAGGATGGTTAGTTGTAGTGGCTCTGGATCAGGAACCCCACACCTTCCCCTTTGTTTGTTGTTCCTTTTTTCTCATTAAGGTAATGTGAATAGGCAAAGAAAGATTTTTTATAGAAAGATTTATAGATAATAATTAGACTGGACTTTTTGGGGCCTATGTTAGGCCTTCAATTTTACTCTCTTTAAACCCATCTCTCTCAATTGTGGCTTTTGAGTTAATTTTTCATTACATACAGTAATCACTGCTTTTATCACCTGAAGAGTGTGAAGTCAAGGGAATGCAGAAATGCTCGAAACATTGCTGACTTTAATTGTCCCAACTCTAAATCAGGCATGGGAATGGATTTTTCCTCAGATGCCAAATCTTTAGAGTTGCAGTGGGTTTCCAGAACATTGCATTGGAAGGGTTTGCAGAGGAGTCTGGGGACAACAGGAAACAGTGTTCTGGTTGATTAGCGATTTTGGCTAATGGCAAAAGAGATTTGGACTAGTGTTTTCAGTACCAGTACCAGATATTTGCCTTGTATGATCTGAGTGATACTTAATGCCATTTCTTCACTTATAAACTTAGCACTATTCTCTAGGACCACTTAGTACTGGCTGTGAGAATGGAAGCAATACACATATAGGTTAAAAAGTGGAACCAAGGGTGCCTGGCTGGCTCCATCGGTAGAGCATGTGACTCTTGATCTCGGGGCTGTGAATCCGAGCCCCACACTGAGGGATTGAGTTTACTTAAAAAAAAAAAAAAAAAAAAAAAAAAAGTTGAACCAGTAGTCTTCCTTCCTTACACATATCACATGACCTCAGAGTACTTCCACACTTCCCTCATCCTCCCTCTAACATCTGATCAAGTTCATGTGAATTATGACAGTATCTGTGGTGTCAGCAGCAGTTCCAGTCAATGTATTGAACTGCAGGTGGAGTGTGGGAGTCCAGGCAGTGACTGCAGATACTTTTCTAAATGTGGAAACATGGCTGAACCTTGTGAAGGAAATAGAGAACTTTACCATGGGTAGCATTACAAATAGGTAGTAAATGTTGTATGTATATTACTTAGTATTTAAGAGCAGGATATCCAGGTGCTAATGAATAACAGTATGGGTACCTATATTAGAGTATGATTCCATTTTGGGAAAGAGAAGATTGAGAAAAAAAGAAAGATCAGACTGAGGTACAGAACAGAATTTGGGGCACTGAAGATCTAAAGATACCTTTCTCTTAGCTACTGTGTGAGCTGCTCTGATTATTGTCAAAAACTGACCTCTGTGCTTTGGAGTCAAAATGTAGACAGAGTTTGGGATAAAGAGGAATGATAGCTTTCTTGCTTTGACAGGCAAAGGAGGCAAAGGAGACTGGCCTTCAAAAACTGCAAGCCCTCCGATAGGAAGGGGTTGGGGGGTTTTATAGGGAAATACAGGATCTAACTGGTTTGGGGAGGAACCGTACAAGCTCCTAGCCTTCTTTGTCATGTCTTTAGGGTGGTACTGGGTTTCTGAAACAAAAGGGTAAGAAGGGCGGAGGGGAGGTTTGCGGAAGAGAAGGGAAAGGTTATTGTAAAAATCCAGCTTTGCTGAAGCATTAGAGCAGCCATTTTGATTTTTGTTCAACTTTATGCTTTTAAGCAGTTTCCTAATGTCTCAGAAGAATGGTTGTGATGATACAGTTATTACTTGTTTTTCCATTTACTGAAGAAGTTTTAAAACTCCCATTTAAATATAAGGAAATTTGGAGTCTTATAGAGGCATCTCTTTTAAGTACAATGGTTGTGGCTTTGATGTACATCTGTATTATGCTTTATCAGATTTTGAACTGTGGAATTAAGGATTATTAAGGGGAGGGACGGAGAAAATGGCTTTTTCACTTTTTAAAAGTTTTGAAGTTCTTTCCGTTAAGATACCACATGAGTCTGATTGGAGTGAACATGGAATATTAAAGCTTCTAAAGGAACTTCTGCCGTAATAAATGGAAGAGTGTGTGTTGAGTTTGTGTGTTTAATCACAAGCACCCTCTTGGTCAGAAAATGTGCATCAGACTGTTAAAGGAGCATTGACACTGCTTGTTGCAGGCAGATTCATATCAAAGTGTTAATGTAAATATTCAGTGGTATTGAACCTATCAAAAAGTGATCTGTTGAGTATCTACCAAGTATAAGACCTGTATGACGTGCAAAGATGAATGCCAAGACCCAGATTTTTTATACTCAAAATATTTATGATCTAGTTAGGCTCATGAGATATGTACACCGCTCTGTTGCCAGGCAGTTACATGTTAAGGGTTAAAGGTGTGGTTTAAGAAAATTGTAGGGTAATTCAAGGGAGAAAAAGATCTTCCAGCCTAGAAGTCATCATAAGGCAGATGAAATTTTTACCAAGGAAGTGTTTCTCAAATGTGTGGTTCCCAGGCAGGCAGCAACAGCCTCCTAGGAACTTGTTAGAAATGTATGTTCACAGGCTCCACCTCAGAACTGCTGAATCAGAAACCCTGCGGGGTGGGCCCAGCAATCCGTTTAAAAGCATCCGAGTTTGAGCCCCACTCAGACAAGGAAGTGTTGGATCAAGGGTATGCTGACTGAAGTTAGGGAGGAACAGTGACTGGTGTATAGTGTTTGGTTTAAGGCGGCTGGCTGAATGGAAGGAACATGAAGAAGAAGGGGTTTAGTTAGTTTCTTGAGCCGTGTGGTTTAGCTTCTATTTAAGGGAATTCTTTCCCAATGCACTTTGATCCTTATTTCATCCAATTATCCTTTGTAATTATATTGTCATGTTCATCTCTTATGATTCTGATCGTTGAAAATGTTTGCATCATCGAGATAAGGGATAGAATTTGTATTTTGTAAGAGAATTTAAGGCTTTGGAAAATGTAAAATATCAGAATGATTGGACAGCTTTGTGGCTAGCTACGAGGTTAAATATTTGTTCAGAATACATGTTTAAAAAAAGGGTTTCATGTCCTTTCATCAGGTCCTAGATAAACATCTTTTAGAGATTTTAGTTTTAAAACTTAAATTCAGTTTTACATGTAAAAAATGGGGTATGTTCCCCCAGCATTTCTTCTACATATTTTAGAAAATTCAGTTATTTTGGCATTTTTAAAGATCCTACCCCTTCAACATTGAACGTGTTAAAAAATAAAATTCATCCGAGTAAATGTGAAGATCTAATTGGCTTTATCAAATGATTCATGAATCCGGCAATATCCCATCTAGAAAACAGAGGGGTGTTCTGAGGAGTTGTACAAAATGGAAAGTTTTTATGGGAAGGAAAGTGGAGCAATAAAGGTATATGCAAAAAAAAGAAAGAAAGAAAGGAAAGGGCAGGGGTCTCGTCTTCCTTTGTAGGAAGGGAATGGAGGGACCCAGCTGATAGATTTCCTCATTGGTGCTTATCTGAAAATTCCTGACTGGCAGGTGAAGACATTTCTGGGGGAGGTTGAATCTGCAGTTAACTTAGTTATGAAGCTCTGGTTTGATGACTTGGTCTGGCTGGAGTAACACCATGTGAGGCCTGTGGTTTTCTTTTTGGCAAACTATACTTTCATTTCTCCTGTGATTTTAGAGGAGGTGGACCCTTGGTGTTGGAGACATTGATTCGGGGCCTCACTTGGGCCACTTGGGAAGTGGAAATGATAACCTTCCTTTCAGCCTTTGCTCATCCAGCTGCCTGGTGCCTAAAATGGAAGGGTTATAGTGCTTGCATAAGTGGGCTTCTGATTCTCTGTTTAAAAAGAGAAAGTGATTTTAAAGACAGTTCAGGGGAAAAAAGAACCCATGATCACATGGTGGCCACACAGTTAAGCTTTAAGGTCAAAATGTGTTCCCGTTACTGGAAAAATGGATTCATTCTCTCCTAATCTGGTTTTACCTTGGCACTATCAATTTATCACGTGCAGAGAAGTCTAGTCATTGTTGTAGGTGTGCTGCAATCTTTACTTCTCAAGGGAGGATGTATTTAAGATCTTTTTTGGGTTTGTTATAAAGGAACTTTAGGGTCACATGTATAATAATGTCATAAGGTAATTGTGGCCTCTACCACGATATCATTAGATTTTTCTCATGCTTATGGAGTGAAATATTTGGCTGCCATGTATAAAGATACATTTAAAACCTCCTGAAACTTGGGGCACCCCGGTGGCTCAGTTGTTTAAGCATATGACTCTTGATTTCAGCTCAGGTCACAATCTTATGGTTCGTGAGTTCGAGCCTTACATCCAGCTCTGCGCTGACAGTGCAGGGCCTGCTTGAGATTCTTTCTCTTTCTGCCCCTCCTCTTTGTGTGCTTTCTCTCTCAAAGTAAATAAGCAAACTTAAAAAATAAAATAAAATAAAATAAAACCTCCTGAAACTGAAGACCTGCCAAAGGGTCATCAGATTTTAGGGATCTATTAATATTTTCTTCAGCCTAATTCGAGGATAAGAAAGAGGAAAAGGAGTTGAGACAATCCCTTATAGTTTTCAAGATCTGACCTGTGTTTTAGGGACCAGTGCTTTTTATTTCTTCTAAAAGAAAAAATATTTTTTCCATGAACTCACAGTACTATGGAAAAATTATATTAATTCCATAGCATTATTTCATTTTACAAATGAAGTATGTTAGTGTCAGAAGTCAAAACTGAACTACTTTTGTCCTTGTGTTCTGGTATTTCAGGGCTTTCTTGGCTTGAATATACCCAGGAATTAGGAATTCAGTGCAAGAGTTGTGAGGATTTATGGCTTCTCACTTATTACTTTTCTTACATATGTGTGTGTTTCTGTAATTTTTCATATACACACACATCTGTATATTTGGTATTAAAGAAAGGATGTGTCCCTACTCTCCCTCCCCCACATCACCTCCTGTACATCAAGCCCTACCTTTGTTGTGCGTAACCATCTCCCTCACTTGCTATGGGTAGAGTTTTGCAAGGTTGCAGAGTAAGACCTGTCAGCTGACGCTTGCTCACATGAGAGCCATTAAGAGGGTGGTGTGGCCAATGTCAGAACAACCTTGCAGCTGAAGGCAAGTCACTGCATTTGCCCAGAGCCATATGAATGGGTCTTGTGACCAATTAATTGACTACTACATAATCTCCAACAGGGGAGCACAGATGGAGTGAGTCAGCCCAAGCTGCTCAACCTGTTGAGTGTTTTGTCTTTTGCTGACCCAGAGTACAAGCTTAGGAACAAAAGTAGGAAGTGGGATTTGGACTTGCCTGTTTTAATGGTCCTGCTGAGAGCATATTTTATAGCATTGGATACATCTGACTTCCTAATACTTTGGCAGGCTAATTTACGTAACAAATGAATGTTCCTTTTTTTTAAACTTTTGAAAGAGGAAATTAGTAGGCTGCTGCCAAGTAGCTTGCCTCACCTACTGTATAGGGAGTACAGGGATTACTTAGGACGGCTGGTCAGTGTGGAGTATCCCTCAAACAGCAAAGGATCTTCAGCATTTGTGTCCACGTCCATGTTGATAGTCAGGATAAACCGGAAGAAAGTTCATACACTCAGGACATGTGTGGCGGCACTACGAAGACAGGGGCCCGGCAGGATTCAGCCAGATGTGTGTGTGGTGCTGGTTCTGGTGCTGCGAGGACTTACAAGACGCTTTTACGCACAAAGACTCGAAAACGTGCCAGGGTAGGAAGGGGCACTGATCGCTTGGAACTCAGCAACAGGTTTGAAACTTCAGTTCTGTTTTAAAATCTCAGAGACATGTTTATTTAATTCACTGCGTACCAAGTGGGATGAAATTCTGTTGATCCAAAACTTGTTTGTTAAGAATACTTTGTTTTAGTAGGACGTGGGGCCATTGATGGGTGTGCGGAAACAAGTCCTTTCCGGTACAAAAAAGGTGCAGGCATGGTTCTTATTATTTTTTTGACTGTTTCAATTCTACTACCCATCTGCTTTCTTAACTTTTCCTTACTTATCCTGGAGCCAGCTCGCAAGAAATGGTTACATCCTTGTCCTGTGTTGAAGTTTGAACAATACTATTCACAGAGGTCATCAGGAAAACGAGTTGCGGTCCTGAGAGTCCACCACAGTTGGTAGATGGGCACAGGACTGGAAGTTATCTCTTAGTCTGAATGGTAGGTGGAGGCAGGATGGTGGGAAAGAGCCCAGCTTCTTCTGGCAAATTATTTTCATGAGAAGGACTGGAGTTATGCCGGAACTAATTTTAAGAGTGGAGCTTACTTAAAGAGAGTAACATTATACTTGCTGTATTCTTTTAGGTTCATTATGTCATCCATTTTGGAAGAATTTATTAATTTAATTAGTAATAGCTCTTAATTGAAACATATTTATAAAGAATTTTATTGCATATCAACCAAAAGGAAAAATGCAGTGAGAATCTGATGTAGATAACTACTAAAGAGAGTCAAAGTTAAAAGTTAAGCTCTGATTCTCATGATTAGTGTAAAAGTAAGTGTCTAAATTCACTTACATATTTTTTTCCTTATAAGAAGTTTTCTTAAAATTATGTTTTATAAACTTTTTCCATCAATATGGTTCTTGGTTGGTTGAAAATAATCAGGATATACTTTCTGTCATATAAAAATCATTGTCTTTCTTTAGTAGAAACTTAATAAAATGGTATATAATCTACTCCAGTATAAACCCAGTAAATTGGAGAGTTAGGGAGAAATGTGGAAATCATTTTATAGGGGCTGGGTCACATGCTATCCACTCAATTAAAGGGAGATATTTATAGACGGAGCAGTAATGAATGATGTGGTACATTAGAAAAATACATTTGAGCGTTCAGATAAGAATTTCACTTTTGTACCTTTTTTTAGTTAATTTTTTTTTTTTTTTTTTTTACAATTTATTTATTTTTGGGAGACAGAATGAGACAGAGCATAAGCAGGAGAGGGGGAGAGAGAGAAAGAGACACAGAATCCAAAGCAGGCTCTAGGCTCTGATCAGCACAGAGCCCGACACGGGGCTTGAACCCATGAACTGTGAGATCATGACCTGAGCCCAAGTCGGTTGCTCCACTGACCGAGCCACCCGACACCCCTGTTTTTATCTGTTTCTTATCAAGATAGAACAGCTGAGTGATACAAAAGAGTAATGGATTGGCACTCAGTTGATCTGGATCCTGATTCTGATCCTGATCCTGATCCCACCTCTGCTGCCCAGGAAGAGCCTTTAACTATGTGAGAGTCTCCTGGCTTTTCTGTGTCTCACTTTTCAACTCTAAGCTATGAAGTTGGTTTAGATTATTTTAAAAAATCCTTTCCTTCTCTGAAATTCTAAGATGTAGCATCAGGACCTTTTGTATTCCCTATATTTATTCATATGATTCTAGATTCCCCAAATACATATTAGGGGTGAGGGGGATAAGAAAATAATATGCAGGGCCACATAAAGTTTTTTTAAAAACTTCAAAACATTTTGGTATGAGCTTCTGCTTCTCAGTTTCAGTGAACTTAATATTCTTCAGTGAATTTTAATCATTTTTATTTAAACAACACGTTAACAAAAATTTTTCATATCCATTATTGCCTTTTCTTATTTTAACTTCCTTTAGAGTTACTTCTTTGGTGCTGAGACTTTTTTTTCCTCTTGTTTAGAATTTTGCGCAGTGATGACGTATACTTGTCAATTAATTGGAATTCATCTCTAGTCAGACCAGTTGTCTTGGTAGACCTCATCTACTTTGTCTCCCCCTTCCTACCATCTTGAAAACGTGATCGTTATTTGCAGCGTTGTGCTTGGTTTCCTGTATTTATCTAGGACTTGAGCCAGTCTCAAGGGTAGAGTGAATTATTGACAGGAGCTTGCACTGTAGGGATCTGACTCTAGAGTGCTCACGAGTTATCTGTTTGTCCAAGTCAGGTGGCAGTCAGTTAAGTATGACTTCCAACTCCCTCTTTGCTCTTGGGTATCTTAAATCAATAATTTTAGGTGGTCTTAGCTGAGTGCACTGATAAGTAGGTTTCCCCCCCCCCCGCCCATCTTTCCTCATGATTTTCCAGTTACTCAAAGGTGAAGAGAAAGACTCCACACATGTAGAGGAGTCATGTTAGATACCTAACAGTGGCCACAGTGTAAAACTGCCACAGTTCAGTGCAGAAGGAAACGTTTTTCTTTCTTTAATTTTTTTTTTTTCTTTTTAACGTTTGTTTATTTTTGAGAGAGAGAGAGAGTGAGTGTGCGAGTGAGCGCTGGGGTGGGGCAGAGAGAGAGGGAGACACAGAATCTGAAGCGGGCTCCAGGCTCTGAGCTGTCAGCACAGAGCCCAGCGTGAGGCTGGAACTGATGAACTGCGAGATCATGACCTGAGCCGAAGTCGGAGGCTTTACTGACTGAGCCATCCAGGTGCCCCTGCTTTTCTTTCTAATTATGGTCCACGTGGAATCAGACTTTTCAGGGTGGAAGTGTATCCTCCGTATCTTCACTTCCATTCTCCTTAATCTCTAGAACGAAAGATATTGGAGGTTCATTTATTTCACAGAATCAGCAAAAACCTACAGAGTTTGATGAAACATTTTAAGTGGTTTGTCAGTAAAAAAAAAAAAAAAAAAAAAAAAAAAAATCCTCTCTAAAACCTCACGTCTAGTAACTGTTATGAGGCTGGACATAGGGTGCAGTCTTCAATAATCACTTCCTTCTTTTTTCTTAAAATATCAACCACAACAAAGCTGCTAATAACTTGATTTTGCAAACTTTAGTAGCAAATTAGATAAGTCCAGAAGGCTGTTTTTGTGAGAAATCTGGGAGTATTTGCCAAGCTTATCAGTGAATCATTGTTTCTCTGATAGCAGGAGAGAATTTGACATAACATTTTCTTAAAAAGTATACCCTACCCACACCAAAGAGGAACTGAAACAGAGCACTTCAGAATCAATTGTGCTTTAAGTTTCATATCTTGGAGTTTGGATTCAGCAGAGACTCTCTGTACTGCTTTAGAATCACCAGGATAGATAGGGCCAAAGAATTAATGAGTGTATGTATTAGACTTGTCTACGATCTGGATGAACGAATTCATTACAAAAAAGAAGGAGGCTTAGGTTGCTTGTGGTAGTTACTCAACAAGAAAAGAAGTATAGAAACCAGGGTTTATTTTCTTTCCCCTAGTTAACTGCTTCACAGAGATAGGCTGACCATGATTTTACTACCAGTCTTTATTTATAGCAGTTAGGACTACTGACAAGGAAATATAAAAATAGTCGCAGATTTAGAGAGATATGCTAAGGCAACAGACCAAAGAATTCTGTTCTGAAGATTTTAGCAAAAAGGACTAATGCAGGTTGCAGGGTTAGGGAGAGTGTTTTTCATTGTCTTCTTCACTTAGCTGTGAAAACTCTTCTGCTTTGATACTATGTAGAAAATGTAGCTGTCCAACAGGTTGAATGAAGTGGGTAGAAGAAAAAAAAAAAACAAACCCTAGTCAGCTGATGGTCTTGTGCTTTGTGACAAGCTTCACCTAGAGGTTGAAATTGCTGGGTGTGACTCTTTCAGATGCATTGAGTATTGCTGTCACAAGTTCTTCTGCCCTTTCTGCATTCCTTCCCTTTTCACTGATTTTATGTGCCATGAAGAATTTTCTTTGACTAGCTAAGAGTTTATTTCCACTGGTTGATGGTTGGGATTTAGAGATATAATTTGAGAATATGTGAATGAATGAAAGCATGCAGTGGTAACTTAATGTTGCTGCAAAGTCCCGTCTAATTTAGGTTTAAAAACATTCAACTTGACCCTCTGAGGCCACGCCTCCTCTTGAGAATGAATCAGAGCAGCCTTGGTATAGAGGGGTTTTGAAGGGAGTGTGAACTTGCTTCATGTAGACTGACGACTGACATAAACTTTTGCCTGGGTCTTATTCTGATAAGTGTTAGTTACCATAACTAGTTATGTCCAGAAGACTGTGTTTCAGACAGAGGACAAGGATACTCCAACTCTGGGGTCTGCAGCCCAAGTCATTGGGCAGCTTCTGAAGCCTTTATCCCTCAAGTTCCTGCTCAGCTGTACAGTGAACTGGAATACTTGGCTGCACGGGTCCATGATTCCTGGTTCTTCTGTTAGGACTCCTGTTGTGAGTCAGGCTGTGGCTTAGCCTTATCCTTTTATTGTTATAGTAACAAAAGCTGAATAACTGCTGAATAATGATGCAGCAAGCCCTGGTGGGAATTGGTGAGAACAGTAATCTGTGACCCATCTAAGATTATAATGAAACTCCCCATCAAAATTCACCAAAGAAAGAGAATCTAGCCTTTGGGCTCTAGAAACACCAAGATCCCTGGCAATTCTCTTCCCCTTCTGTGGGATCCCAAATTTATATGGATTGTTGGGTATCAGGTGTATATCCATCCATTAGAGGTTTATCTTGAAGGGTTTAATCCTTCTCTTATTAGTTTAGAAAGGTTTAAAAAAAAATACTCTCAGGTCTTTATAGAACAGATGTGAATTAAAATGCTATCTTTTTTTTTCTTAAAGTTTTTTTTCAATGTTTATTTTTGAGAGACAGAGTGTGAGGGAGGGAGGGGCAAGAGAGACAGAGACCCGGAATCTGAAGCAGGCTCCAGGCTCTGAGCTGTCAGCACAGAGCCCAATGCAGGGCTCAAACCCAGGAGCTGTGAGATCATGACCTGAACTGAAGTCGCAGCTTAACCTGTTGACCACCCAGGCGCCCCCTCTTTTTTTTCTTGATTTGCCCTTTCCTTTCACTTGCATGCCTCACCCTGCCCAAAGGCAAAAAACAAACAGTTTAGTAACACTAAGCTAGTTGTTTCACTTACTGATTTTTAAAAACTCTGATTCTAGTGGCACCTGGCTCAGTCGGTTAAGTGTCTGACTTTGGCTCAGGTCATGATCTCACGGTTCATGAGTTCGAGCCCCATGTAGGTCTCGCTGTTGTCAGTGCAGAGCCTGCCTCAAATCCTCTCTTCCCCCTTCCCCCAGGCCCCCCCCCCCCACTCTCATCTGTTCAGTCTGTTAAACATTTAAACATAAAATTAAGTTAAAAATCTGACTCATGTCATGAGAGAACCTAGAACATGTGAGAACCTAGACCATAGTACCAGATACAGTGGAAGCATCTTTGATCTGGGGATCTTCTCTATCCCGATCTCATGATCTGTGTTTCTATTTTCTCTTCTACAAAAAAATAATAGAAGTGGTAGATTAGGTCAGTGATCATCAAATATGTGAACTTTTTTTTTTAAAAATGTAGCTTCATGAGGTTCGTTTCAGATCCACTTGAGCAAATTTCTAGAAGTGGAGCCTGTGAGGCTTTATTGACTAAAAACAAACAAAACAATTGAAAGAGTTTCTGGGGTGATTCTAATGATGTGTCAAGTCATCAGATGGGTGGTGTCTGAGGTCCCTTCCAGTCCTAATATTCTGAGTATCTGTCAGTGACTGATGGGTAACAAAACTGTTAGAGAAATGTGAAGACCTTGGGTAATCAGTGGAGCCAAAACGGTCTCAGTGGTCATCTTTGCCATGTGAGGGAGCAAGCCGTACGGATATTTGAGGAAGTGTATTCTCAACAGAGGAACAAGTAAGGACAGAGATCCTAAGGCAAGACCATGTGTGCCGTGCACTCTAAAAAGAACAATGTTGCCAAGGGGCAAAAATCATTTGGATTCAGAAAGTGAATTGTCCTTCAAGGGAATGTGAACGGACCCAAGGTGGACTGGTAGATAGGGCTAGCAGCTGCACATAGTGATATGACAGGCAGGTGGGGGTTGTCTGCTGCCTAATCTCTCCTCCATTGGCCCTTGCTTGATAACAGCAGTTCCTATGATCAGAACCTCATTTCTTTGTGTTGAAGCATTGTTCTCTCATGGCAGTCGGTGATACCTTAATGTGAGCTATTATGAGAACTTGTTCCTCTGTCAGGAAGAACAAGACCACATGAAAGGATTGGGCTCATTCTATAGAGCAGAGAATGTAGGACTGACCTTCTCCTTTCCAGCTGAGTGGACAGGCTGAGGGGAGACAGCTTGTAACTCAGCCGAACAGGGGCAGAGACTTTTGATGGCCATATCCAAAGCTCAAATAATATGTCCTTGGTTTTTATCTTCACAGGGAATTCTCTAGCTGACTATAACACACCAAAATGCTCTTCAGAGAATAATCCTATCACAAAACTGTAAAACTAGTGCTCATTACTGAAAGTTCCTGTATTTTAAAAGTTCCCTTGACAATTTAAGAAGTTTTTTTTTCCTTTTAAATAGACTTTATTTTTTAGAGCAACTTTAGGTTCACATCAAAATTGGCAGAAGGTACAGAGAGTTCCTCTGTTCTTTCTGCCCCCCCTCACGTGCACAGTCTCCCCTACTATCAATATCTTGTATCAGAGTAGTATGTTTGTTGCAGTTGATGAACCTGCACTGACACATCATTATCATTCCAGACCATAGTTTACTATGGTTTATTAAGGTTCACTTGTGGTGGTGTGCATCCTATGGGTTTTGACAAATGTATAATGAAATGTACCCATCATTATAGTATCATACAGATCAGTTTCACTGCCCTAAAAATCCTCTGTGATCTGCCTATTCATCTTTCCCTAACCCCTGGCAACCACTTATCTTTTTACTCTCTCTATAGTGTTGCTTTTCTAGAATATCATTTGGTTGGAATCATGCAGTAGGTAGCCTTTTTATTTTATTTTATTTTATTTTTATTTATTTTTATTTTTTACTTTTAAGTTTTTAAAAAATTTATTTATTTTGAGAGAAGGAGAGAGAGAGAGAGAGAGAGAGCGAGCGAGAGCAGGTGAGTAGGGGAGGACAGAGAGAAAGAGGGAAAGAGAATCCCAAGCAGGCTCCATGTTAGCGTGGAGCCTGACATGGGGCTTGATCTCATGGACTGTGAGGTCATGACCTGAGCCGAAATTAAGATTCGGTTGCTTAACTGACTGAGCTACCCAGGCGCCCCATATGTAATCTTTTTAGATTGTCTTCTTTCACTTAGTAATATGCATTAAAGCTTCCTCCATGTATTTTCTTGGCTTGATAGCTCATTTCCCTTTACCACTGAGTAGTTATCTGTTGTCTGGATGTAGCACAGTTTATCTATCCATTCACCTACTGAAGGACATCTCGGTTGTTTCCAAGTTTTGGCAATTAGGAATAAAGCTACTGTAAACATCTCTGTGTGCGTTTTTGTATAGACATAAGTTTTACTCCTTTGGGTGAATATCAAGGAGTATGATTGCTGGATCATAAGGTACGAGTTTTTTGTTTTTTGTTTTTTAAGAAACGGCCAAACTTCCAAAGTGGTTATACCATTTTGCATTCCCACCAATAGAGAATGACAGTTCATGTTAATCCACATCCTTGTCAGTATTTGGTTTTGCCAGCATTCTGGCCATTCTAATAGCAGTGTAGTGGTATCTCACTGTTGTCTTAATTTGTGTTTCTCCAATGACGTATGACGTAGAGCATCAGTGATATGTTTATCTACCATCTCTATCTCCTACTTTGGGGGGGGGTCTATTCAGGTCTTTGCCCATTTTTTAATTGGGCTGTTCATTTTCTTATTGTTGGGTTTTAGGAGTTCTTTGTATATTTTGGATGACAGACCTCTATCAAATATGTTTTTTTGCAAATATTTTCTCCCAGTCTGTGGCTTGTCTTCTCATTTTCTTGTTACTGTCTTTCATAATTGAGAAGTTTTTAATTTAATTTTTTTTGTTAATAGTTTTTCAGGCAGGGGAGACGTTTTTAATTTTAATAAAGTATAGGTTATTGGGGCACCTGGGTGGCTCAGTTGGTTAAGCTTCCAGCTCTTGATTTTGGCTCAGGTATCTGTGGTATTTGGCATCAGGCTCTCATGCTTGTAAAATTAAGCCCTGCATCCGGCTCCATGCTGAGCATGGAGCCTGCTTGGGATTCTCTCTCTTGCCCTGCCCCCTCCTACCTCCCCTACTCTTGCTCATGTGTGAGCCTTCTTTCTCAAAGTAAGTAAGTAAACATTAAAAAAAATAATAAAGTCCAGGTTATCAATTGTTTCTTTCATTACATGTGCTTTGGTTGTCATCACCATGTCCAAGGTCATCTAGATTTTTCTCCTATGTTATCTTCTAGGAATGTTAGAGTTTTGCATTTTACATTTGGGTCTGTGATTCATTTTGAGTTAAGTTTTTGTGAAGGATTTAAGATCTGTGTCAAGACTCATTGTTCTGCGTGTGGATGTCCATTTGTTCCAGCACCATTTGCTGAAAGGCTGTCATTTCTCCATTGTGTTGCCTATGATTTTTTTGTCAAAGATCAGTTGACTATATTTGTGTGAATCTGTTTTTGGGTTCTCTGTTCTTTTCTGTTGATCTGTTTGTCTGTTCTATTATCAGTACCCTCCTGTATTGGTTACTGTAATTTTGTAGTAAGTCTTCACGTTGGGTGTTTTTAGTCTTCCAACTTTGCTCTTGTCCTTCAGTGTTATGTTGGCTCTTCTGGGTCCTTTGCCTCCACAAATAAGCTCTAGAATGAATTTGTTTATATCCACAAAATAATTTGCTGGAAATTTGATTGTATTGTATTGAATCTGTAGATCAAATTGGGAAGAACTGACATCTTGAGTTTTCCTACCCATGAACATGTAATATCTCTCCATTTATTTGGTTCTTTGATTCCCTTTATCAGAGTTTTATAGTTTTCCTCATATAGATCTTATACATATTTTGTTAAACTTATGAGATTTTTTTTTTTTTTTAACATTTTTTATTTATTTTTGGGACAGAGACAGAGCATGAACGGGGGAGGGGCAGAGAGAGAGGGAGACACAGAATCCGAAACAGGCTCCAGGCTCCGAGCCATCGGCCCAGAGCCTGACGCGGGGCTCGAACTCACGGACCGCGAGATCGTGACCTGGCTGAAGTCGGACGCTTAACCGACTGCGCCACCCAGGCGCCCCATGTTAAACTTATACCTAAGTATTTCTTTTGTGGGATAGTGGGCTAATATTAATGGTATGGTGTTTTTAATTTTAAATTCCTCTTGTTAATAGCTGGTATATGAAGTATTTTTAAAATATTTTAACAGTTGTATTTTTCAGAGCAGGACCACATTTATGTCAAGCTAGCTACTTGCCTTTTTTCTTTTTCTTTGTTTAGGTTTATTTATTTTTGAGAGAGACAGAGACAGCATGAGCAGGGGAGGAGTAGAGAGAGAGGGAGAGAGAGAATCCCAGGCAGGCATCCCACCATCACACAGAGCCCCATGCATAAACCATGAGATATGACCTGAGCTGAAACCAAGAGTTGGGCACTTAACTGACTGAGCCACCCAGGCACCCTGTCCTTTTTTCTTTTTAAATTCCTCCATCTTTTTCTCTTTGTAGTTACTAAACTTATTTTAAGATAGTTCTTAAATATTTTTTCTGATTACCAAAATGATACAATTTTATTATGGAACATTTGGGAGATGCAAACAAATATAAAAATGAAAATTCAAATTACTCATAATGCTATCACACAAATTTTACTACTGTTAATACTTTTATTTTCTTATAGTCTTTTATTGGTACATAAATATAAGCTGTATTAACTGAATCATATTCAGATATCAAGTTACAGAATCTGCTTTTTTACTCAGTATAATATTTTTCCCATGTTATTAAAATGTGTTCAGGAGCAAGTTTTCATGACTCTGTAGTATGTTCTTAAATGGATGGCTTCAAAACTTAAGGTATGTTCTGCTGGTGGATGTTTGGGTTTCTAGTTTAGAAAGAAACCTATTCTTATTCACATTTCTGACAGTCTTCTTGGCAGATAATTTTCCTTGTAGGAAATTTTCCTTCCCCAATGGAATTTGAAAATTGGGAGATAGAAATTGGTCAGATAGATAGAAACCAAAATATCTACATTTGGAAATGGTTACTATATGTAACAACAAGGAGTTACCTAATAACCTTAGAATTAGACCTGTTCACCCACCTTGTCATAAGCAGCTGAAGACACACATAGGCCTTACCTAATAGGGGTTCACCCCTATAAAACTTGATGTTGAGTAGTTGAAGGTTAGATTAGTTTGTGTGTGCTCTGCAAACAGATAGATAGCAAAGCATAAAGGACAGTTTATCAATCAGAAATCATTCTTCTTCCCCTGGGAAGGAGCATGTAGGGGTGAAGACAGATAGGAATGTTAACACTAATCAGGATTGTGCCTCTACTTGGAAACCTGAATCAAAGGTAAGGAACACCCCCCCCCCCAACTCTAACACCTTTTATAGGTTAAATCACCTCTTAAAGCATATGAATGTGAGGGTTTTTTTTCCTTAACATTTTAAAAGCATTTTCTCTATATGCCTTCAGAGATAATTCATTCACTTGGTTCAACAATAAAAATATATATTTGAAATATATTTTTCCCACCTCATTATTCTTCCCCATGCCCTTTAGGTAATCAATTTTATTAGTTTTTTATAAATCCTTTTTTTTTCCATTTAAAAACCCATTTAGCATTTTCTTTTGCTTCTTTTTTTTTTTCTTTCTTTTTAACTCCAGCATTCTCCCCTTTCTTGATTGCTCCATCTTGATCTTCTTTGCTGAGTCCTCCTTTTCTCCCCACCCATTAATGTTGGTGTGCTTGAAGGCTTAGTCCTGGACCTCTTCTCTACTCACACTCACTTTCCTTAGTGATCTCATTCAGCCTTTGGCTTGAAGTACCATCTGTTTGCCAACAGCTCCCACATTTATAACTCTAGCCCAGACTTTTCCCCTGCCCTCCAGGTTTGTATATCCAACAACTTGTCCCACCTGCAGCTTTCTCTCTCTTGATGGTCGTAGTTATGACTCCTCTTTTTTTTTCCTTCCTTACACACTGTATCCAATCCATAGCAATTCCAGCTGGCTCTACCCTCAAATACTACCCCAAGTCTGACTACTTCTTGCCACCTCCACTATTACAACCTGGTCTATGCCAATGTCCTCTCTCTTTTTATTTTTCATCATGATAAGTATGCTATTTAATGCCTATTCAATCCATCCCGCCACCCACCTCCCCTCTGGTAACCATCAGTTTGTTGTCTATAGTTAGAAGTCTGTTCTTCGTTTGTCTTTCTCCTTTTTTCCTTTGCTTATTTGTGTTTCTTAAATTCCACATATATGTGAGATCATGTGGTATTTGTCTTTCTCTGACTTATTTTGCTCAGCATTATACTTTCTAGCTCTATCCATGTTGTTGCAAATGGCAAGATGTCATTCTTTTTTATGGCCAAATAATATTCCATTGCATGTATATGTGTGTGTGTGTATATGTGTATATATAGTGTGTGTATATAGGTGTATATATATATATATATCATATATATATGTACACACATATATATGTATGTATACACACACATATATGTATATATACCCATACATCCTTGGGTGGGGTGTGTGTGTGTATATATATATGTGTGTGTGTATAATATTATATATATAATATCATACCTTCTTAATCCATTCATCTATCTTGGGCTACTTCCATAGTTTGGCTATTGTAAATAATGCTGTAATAAACATAGGGATGCATGTATCCCTTTGAATTTGTATTTTTGTAATTTTGGTGTAAATCCTCAGTAGTGCAATTCTTTGATCATAGGATAGTTCTCTTTTTAATTTTTTGAGGAACCTTAAAGGGATTGAGGATTTCCCTCAAAGGGAAAAGGATTTTCATTTTATTATGAAATATTTCAACCATAAGGAAAATACAGAACATGGTATAATAACCATATGTGTACCCACAACCAAGTTTTGTTAAATCTTAACATTTTACCACTCTTGCTTCACATATATAATTAAAAACAAAAGATCTAAAACACGAGGGGAACAGATGTCGCTTCCTATATAGTCCTTACTGGGCCCAGTCTTCTACCGTCTTCCTCCTTCCAGAGGTAACCACATTCTGAATATTTGCCTCTGCTATACTTTTAGTTTACTGGTTATAATGTATCCATAAATAATCCTGGGTCACATGTATTTAACATTATAGAATGAGTAGCATACTGTACATATTATTTTGAAGAATTGCATGTTTTTTGAAATTTATTCATATTCATGTACCTCTAGTTCGGTAATTCTAAATTCCAGTATAGCATTCACAATTTATGTATCCATTAGTCTATTGCTGAACATTTTAATTTTGTTTTTATAAACTATTTTACTGTTATAAACAATGTTGCAGTGAATAGTATTGCCCTTGTCTTTTTCTGCACATCTGTATGGATTTCCATAGGGTATATGCCCCCAAGAGTGGAATTGTTAGGTTTTACGATATGTGAATCTTTGGCTTTACTAGATATTCTTCAAAGCAGTTGCCTCAGCTTCTTTCCCAACACAGTGCATGAGTCTTCCCACTGCTCATCATCCTTGGGTGGGGTGGCGGTGGGGGGCCTGTACACAAAATGTATCTTGTTTCTTTTAAAACAGCTTTATTGAGATGATTCACATACCACACAATCCTCCCATCTAACGTGTATTTATACTTCAGTGGATTTTAGTGCATTCACTGAATTGTGCAGTCATCACCAAAATCAACTTCAGAACAGTCCATTACCCCCAGAAGAAACCCCACACAAAATTTAACTGTTATTCCACAATTCCCCAATCTCCCTACCTCCAGCTCTAGTCAGCTGCTAATTTGCTGTCTCTGTAAATTTGCCTATGCTAGACATTTTGTATAAGTGAAATCATATAACATATGATTCTCTGTAGTTGATTTCTTTCACTTACCATGCTTTCAAGGTTCACTCCTGTTCTAGCATGTATTAGTATTTCATCCCTTTTTATTGCCAAACAATACTCCATTGTATGGATGTGCCACATTGTGTTTATCCGATGATGGACATGTGGTTGCTTTCCACATTTTGGCTATCATGAAGAATGCTGTATAAACATTCCTGTACATGGTTTTTTTTTTTTTTTTAATGTTTATTTATTTTGAGAGAGCACATGTGTGCGCACTTGAGCACCAGAGAGAAAAAGTACAGAAGAGGGGCAGAGAGAGGGGGAGAGAGAGAATCCTAAGCAGTCTCCACACGGTCAGCACAGAGCCCAGTGTGGGGCTTGATCTCACGAATGGTGAGATCATGACCTGAACTGAAATCAAGAGATGGACACTTAACTGACTGAGCCACCCAGGCACAACCCCAAACCCCGGACATGTTTTTATGGACTTTTTTTAGATGAAGAAATCCTGGATGCCAGGAACAATAGGCAGAGGTCACAGGTGTCCACCTGGTGCAGGTGGGTGAGAAAGGAGCAGGGAGCCCTTTCTCCAGCTCACTTGGCTGCCATTGCTTGGAGCTTCCCCATCATCCTCACCTTCATGTGACAGGCATGGCAGCAGGAGCACTTCCTAACCACTGCTTCAGCCTTTCCCTGTGAAGACTCATGGCCACTCACCTGCCTTTCTGTGGCCTTAATAAGTGTTCTGGCCTCCAACAGCATCTTATTTCGACTACTGACTCCCAGACTGCTGGTCTCTCTCTCTCTCTCTAGGACAGCAATCCAGTATTGTCTTTTGGAAGGCTTGTCTTCCCTGCCCAACCAGAGAGAGCATTTTCAGGCAAATTTGTCAACTATCTGGGCCATATAATTTAAAAACCAGTCTTAGAAGGTGCTGGCCAAGCTCCTGGCCTTGTTTTGTCTGCTTCATTCCCATGCCTCTATAACCAGGAGTAGACTATAAAATCTGAAATCTCTTAGAACCAATTGAAGAAAAAACTACTTCTTATAGACTAATCAGGCTTTTTACCTGGGAGACCAGAGTATTCTTGTGAATTTTGCCTTCAAAGGTCAGAACTATTCTTCCTTTTCCTACTTTTTAAAATTCAATTTAGGGGCACCTGGGTGGCTCAGTCGGTTAAGTTTCCAACTTTGGCTTGGGTCATGATCTTGCGGTCCATGAGTTTGAGCCCCACATTGGGCTCTGTGCTGACAACTCGGAGCCTGCAGCCTGATTCGGATTCTGTATCTATCCCTTCCCCCCTCACACTCTGTCTCTGCTCTTTCCCAAAAATAAATAAACATTAAAAAAAAATTTTTTTAGGGGCACCTGGGTGGCTCAGGCGGTTAAGTGTCTGAATTTGGCTCAGGTCATGATCTCGAGGTTCGTAAGTTCGATCCCCACGTCAGGCTCTGTGCTGATAGCTCAGAGCCTGGAGCCTGCTTGGGATTCTGTGTCTCCCTGTCTCTCTGCCCCTCACCTGCTCATGCTGTATCTCTCTTTCTCTCAAAAATAAACATTACAAATTTAAAAACTTTTTAAAATAAAATTCAATTTTTATAAACTAAATTTTTTTAAGTGTTTCTTTTATGCAGAAATCAGCAAAAACAAATCTGTATTCTTCTTACACAAAAGGTAGCATGTTCTTTTTGCTGTTTGAACTTTCAGTATAATTTGGAGATCTTACAGGCATTGCTGTCATACTTGCACACTCTTTACAGTAGCTGCTTGGTATTTTGTTGCGTGAATTTGACATAAATGATATTATTTGCCCCTACCAATGTCTTCTCCAGTTGTTTCCAGTCTTTTGCTCTTAGCAAACATGCTGCAAAGATATATGTATCTATGTACATACATATGTAGGTATGTGTGTACGTACATAGATACACATATATGTATACATACATAGATATATATGTATGTGTGTACATATATATGTACACACACACATACATGTTTATATCTGTTTAGTTCCAGAAATAGAATTGGTGGGTCCAGGGTTAAAAATACTTGTAATTCTGATATCTATGACAGTTTACTCTCCTGCCCCCACCATGTAGTTCTACTTTTTTGTGCCTCTGCTCGTATTAATCGCATAGGGTGTCTAACTTTTGGAATTTTGCCAATCTGATAGGTGTATGAATTTAATTTGCTTTTCTCTAGGAGTAAGATTTAACATCTTTTCATATATTTAAAAATCATCTTAATATTTTTTCTATGAACTATCTGTATACATTGCCCAGTTTTCCATTGGTTTGTGAGCCCTTTTCTTCATTGATTTATGGTCCTTTTTATAGTAGGGGGATTAATCTTTTGTCTGTGATATGAGCTACTAATTTTTGGTGAACTTTCTTTGATAGCAGTTTTTGTTTTTGTACATAGTTGAGGTAATTCATACTGTATACATAATTCTGTGTTCTGCTTTTCAGTCTTAACATTATATCACAAATATTCTTATTTTTCAAATGTAACAGGTTTTTATACTTCAGAAAGAAATGCAGAGGGATGTCCTGGAATGTAAAGGATGTTACCCTGACTTGTTTGCTACTAATATTAAGGTGATAACATAGCAGAGTTGGAACAGCACAGAATCTGGAATCAGGAAACATTGGTTTGCGTCCTGTCTTTGCCACTTACTGGTTACAACTTTTTTTTTTTTTTTTAATTTTGAGAGAGAGAGAATCTAAGCATGGGAGAAAGAGACAGAGAGAGAGAGAGAGAGAGAGAGAGAGAGAGAGAGAACACGCAAGTTAGCCCCGGGAAGAGGCAGAGAGAGAGAAAGAGAATCCCAAGCAGGCTTTGCGCTGTCAGGGTGGAGCCCGATGCAGGGCTCGAACTCATGAACCGTGAGATCATGACCTGAGCTGAAACCAAGAGGCCAACACCCAACCGACTGAGCCACCCAGGCGCTCCTGGTTATAACTTTTTAAAAGTCTCCTAATTTCTGGGGCGCCTGGGTGGCTCAGTCGGTTGAGCGTCCGACTTCGGCTCAGGTCATGATCTCACAGTCCGTGGGTTCGAGCCCCACGTCAGGCTCTGTGCTGACAGCTCAGAGCCTGGAGCCTGTTTCAGATTCTGTGTCTCCCTCTCTCTCTGCCCCTCCCCTGTTCATACTCTGTCTCTCTCTGTCTCAAAAATAAATAAATGTTAAAAAAATTGAAAAAAAAAGTCTCCTAATTTCTATGTAAAACATGTAATACACGCTCTCATGGGACTTTTGTGAAGATTACTTCAGGTGAATTCTGTAAAGTGTTTGGGAGACTCTAAAATGTTAGGTAATTATTTGTGCATGTGCTGTGTGGCTCTCATCACCAGAGCCTATATCCAGACGTCAGACTTTCTGGAAGTTGTGTCTTTGGGCTCTGTAAGATTGTGCAGTAAAAAAAGGTCAGCTATTTAATATGACAGAAATCAACTTGATACAGTACTAGAGCAGTAATAACAAACCCAGAGGCTATATATAAATAGGTTTAATAAATGAGAAGAGGGGTTACTTTTTAGAGAGAAACTTGTCCTGTCCTTGGGGAAGCAGGGGATGAAGAAGGGCAGGACAATGTGGTATATGAATACTGACAAGCTCAATAAATGTCATTGTATGAAGCCAAACTACATATTTGAAACTGAATCTAAATGCCTTGAATTCATTAAGGTGGTTTCCCTGTGGGAGTTCACCCACTGCCTCATGCTTCAGCTACCAAGAAGCTTTTTAAAGCAAACAGTAATTAAGGTTGTTTGTCTTAAGGCAATAATACAATCTTTGATGGGTTAAAAAAAAAAAAATAGAATGTTTCTATTGTATTCCTCAGTTTCATGATTTATTTTATTTTTAATTTTTCAAGAAGTAGTATAGTCATATGGTTAAATATTCAAAAGGTACAAAGTCTCAGTGAGTACTTACAGCACACTTACTGTGTGCCTGGCTCTTTGTTAATCCTCAAACACTTATGAGGTAGGCATTTTGCAGATGAGATACTGAGGAACAATGAGGTTAGGTAACTTCCCAAAGTCACGAACTAGAAAGAGGTAGAGTGAGGATTTGAGCCCAGGCCACCTGGCTCCAGGGTCTACATTCTATGCTGTTTTAACAGATGTGTATTAAATAGTTTTAGACACAACCAGTCTTACAACTCATTATTTGTCTTTCTAGAGATACTCTATGTACATATAGTAAAATCCAGAGTTTTTCCTACATTTTTCCTTTAAAAAAAATACATATGAGAGCATTCTACACACAAAGTTTTGTACTTCTTTCTTCCTATTAAGATGATATGCTAGCTTATTATAGAATCATAAGGATCTTCCTCATTTGTTATTGTATCTGTATAGTACTCCATTGTATGGATGGACCATAGTTTAACAGTCTTGTGTTGATGGTTGTTTCCAGTCCTTTGCTCTTCCAAACAGTGCTACAGTGAAAACCTTTTTGTACATAATCATTTTGAACTTTTGCAAATTGATCTGTAGGATTAATGCCTACAAGTGGAATTGCTGGGTCAAAGAGTATGTGTGTTTGCACCCATGTTCTTCCCCCTCTCCCCCAACCCTCTTATTTTGGTTCTGCCCTCTGCCCCATGGCCCCGCCCTGCACTGCTGCCCTCTGACCATTCCACACGTGCTCACCTGTGCCCATCTCTTTTAGAGCTAATATTTTACAAACAAAGATAGGTACAGTTTCTGTTGATTTTGGCTTTCTCATTTTGCAAACAAAAGACCTTATGGAGATAACAATGATTTAGACCTTGGGAATCTTCTAGGAAAATAGTATTATTATGTTATCTGTGTACAATTTAAATGGATCTAGAATTAATGTGTAAGCCAGTGTCTTGAATATTTATCTGTGATTAGCATATAAGTTCCGTGGGTGGGTGGAGAAGGTAGGGAAACCTTACTTCAAAGAAGATATGAAATCATGTTGATGCAAGTTAGCTTTCAGCAGGGCCATTATGCATTTCGGTAATCCTAAAATATAGTAACGAATGTTGACTGCATTATGCTGACAAGAGTGTGAAAGAATTAGCTCAGTGAATATTAAAATTAAAGCATGCATGGAGATGTACAATGTACAGCAAAGCTTTTTTTTTTTAAGTTTTTTTAATGTTTATTTATTTTTGAGAGTGAGACAGAGCATGAGCAGGGGAGGGCCAGAGAGAGGGAGACACAGAATCAGAAGCAAGCTCCAGGCTCTGAGCTGTCAGCACAGAGCCCGACATGGGGCTCGAACCACGGACTGTGAGAACATGGCCTGAGCTGAAGTCGGATGCCCAACCGACTGAGCCACCCAGGTGTCCCAAAGCCTTTTTTTTTTTTTTTTTTAATCTATACACCCAGCATGGGTCTTGAACTCGTGACTCTGAGATTGAGTCACATGCTCTTCTGACTGAGCCAGCCAAGCACCCCCCACCTTTTTTTTTAAAATATAGGTAGCTTCCAGTTTATAGATACCAGAAAAGAATGAGTAGTGCTCTTTTATGAATTCAAGAAATTATTTTGGAAAATATGGTCCATATTTAGAGATTCTGTGAGTTTTTAAAGAGCAGAAAGAGAAAAATCTATTAATAGCAACAATAAAATCTGGCAAAGCTAGCCAGGGGTGGAATTCTGGTTGGCATAGTCACCTGCCTACTCAGTGACCCTCTTGCCTCAAAAGAACTTGTGCTTTTCCTCTGCAGATTTTGTTAGCATCTTTTGAAAATTCTATCAGTTAAAGATGCATTTATATTAAGAAACATGTTTGTCAAAGTATAGAGTATATCTAGAAGGGTTAAAGGATGCTGTGCAGTAATGTGGGTTAATTAAGATTGCTTTCCTCTTAGTACTTGGCTGGGGTCATCTATTCCAAATTATACTGTGCACACACTTTATAGATGATTTGGAATTTTAGTGTGTTAGAGTTGGAAGAATGAGACCTTGAGAGGTGATTTTAGCCCCAACCCGTCATTTTTAAAGGGGAAGAAACACTGGAGTAAGAGATGAAGCAGTGTGACCAGGATTGGACTGTCGATCTTGCCTAGAACTCAGGCATTCTGATGCCCAGTGCAGTGCCTTGCAGTTTTGTGGATGCCCATGGTGGCCCCAGGGCAGTGGGGGTGTGGGGCATGGTGACTTGAGGGCCACACATAAACTTTACCTATTTCAGAGTCTTACCTGACATGACCCTGAACTCAGGAAAAAAGGAAGGAATTCTGTCTTTTCCTCCTCTGTACTTCATAGTTCCCTGTTCATAGCATCCAAACCTCAGGCTATATTGTGACTCATAATGTTTTGTTATTGCTGTGTGAACTCATTATATGAAGATTTACGTGGTTTTAGCTTGTGACCCTTACAACCATTTATAGCCTTATTTCAGGGGGAGAGAGAAACAAGTTCTGAGTTACAACCTACTTACACATAAACTTCATGGTCATCTTTGTTATGGATCAGTTATATTTGGAATAATGTTGGTTGGACTGAATGTTACTTATTCCAGTCTTTTGACCTTCCTTAAGACATAGTAAGTATTGCATTGGTCAACAATCTCTTATCCTACAATTCTAAAATCCTAAAATCTCTGAAAAGATTTTTAGAATTAACCTGAACTATTGTGAAGCTATGTATAGTTTCTGTCTAATCCGCTCAGCATAAATATTCATAACTTGGCCTGGTGTTACATTTGTTTGATTTGGGGATTTGGTTATACCTTGAACCCTGGAGGAGGTATTACATAATACCTTCTTTCTAAAGTATAAAAAATTCTGAATTCTTAAATACCTGGCCACAAAGATCTCAGTGAAAAGATTGTGTATCTGAACTTATCTTTGATTTATGCTTTACAGTTTTAAGAGTACCTTCATACTTAGTCTTTTTTTTTCCCAACAGCCTTGGGAGAGGTAGATAAGGCACATAGATACACTTTGGGAAAGCTAAGCCCTGGAAAAGTGCTTTCCTAAAGTCACCTGACTTGAAAGTTGCAGAGCTAGAATTAGAAGCTCTGTTTACCCTGGTTAATACTAATCCATGTCCCAAGCATCACATCCTCTGTGACTTGCACCCATCTCTTTCCCCTACAATGTGGATTCACCTCTTTGTCCTGTAAGTTCTACAAGACATATGGACATTAATCTCAGTATCTGTGACAGTGTAGTTTACTTAAGTGTTTGTATGTTGGCCTTCCCATAGCAAATTGTAAGAATTTTGAGGTGGAAACTGGATCTAGTTAATTTCTATTCCTGGTATATCTTTCATGGTACCTGGGTCAAGCCAGGTCCTATAATTGCATGGAAGGAGGGGCACCTAGATGTCTCAGTTGGTTAAGCGTCTAGCTCTTGATTTCTGCTCTGGTCATGATCTTATGGTTTGTGGATCGAGTCTAGCATCAGGCTCTGCGCTTGAGATTCTCTCTCTCCCTTGCTCTCTGCCCCTCCCCAACTCTTGCTCACATGCTCTCTCTCAAAATAAATGAACTTCAAAAAAGAGTTTTTAAAAATAATAAAAATAAAAAAATAAAATGGCGTGGAAGGAACGAATGCAGGAGTGTGTTTTAGGGCTCTTGTTACTAACAGTGCTCTCTGTACGTCATGCTGCTGATTATAGGGATTTATTCTTTCCCCACATTTCTTCTACAAAAGGAGTAAAGGATTTACATATCACCAATTTGTTAAAGACAAAGTTGTAGCCAATATCCAGTATAAATTTTTTTTGGTAAAATAGCAATGGGATACATTTAATTGGAATCATTTTTAAATTATATCTTTAGGCTAGCTTTATGTATAAAAGTTTCTGATAAGAATTGGAGTCTTTAAGTACTTTTCTTACTATACTGTTGACCACAGAACAGAAATTCAGTGGTGAGTTTTTATGTAGTTACTCTGCAAGTAAACTTGGCAAGTTTTACAGCAAAGACAGTTTCACTATAAAACAGGAACATCAATTAATTTCCAAATTACCTTTCCTGTTTGCTTTCTTTCTGAGAGTAGTAACCCAGACCAAAACAAAACAAAACAAAGCAGAATTCCAAATTTGTTACTGCCATTATTTACGTAATTTTTTTTCTTGAAATAATTAGTGTGGTACTGAGTGGGGAATAATGTACATTTGTGCTGACAGGGTGAACTCTGTTGCCATCTCAAACACAATTTCCCCTTTTCTCCACTTCTAGTTTTCCTTTATTTTTAGGTAAGAGTCATTAGGACTTCCTCCCTACTTTTTCCCCCTAAATGTTTATTTATTTGTTTTGAGAAAGAGAGATCAAGTGTGAACATAAGCATGGGAGGGGCAGAGAGACAAGAAGACAATCCCAAATAGGCTCCATGCTGTCAATGCAGAGCCCAGCGTGGAGCTTGAGCTTATGAACTGTGAGATCATGACCTGAGCCGAAATCAAGAGTTGGAGGCTAGGGCACCTGGGTGGCTCAGTCTGTTACGCATCTGACTTTGGCTCAGGTCATGATTTCGCAGTTCGTGGGTTCAAGCCCTGTGTCTGGCTCTGTGCTGACAGCTCAGAGCCTGGAGCCTGCTTCAGATTCTGGGTCTCCCTTTCTCTGCCCCTCCCCCACTCACACCCCATCTCTCTCTCTCTCTCTCAAAAAATGAATAAACATTAAAAATATACATTTTTTAAGTTTGATGCTTAACAGACTGAACCACCTAGGCACCCCCTTCCTCACTATTCTTGAGCAAACCTTTCTAGAGGGTTTCTGTTTGATTTTAGAAACTTTTTTGAGAAAGAGAAGAAGAGCAATGAGAGTTGGTAGAAGAAACACAGAATAGGGCTTAAGAGTAAAATATCGTCATAAATACAGTAAAAGTTTCATCAGAGCAGGAATTATGATTTGTTCACAGCTGTATCCCAGTGGTTGGAAGAGTGCAAGCACCCAGTAGGCATGTGGGAACTACTTGTTAAATGGGTAGTTTTTGCCATTTTCTGCTGTGATTGTTATTGTTGATTTTTTTGTTTAATTTTACTTTTTCTTGGACCACTTAAATTTCTCTATCATATTTTATTTATTCATTTATTTACTTTAAATGTTTATTCATTTTTGAGAAAGTGTGAGTAGGGGAAGGGCAGAGAGAGAGGAGGATAGAGAATCTGAAGTGGGCTTTGTGCTAACAATAGAGAGCCCGATGTAGGACTCGAATTCATGAACTCTGAGATCCCTAAGCTAAAGCCAGCCACTCAACCAGCTGAGCCACCCAGGTGCCCCCTACCTTTTTTTTTTTTTTAATTTTAATTTTAATTTTTAAAAATTTACATCCAAATTAGTTAGCATATAGTGCAACAATGATTTCAGGAGTAGATTCCTTAATGTCCCTTACCCATTTGGCCCATCCCCCCTCCCACAACCCCTCCAGTAACTCTCAGTTTGTTCTCCATATTTATGAGTCTCTTCTGTTTTGTCCCCTTCCCTGTTTTTATATTATTTTTGTTTCCCTTCCCTTATGTTCATCTGTTTTGTCTCTTAAAATCCTCATATGAGTGAAGTCATAGGATTTTTGTCTTTCTCTGACTAATTTCACTTAGCATAATACCTTCCAGTTCCATCCACGTAGTTGCAAATGGCAAGATTTCATTCTTTTTGATTGCTGAGTAATACTCCATTGTATATATATATACCGCATCTTCTTTATCCATTCATCCCTTGATGGACATTTGGGCTCTTTCCGTACTTTGGCTATTGTTGATAGTGCTGCTATAAACATGGGGGTTCATGTGTCCCTTTGAAACAGCACACCTGTATCCGGTGGATAAATGCCTACTAGTGCAATTGCTGGGTCGTAGGGTAGTTCTATTTTTAGTTTTTTGAGGAATCTCCAGACTGTTTTCCAGAATGGCTGCACCAGCTTGCATTCCCACCTACCTGACTTTCTAAATATTCACATTCTTAGATCACAGGACTGCCCTCTAAACTCTTCCTGTGAACTTGTTGTTGACTATATAAGGGTTATTTCCTTGCATGAGAGCAAAAGGGAAAACATTTTTGAAGTATTCATCCTCCATAGATCATGTTTCAACATGGCTATACTTGAGCCCACTTCTAGCCTGACTCCTATAAAAGTTCAAAGGACCAGTCAAGCATGAACACTAGAATTGGTCTTGGAGGATGTTGGCAAATCATACAACTACTTGTCTCATCCTTATTAGCCATGACTCCTTGAAACCCTGGGTATGCAAGTCACTACCACCATTCCATTGGCTCTGAAAATGGCTTTATTAAACAGCTTTAGTTCTCCTAAAACACAAGTCAGATGATGTCATTTCCCATCTCAGAAAGTTGGAATGGCACACCACTGCTTGTAGAAGCAAGCATACATTCCTTGGCTTGACATTCAGGGTCCTCCACAAGTAGGCCTACACTGTCTTTCCAGACTCCTCTCCTGCATAATTCTTCTGTAGTAGACATGTTTCAAGAAATTAAGATCGACTTTGTACCATTTGACTTTTTGTATTTATGTCATGCCCTCATTCTGCAATGACTCTCTCCCCTGTTTACATTACATGTGGAATCCTTGCCATTCTTCCTAACTTCATCAGTTCAGATATTGCTTCTTCTGGAAACTTTTCCTGTGTTTTTTTTTTTTTTTTTTTTTTTTTTTTTTTTTTTTTTTGCTTTCTATATTCTGCCTAACCCTTTTATTTTCATGTAGTTACCTATATGATTGTGTCTTGTAGATTTTAAATGCCTAGAGAATAATGACTTACCCAGTTCTTATTTATTGTATCCCCCTGACTGCCAGGCTTCTTTGGCCTTCATTGGCTTGTAGCAGCATAACTCCACAATCTGTCCATCATCACCTTCCCTCTGTGTCTATGTCCAAATTTCCCTCCTCTCATGAAGACACTAATCACCCTCATCTAGTATGATTTCATCTTAACTTGATTACATCTGCAAAGATCTTCTTTCCAAACATGGTCATGTTGACAGGTACTGTGAATTAGGAATCGAACATACCGTTTTGGGGGACACGATTAAACCCACAACACATGGTTTTATATATTTTATTTTATTTTATTTTATTTTATTTTATTTTATTTTATTTTATTTTATTTTATTTTATTTATTTAGAGAGAGAGAGTGGGAGTGGGAGAGAGGGAGAGAGAGAATCTCAAGCAGGCTCTGTACTGCCAGTGCAGAGCCCGATGTGGAGGTCAAGTTCACAAAACTGTGAGATCATGACCTGAGTTGAAGTTGGATGTTCAACCGACTGAGCCACCCAGGTACTCCTGATTATATTTATTTTATTTTATTTTATTTTATTTTATTTTATTTTATTTTATTTATTTTTTTAATGTTTGTTTATTTTTGAGAGAGACAGAATGCGAGTGGGTTGGGGCAGAGAGAGAGGGAGCCCCAGAATTCGAAGCAGGCTCCAGGCTCCAAGCTGTCAGCACAGAGCCTGATGCAGGGCTCGAACTCATGAGCTGTGAGATTAAGACCTGAGCCGAAGTCGGACACTCAGTCAGTCAACTGAGCCACCCAGGAGCCCCTGATTATATATATTTTAAAGAGAATTCTGTTTTCTGTACTTAAACTCATTTGAACTATTGATTGTCACCTTTCAGATAAGTGATGTAGACTTTGGTCACTTTCTTCCTGCTTTTGATGAGTAGTTACAGAAATAACAGCTGGTTTCAGTTCCAGCCGGCAGATGTTACCATCATGGACTCCTAAAACTGAAAAGGGTCCATCTAAGTCCTTTTGTTTAAATTTTACAGTAAGAAAAGGTAGATAAACCATCTTACTTTTTTGTGCCTCAGCTCAGATGGCCATGACCAGAGTAGATAAATAAAACCAGGGGCCTTACTTTCAACCAAGGCAAAGCAATGAGGTAGTTCTCATTAGAATAAATATCTCTTAAATAGATATTTTAAGGCAAAAGCCCACGGCTTATTTTTTTATACCTCTTTGAGTCACGCAAAGTTGCCCTTAGTAAAACACCAGGAACCATGGCTGTACTCACAGAAGCCCCACAATAACTTTGGTTGAATGTTGAAGTGAATGTGAACATGCAGAAAATGCATGTGGCATGTGACTATGACTCAGTGAAGCCCTGTGTTATGGAGGATCCCAGGGAAAAAAGCTGACAGTGCGCTGGGAGATTTCCGCAGATTATCTCCTTTAATCTTCACACCAGGTCTTACAAGTACTGCTTGAGGGGGGACTTTCTTAAGGCTATAACTCCAGTAGGAGGCAGACCTGAGATTTGATCCCAGGCCTGCCTTATTCTGAAGCACTCTTTTAATGTCCTTTGTCCTGCCTGTATTTTCTTCATCAAATTACTCAACTGTAATTTCCTCTACATTAGTATTAGTGATGAAATTATAATTAGGCATTAAATAAGGCAGTATTCATATGGAAGCTGGAGAGTGGAGTTTGCCTTATATAAAGCATACCTTTTGAAGGTATTTGGGTCAAAAAATTAGACAATCCAACGTATGTGCTTTCTGCCTCCTATCTTTTATTTCCATTCCTTTAAAATTGAAAAATAGCATGAAACATTTAATAAGGTGGTATGATCCTTATTAAATCTTAGCTCTTCTAGTCAGGCTGTCCTCAGTTTGGTATTTGAGTCAGGGTTACTCCTCAAAAATAAGGATTGAACAACTTGCTGTGTCAATTATAAAGCTATTTTGGCAAAGTGTAATTGTTAGGGCAAAACAGATGGAACAAGAAAAAAAAGACAAATCCTCTTTGCTTTTTCATTTTTAATAACTTCAGCCTATGTACTATGTCTTAATAATTTCAGAGGTTTTTTTTTTTTTTAAGATTCTTAAAAATGTTTTTTATTTATTTATTTGGGGGTGAGGGAAGACCAGAGAGAGAGAATCCCAAGCAGACTCCCATGCTATTAGCACAGAGCCCTATGCCAGGCTCAGTCTTACAAACCGTAATATCATGACCTGAGCTGAAATCTAGAGTGGGATGCTTAACCAACTGAGCCACCCGGGCGCCCCCAGATATTTTTGTTATGTAATCTCTGTACCCAACATACTGCTCAAAGTTACAACCCCAAGATCAAAAGTTGCACACTTTACCGACTGAGCCAACCAGGCGCCCCATAGAGGGTATTTTTAATGGCTTTATGTAATTTAAAAATTTAGTGGTTTGGGGCACAGTCTTCAGGACTTCTTGGTTGTAAGTGACAGAAAACTAACTCCAGGAATAGTGCTCACTCAGAAGCTGTTGGCTTCGATTGCCAACAGGAATGTGCCTCATCCCACTTCTTCCCTCTGCTTTCTTTCACCCTGACTTCATTTTCAGAGATAGGCTTTTACCTCACACTGGCAAAAATAGGCACCAGGGTTATCATTTCCTAGCTGAGCAGCTAAGTTGGGGGACTGGCTTTCATAACCTAGCTGGAGGTCGTGTGGTCATGTCTGATTAGCCAGGCCTACATCACAGACTGTCTCTGGACTGAGAGTAGAAGAAAATGATTTCTAAAATAAACTTGCCATGTTGTTGTCAAAACTGGGAGGAAGGGATGCTTGGGCATGATAACTCAGAATATAGGTTGTTAGAAGAACGTACAACCAGAGCTTTATATTTTTTGGTGCTGGGATTTAAGAAAGTTAATCTGCTATCCTGAAAGAACATATTCAATATTAACTACTATTGCCTGAAAAAGGAAAGAGCCAATAATGCACAGTTTGTGGCTGGTAAAAAAAAAAAAAAAAAAAAAAAAATTGTACCATTAACAATTCTCTTAAGTAATTATTAACATTTTGGAGCACTTACTGTGTGTCAGCCTCTATGTGAAACACTTTACATATTTCATTTAATTCCTATAGCAGCCTTGTGAGGTTGACATTAATATTCTCATTGTGCTGATGAAAAAAATGGAAACTCAAAGTATGGATTTGATCCAGATGTGTCTGATTTCATTGTACTTGACTGTCTCTTAGTTTAAACAGTTTGCTTTTGTCAGTCTATCTATGTGACTTCCTATCATCCATACCTTGGGGACTCCTCCTACTTCTCCAGCTTTCTCTAAGCAGGAGGCATTCCTTTTGTCTCCAGTACCCTCGCAGCCTACCGCTAACTCTTATTAGTTCTGCCCCTAATATCTGTTCTCTTTCCTCCACCTCCATTGCTGTTCCTCTAACCTTCCTGATGAAGGGCCTGAACTCTGATAATAAATTCTCTTTGGCCTTCTTACCTCCAGTCTTAATCTCCCCACCCATGTTTTCCTTAGAGGAACCAGGTTGAATTTTTAAGAAGTGTAGACCTGAGTTTATCAACCTTTGTACATCTTGGCTTCTCATTGCACTTAGGGCATGATCCTGACCCCTGCCTGTCTTCCCAGCCTACTCTCTTCCTACCCTGTTCTTCATTCTCACACCTTATCTCTTTAGCTCTTACTTCTTCAAGTCCTATTTAAAAATCACTTCTTAAATCCTCTGTTTGGTTGTTGTTGTTGTTTTATTAAGTAAGCTCTGCCCCCATCGTGGGGCTTGAACTCACAACCCCAAGATCAAGAGTCACATGTTCTACCAACTGAACCATCCAGGCACCCCCTTCACTTCCTTAAATCCTTAGGGACTTCCCAGCTCTTCAGATCTGAAAATAAGAAACACTCATCATATCCTTTTCCTTTTTGCACTTATGACAATCTGTAGTTATACATGTATATACATACATGTATATGTATATACATATACAAATGTATTCCCTGTATTCCCCACTAAACCATGTTCTCCATGAGGGCAGGGACCAATTCTATTTAGTTAACTTCTGAATGTCTAGCATCTGGACCACAGTACCTGAAACATAGTAGGCACTCAAATATATGTTGACAGGATTAACAGACTAATAACTGAATATGTCCAAAGCAGTGCATTTTATATTTACTTTTTTACTTTTTTAAAGTAAGCTGTATGCCCATCGTGAGGCTTGAACATAGGACCCCAAGATCAAGAGTTGCACGCTCTATTGACTGAGCCAGCCTGGCACCCCAAAGCAGTGCATTTTAAATGATTGCCCTTTTTTATAGTCCTCACATTCTGATTTCATTTATTACTCAAGAGCAAACTTATGTTTAGAGCAATTTTATCCCAGCAGCTTTTAATGTGAAGTTATAATTGACTTTATTAAGCAATTCATAAACGTGGCAACATCCCATCGAGCAAGTAGAGGGGCTCTCTGAAGAGTTGTACAAAATGGAAGGTTTTTACAGGGAGGATGGAACAAGGAGTTAATAGCAAGAGACAAGAAAGGATTGTTTCAGGCTAGATCATTTTCCCTTAGGGGGAAGGACAAGGGTCTTATCATGCAGATTACTTCATCTTCTTTTAGGCTAGGAGTAGGCCCATGTGACAGATTACCTCATGTTAGTCAGAAAATTCCTGATTGACTGGTTAAGACTATTTCTAGGGGTGGTCTAAACAGCAGTTAAGCCAGTCCTGGTTTGGTGACTTGGATTAAGTGACACCATTTTGGGCCTGTGGTTTTCTTTTTAACAGGAGTAAGCTGTGCTTCCTCCATTGCTGATTGTTGTTAGCAATTCAGATTCTGTACAGTGATGCACTTGGTTTTCAAAACTTCTGTATCCAAGCCAGCTATAATAAAGTTCTAAAATTTAGGATATGTAATTCCACTCCTTTTCACCTGAGCCTGGTGGGTGGGAGAGGAAGAGAGGAGAAGGCTCCACTCACTTGCTCCAAATGGTTCCCTGGCCAATAACACAGAAGCTGGAACATTCCTGTACCTCAGGTGTACCATTCCCAGAATCCAGGAATCCAAATTTAGCTTTCTGCACACATCCTTATGGTTTTTGGTTGCTCTCTTTGCCCAAAGTGGCTTTGGAAGGAGAAACTTTCTCTCCAGTGATTTATTGTTTACAGCAGTCTTCCAAACCTTTGCCATGGACAATGGCCCATTAGAGCCCACAGACAAGGCTGTCTGCCCCTGGTCAGAGGCACATAGCATGTTGGCTGGGAATCTTAGCTCGCCATGACCATTCCAATGTTGTGGATTGTGGATAACGTAACTTCTTTCTCTCTTTTGAATCCACAGTTGGTCATGTTCGGAGTTTGACCTGAATGAGATTCGCCTGATAGTTTACCAGGACTGTGAGAGAAGAGGAAGACAAGTCTTATTTGATTCTAAAGCGGTTCACAAGATTGAAGAGGTAGCAACTCAGGTATGAAATGCAGATTTGCTTTCATCTTTTTAATTTGTGCTTTTAACCACCTCTCTGAGCAGTCGTTTATTAGTTCATAATCTTCTCTTTGAGCTCTACTGTATGTGTCATTAAGGTTCAGAAGCAGCGTAAACAAAGGCTCTCCGCCACCCCGTCCTGCCGCATTTGTATTCTTATTAATATGCCAGGTGAAACTTTTACCAGAGAGTCATGACAGATGCCCAGCAGTGTACTGTAAATATTACTAGAGGTAAATTTGCTGCTGAGTTATAATTCAGTAGGATTTTGATGCCAAACATGTGCTATGTAATAGGAAAGCTGAGCACTCTAAAATTCAGAAAGTGTTAGCCTGAAGGGAAGTTATTAGATCCTTCTGTCTGGTATTTCTCATAGATAGTAAGAGGTATTACATAGCACTGGGTTCAACAAGATTAAATAGCTTTTCTTACTATAAGGCTTCAGTATGCTAACATACACTGTCCTCTTCAAAAGGGAGTGTTTCTCAAACCCATTTGACCAAGGAAACTTTATTTACTTCCTTTTTTTAGTGCAAAGCAGGGGTGGGGGGAGGGGGAGTGTTGTGGGGTGGGGCACGGCAGGATCTGGGATGGGTTAAGTGAGGGCAGAGCAGCCCTTGATCCCCTGGAGCCAGAACAGGAAAGGTTATGGTCACGTGTCCAGGTGAGGAGTAGAGTCTGGTCCTCCCTGAGTCTTCTGGACCTCAGCCTGAGGTACTTCTAAGTTGTCGCCTTTAGACTCTTCATTCTTTTCATGTTCAGTAGCTTGCTGTCTATACTGACCAAATTCTGGAAGTTCATCGCATGTGTAGCTAAGTAAATGAATAGTTTATATCACAGTCTTTGTTTCATCAAGGCCAAGGGGCTGTTTTCCTGCTTTTGATCAGGATCATTTCTGCAGGAAGGAAGTATTTGGTTAAAGGCAGTTTAGCTGGGTAGATTCCATAGTACTTTATAGTGGAAGTCTGCCAGGTAGCTAATCATTACAGTAGTTGTTGGGCTTGTTGGGTTGGGGGGGGCGGGGAATCTCTCAGGTGATTCACCTGTAGGCTTTAATGGTAGATTTGTATCAAAGTTTAGGTGAGCCAGCACTTGACAGGACATGATTTCTCCCTTAATTTCCCATATCATTTCCTGTTTCCCTGAAGGCCTTGCACAGATGGTTTAGTTGAAACACCCACACACCATCACTAGGGCTCCTAATGGTGGTAACAGGTAGAAGAAAAAATTCTCACTGGTTTTTCTTTTTTTAAAGTTTATTTATTTATTTCTTTATTTAGAGAGAGTACATGCGTGCATACTGGGGGGAGGGACAGAGAGAGAGAAAGAGAGAATCCCAAGCAGGCTCTGCACTGTCAGCACAGAGCTAGATGTGAGGCTCGATCCCATGAACCGTGAGATCATGACTGGAGCCGAAATCGAGACTCAGATGCCTAACCCACTGAACCACCCAGGTGCCCCTCACTGGTTTTCAAAGGCAACTGGAATTTTGGTATATCAGAGCAGTGATGACACTGGAGTCGGGAATATAAGCTTTCTTGGAAGTGCTCATTTAGTCAAAAAGGTAGCTAGGTCCAGAGAGGTTTGTCACTTTCCCAAGGCTACAGAAAGAGTCCAAACAAGTAGTGCTCGACTCACCGTCCCAGGTGCTATCTCCAATTATAGACTGCTCAGTATGTTGTACCCCAGCCAGAGGGTCTAGCAGGCTGTGAGGCAGGTGTGGACTTAGTGTCACTTTGGGCTCTCTGAGGGGCTGTGTTGGGTTAAGTGGTATTAAGTAACAACTAGATCTGAAGAGGGTGTTGAAGGAGTGCCTGATACCCGGGAATTACCAAGTACGACTTTGAATGCTGTCACTGCTGGAGTGACTAATGTTATGGACCAGCACAGTGTGTTTTCCGTACATTCTTTTCCCATTTTCAGCCCCCCACTCCCTTGGCAAGCACAAAACGTCATGAGTTTGTATCAGGCACATGACTGCAGGCATTTGCATTAGACCACCAGTGTGACTGTCACATTGGAGATTAGATAAGCTGCAGTTGCATTCATGTTTTTCCAAGCAAAAGCTGCACACAAAAAAGCAAGTAAGACTCAGACAGAATAGAAACAACCTACCATAGATGGCACGGGATGCTTCTGTAGGGAGCAATATAATTTGGTGTAGGTGGAAGGGAAGAATTAATAAAGGTGTGTCTTTATACCTTTATGTCACTATCATAAAATTAGCAGTGAACTCTAGTTAGGAACTATATAGTAGATAATCTTGTATTACTCCTAACCTTTAAAGGCCACTTTTCCATCACATGATGTATAATTCATAGGAGCTCCTGTTTCAGAGTTTTGGTTTATCTTTCACAAACTCTCTCCTGTTACTTTTAAAGGAGTGCTAGAGGAGGTGTGTCATTAAAAACACAAACCCAGGCTTTCCAAATTAGTAAGTCTGCTTTCCTACTTTGTTGCATTTGCCTGGTACAGGGTTAACATTTGGAGCATTGTCTTTCTGCACATGAATTTTATAGATTAGGACTTTCCATTAGTACTAATGGGTCCTCTAGTGACCAAAACAGAGAGATCAGATCTCACTGACGATTTCAGGAGTTGAAATCCATGAAATCTATGAACTGAACTGTAAATAACAGTTGAATCACTTATGGCGAATAGTCCCACTACAAGACCACCATCTCCTGTCTAGTTACCCTTCTTCAGGCCCCCAGGGGCCACATTCTTGTCCTCATAGAGAAGGAAAAAAAGCTTCTGGTTTTCTGTGCAGCTTAGGCACAGCATAACAGAATGATTTGACAAAGAAGTTCCCAATGAAAAGCGTGCTGAGGAAGCCCGATATACTTAGCAATCTCTTATCTTGCCTGTCTGTCAACCCAGAAAACAGAGGATGTGTCTCTTAAAATGTCAGCCAAGTGCTGTCAAGGAAGCGGCGGCGGTGGCAGCAGCAGCAGCACCTCTTCCCATAGTTCTTCCGGGGCATCTTTACAACATGCTAAGGAGCAGCTTCCAAAGTACCAGGTAAAACCATCCCTGCCCAACCAGATGCCCCGTGGGGCTGACGTCATTTACTGTGATTTCTCCACAGGGAATAATAGCTCCTGGAGGATTCTACTCCAGAGACATGAGCATAAGTATTCCACAGTGTGCTCTTAAATGTGTCCTGTCAGTGCTCTTTTCACACTTTGGCTTTTCTCTCTCGATAAAAACTGTATCCGAGTCGAGGTGATCAAGTATAATATATGAATTATATATTATAATGATGAATGAGGAAGACATATTGCAAATGAGGTAAATGCTTTTGTTTTGCGCTCTTTGTTGTTAGAACTAGATTAAAACACACAGAGTTTCCAGTTTTGGCATAAAAATTCTAAGGATTCTGGGAATGTATATGGGCATCCTAAGAAAATAGCACTTGCCAGTAGGAGGAAGAAAATCTTGTTTAGAAGAAAGAAATGGTAAGATCTAACTTGAGTGTGAGGGATAGCAGGGCTAGTGGCATCTGTGTGTGTGTGTGTGTGTGTGTGTGTGTGTGTGTGTGTGTGTGTGAGAGAGAGAGAGAGAGAGAGAGACAGAGAAAGAGAGAGAGAGTAAAGGATAGGGATTCGGGTTATTGAGAAATATTGGCTAACTAGAAATAAGGGAAGAAATGTTTCATAAATACTGAAGAGCAGGAGGATGTAAACTGATGAAGAATGTATCAATTTTTTTTTTTCTTTTTTGACTCATGTGGAATTTTCCATGTTGCTGGAAAAGCAAAGCTGGGTAAATTGCCGGCAGCCACAGGTCTATAGAACTTTGTTAATTTCATGTTCAGGATTTGTGCCACACATTTGCCCTTATTTCGCAGTGCTCCTCAGTTTCCAGGAGGTTTGTGATTTAAAAAGTATACAGTGAAATTTTCAACTAGTTGAGAATCACAATTGGCGTATAGACCCTGTACCCCAAGGAAAAGCAGATTATAAAATGGAGGCAGTAGGTGGAAGTTATTAATAAAAAATGTGAAAGACAGTTGGTTTCTGTCCGCATGTAGTGAGAAGAGGTTGGCGTGAGCTATAACCAAACAGAGAGGAGCCTCGTTAAACAAGGCTGAGAGATTTGTTTCTCTTTCCTCTTCTGCAAACATGTATAAGTAGGTTGCGTATGTGTTTGTTAGTGTGTGCATGTACTTGTGTGTATATAATGTGTGTGTGTGGATTTGAAGTTTAAAAAAAAGGCTGAGAAGACAGTGTTAAGAATGATTCCCACGTTTTGGCTTGGATGGAAAGCACGCTAGCAGAGAATGCAGGGCTGGATGGGCTGGATCCTGGACCATTGTTTTGTCTTGGTCAGGGTGTGCTGGGGTGCCCGCAGCACACTAGTTTGGTTGACATTCACATCTATCATGTTCATCAGGTGTCTAGAATCCTATATCCAAATACATTCATTCACATATCGTAATAATACATTATTGTAGAATATGTGTTACATTATCTTTACATACATATAATGATATCTGGATGAATTCATTTGGATGTAGGATTCTAGAGTTCAGGGAGAGGTCTGGGCCTGGAGATAAAAGATGTGGGAGGTATTCCTATGTAAAGAATAACCAAAATCCTAAGAGGGGTTGAGAATGCAGACGGTGAGTAGGAGTGTCCTCTGAGGAACAATCCTGTTCAAGGGAAGATCTAAGAAAGAAGATTCGACAAGGAGGGTAAATAAGAACACCAGATACCATGAGAGATGTTTAAGAAAGCAAACTGGGAAGGGTGCATTGGATTTGACAGGAAGGCAGAAGTCATTACTAGAGCAGTTTGAATAGATGAGGCTGCAGTAGGTTAACAAGCAGATGAGATCTGGGAAAGTGGAGGTAGCGCAGGCCCCCCTTTTGGATGACGAAAGGGATGAGAAAGACTGGCCAGAAGGTACAGGGGTCAGATGTTTTTGAAATATTTTTTTTGTAAAACTTCAGAGGTATCAGACCATCGTCATCTTTTGGACCCTCACAAAACCCTACCTGTGCCAATTGGCATTTTCATTCAACACTATTAATTATTGAGATGAATAATGCTGAACTGTATTTTTATTCAGGATATATATATATATATCTGTATACATATATATATATATATGTATTTTGAAATTATTATTATTTTTTAAAATTTAAATTCAAGTTAGTTAACATACAGTGTAGTCTTGGCTTCAGGAGTAGAACCCAGTGATTCATCTCTTACATATGACACCAGTGCTTATCCTGAAAAGCACCCTCCTTATTGCCCATCACCATTTAGCCCAACCCCCCCCCCCACCTCCCCTTCCAGCAACCCCTCGGTTTGTTCTCTGTATTTAAGAGTCTCTTATGGTTTCCCCCCCACTCTCTGTTTTTATCTTATTTTCCCCTCCCTTCCCCTATGTTCATGTGTTGAATTTATCAAATTCCACATATGAGTGAAATCATATGTCTTTCTCTGACTGACTTATTTTGCTTTGCATAGTACCAAGAAAAGAGTTACCCTTTTTTTTTTCAGAACTTAATCTTTAAAGTTTATAAGTGGAGATAATAAAAATCTTTATTTTTCATAGCAAGATTAAAAACGATCTTTGATGATACACTTGGATCCTACATGAAGATACTGTGTATACAAAATCATGAACATAAGTAATAATATGGGGAAAAAATATAGGCAATCACCATTATGGATTAAGACTATAAAATGATGAGTTTCTGCTTTGAGAAATAGTTTTACTTATCTGCTAATAAACTAAAGAAGGACCCCATAGATCAATAAATGTTATTTTCTTAAAAAAAAAAATTTTTTTTATGTTTATTTATTTTTGAGACACAGAGCACATGCAAGGGAGGGGCAGAGAAAGAGGGAGACACAGAATCCAAAGCAGGCTCTAGGCTCTGAGCTGTCAGCACAGAGCCCAGCAAGGGGCTCAAACCCACAAACCATGAGATCATGACCTGAGCCAAAGTTGGACGCTTAACTGACTGAGCCACCCAGGCGCCCCAGATGTTATTTTCTTTTGCATCACACATCATGTTGTGCCACATATTAACTTTGATTTTGGTTTCTTTAATGTATGCAGTACACAAGACCCGCTTCTGATGTCAACATGTTAGGGGAAATGATGTTTGGCTCGGTTGCAATGAGTTACAAAGGCTCCACTTTAAAGATACACTATATACGGTGAGTTTGGGCTTCTTTTCCTACTATTTGTGAAAAACGGAATGGTGAAACTGCTTTCTTATTCAAAAATACTTTCTCTCTCTCTCTCTTTTTTTTCTTCTAGTTCTCCTCCACAACTGATGATTAGTAAGGTGTTCTCAGCTAGAATGGGCAGCTTCTGTGGGAGTACAAATAAGTAAGTGTGGGATTTTGTACCAATCCACCCTCCCTCCCCATTTTTTTAAGTGGCTGTTTCTGGAAAGAGTAGTTCTTTGAGAGCCATACGTATTTTTGAAATAAGAAGTGAGATGAGTCCACATTAACAAAGAAATGGCCATTTTCCTGCACATAATGTATATGAAAAGGCCTTTGACTTTATTAGCTGGCCTTAAAGACAAATGACTGTTTATTTCCCAATGCTGTTTTATCTTAAAAAAACAAAAACAAAAACAAAAAAACTGGTTGGCTAGTTAATTTATTTCTAAAGAAATGAAGCACATAGTGAGTTTTTTCAGGCTGTGGGGCACATGTATGGCAGGCTGGGTCATATGTGCTCACCATCTATTCAGCTGTCAATGTCGCCTCTATGACTGGTGGGTACCTGGACCAGGCCATATCCTGATCTTCACTCCTGAGTTTTTTCCTCCTCTAATTTTATACTTCTTTGTAGGCAAAGAAAACTGATGTTAACTCTCATTCTGATACATTTGTTCATACACTTTGAACTTTTCAAGCAGAAATATTTCATATGCTTCATTTTTGAATAAAACAAAACATTTGCTATACTTTCGTAAGTTTGAAAGAAATTTGTTATAAATTAAAGGGATATTCTTAGAGGTCAAATGAAGGCCATTCTTTTTTCATAATCTTGGGAAATTAAAAATATTTTTCTTTGTAGATTTGGGTACCTTTGAGTAATTCTGCTTACTCTTCAACAAAATAATGAATTTAACTTGTTTGAGCATTTAACACTGGTCTGGCATGACTTAAGCCTATATGAGAATTGATGTTTTTTTTTTTTTTTTGTGAGATACTCTTTTTCAGACCCTTTCAGTTATACACTAATTCCCTATAATAGAATATCGAGCTCACATTTAAGTAAAAATTATTTTGGCCCTATTAATGTTGTATTCTCCTTGAAGTCTTGATATTTATTTTACTTGTTAATAAATCAAGTAAATTATTAAAATTGGCTTCTCTCACATTTGTGTCTATGAGTAATTCTAACTTCTTAGATGTTGTGAAGTCAAACTCCTATGGGAATCATAATTTCTGTTATATCCTCCTCCTGGAAAAACTTGCTAAATTGCTCATAGATGTTAACTGACAGTTCAGATCAATTTCATTTTGAAGTTTTATGTGAAATTACCCTTGAAATGAATAGTAACATCTTGAGTGTCAGTTACTAAAACACAATTTAGAAATGAATAGCGATATCCTAGGTGTCAGTCACCAAAGCCAAATTTGTAGAGTTCCATTTTGTTAGGAATACGTTGTTTAGTTTTATAGGTTGGACTGCCTTCAAAAAGTTTTTTTGTCTTTTCCTTTCCCCTAAAGTTTAGTTTCCTTTGGTAGATGTGAGACTTTATTCATTTATAAGGAAAGTTGGAACAACTGGTAAGTTGCCTGTGTTTGAGAGTTTGTTAGAAAACAGTCTTATTCATCTCTTGATATTTTTCTTCTCTCTCTCCTTTCCCCTCCTTCTCTGGATGTAGCTTACAAGACAGCTTTGAATACATCCACCAGGATCCTAATTTGGGAAAACTCAACACAAATCAGAATAACTTGGGTCCTTGTCGTACTGGAAGTAACCTAGGTAAAATCAGCCACATAACTGGGCTCTCTCTTTCTGAATACCACTATTGTGGGTGTGTGTTTTGCTTTATTTGAGTTTGTTGTGTTGTTTTGTTTTTTTGCATTATCTTTAATCTGTGTTTATTTTTGTGTGTGTACTTTGTTGGCCCCTCTTCCGTGTGTCTCTGTCTCTAGGTCTGCTGCAAGCATGCGGCAGCAAACTGCTACAGGGCGTAGCTGAAGGAGGACCTCTCCGGCTCACCCGGAGCGCTTCTTTCTTTGCAGGTTTGTGTGGAATGCTGAGAACAGTGTGACCCACACACATTAGTAATAACTCCTGTGCAGTTTCTTAGAAAAAAATCCTGTTTGGTGCCTCTCTAGAAATCCAAGGGGCTCTTGAGATAATAGTTTCAAATGCAGCCAAGTTCACGGTGTTTTGAAAATTCCACCAATGAACTTCTATTGTAAATGTCTTTGCTAATACCCCAGTGTAAGCTGATTTTGATCTGAAATGAGCCCTTAGTGTTTCTAAGAGGATTATATTTTCTGATTTTCTTGGGCCTCTTCAAGTCTGAACTGTTTTCCTTTCCCATGGTATATACTTCTATCCATTTAGTCACCTGCATCCCCACCTGCACAGAGTTTCTTCAAAAGTCACCTAATAAGAGCATGGAAGACCTCTCTCTCTCTCTCTCCCTCTCTCTCTTTTTCTCTTCCTCAGCCACCTCATCTCTCCCTCTCTCTCTCTCTACTTTCCACCCCTACTCTCTCTAGCATTTAAGTAGTTTAAATGCAGTTTCTAGGTTCTTTACAGGTATAATCATCTCGGTCTCTCTGGGTAGGTAAATTCTTAGATTTAACTGGCCTTGCTAGCTAAAGCTGTTGAATGTCTGTTGAAGTCTGGCATGATTAACAAGTGTGGGGAATCTTCATTACTAACATTAAAGGTTATGTTTATGACAAATGGTATTCCTCATTCTGTTCTTTGTAGCTGGAAATGTGCTAAGCTCTATTAGTTAACTGACACCCCGATGAAAGTGACACCTTCCCACCTACGTAGAGTGAGGCTAACATGTTTATATGCTCTCTTCAAAATTATGAAAATAAACAGTCTTCAGAAACTCTCTGGAAAGTATAATAATCAGTCAGGGCCCTGGGTTTCTCATACATTGTAAAGCTTACTATAGCAATATGTCCTCTACCCTCTAGCTCAATATGTATGATGAATCTGAAGCATTCCTACAAGTCTGTAATACTTTAGAGTGTTTTCTAAAATTCATGCCAGGATATTCTTTTTTCTCAGTAACTCTACAGTGATACTGGGTGTATATGGAAAAGAAATGGGGGAAGAAATATTTGAAAATGAAGGGGTTTTTATCTGCCAAGAGAGTGGGTTATAAACAGAAACATTTTTTAAATTTATGAAATGGTATTCAAATATTTCTGTTTCCTAAGTTGCCTATAGTTACTAATAAAACTGATTATAAAGCATTTTGAAAATACAGTGCTATTTAAATATTACTAATAATGAGGACAATGGCTGGAAGTATCTGCCTGAGAATGTTTGTTCATTTTATCAACTGCATGAATAGTTTATTATTCAGTTTGCTTTAGAAATAGGCACCACTCCAACAAGTTTTTATGCTCCAGTAGGGTAAAGACAGGTAATTACTTGGTTCTGTTTTTACTCTCACCATTGTGTTTTATGTATTTAATTTTGCTTTCTCGTTGATTTTCATATATACACGTATGCCAATCACCAATAGCAGTAGCCTACTTTGAAATGTAAAAATTACTGTAGTGGCTTTTAAACAAGGCCTTCTTTGGAAGTTCAATAACATTGTTACTTTTGCCTTTATCTTAGCACATAGCACTCCAGTTGACATGCCAAGCAGAGGACAGAATGAAGACCGGGACAGCGGTATTGCTAGATCAGGTATTTGCACTTCCTTTTATATGTTTAGTTGATAGAGTGAGCTATCTGTAATGATGAAGTAGGTGGGAAAATAGAAGACAGGTCTCACCTTCTGGGTTTTTTTCCTTTGCCATATTCTTTTTTTTTTTTTTTTTTTTAATTTTTAAATATTTATTTATATTAGAGACAGAGTGCAAGCAGGGAAGGGGCAGAGAGAGAAGGAGACACAGAATCCGAAGCAGGCTCTAGGCTCTGAGCTGTCAGCACAGAGCCTGACGTGAGGCTCAAACCCACCAACTGTGAGATCATGACCTGAGCCGAAGTCAGACGCTTCCCTGATTGAGCCACCCAGACGCCCCTCCTTTTCCATATTCTGAAGTAGTCTCATGTGTCTGAAGATCCAGAACGTTGATATACAGCATCTAGGAGTGATTGTACAACATGGACTAGTTTTTTCTAAACCTGAACTCATAAGAGACTATATTGTATTTGAGAAATTTCCTTTTTTTTAATTAAAAAAAATTTTTTTAATGTTTATTTATTTTTGAGAGAGAGACAGAGTGCAAATGGGGGAAGGGGCAGAAAGAGAGGGAGACACAGAATCCAAAGCAGGCTCCAGCAGGCTCCAGGCTCCAGGCTCCAGGCTCCGATCTGTCAGCACAGAGCCTGACGCAGGACTGGAGCCCACGAACTGAGATCGTGACCTGAGCCAGTCAGACTGACTGAGCCACCCAGGCGCCCCTAAGACAGCAATTTTGACTGAGAGTGATTCTGGTTCCATGGTGGTACCCATTTCTTCTTGCCTTGAAATTCAACCCTAACAAAAATAGCTCCAGTGCCAGCCAGCCCTGTTCAGGTGGGCCCTACCAGGGCAGGGAGCTGAGCTTTGGGACGTTAAGATCTTCAGTACACATTCACAGCCTTTGAGGAACTGATGTACTGATGCACTGATGTAGCTCAAAGCTCAGCTACTCCTCTAGTAGAGAATGCTGACAGCACCCCCTAAGGAATGGGGAAATTCTCCTAAGACCATTGAATACAAATCAAATTTAAAATTTAAAAACAGTGTTCTCTTTAGCATTTCATAAGTTACTCTTTAGCTTCTCAGATTTCATGTTTGTACAAAAATTGCTTTAAATGAAAATGATACACGTCTAAGCAACAGGAGTTATATTTCTGACCAATGGCTCAATGCTCAAGTTTACAAAAAAAGATTATGAAGACCAAAAGCAATCGTTTTTATTTCATTATAAATAAAATCCAGTGTACTTTATACGTGACATACATAAACAAAGGAAGGGGATTCAGTAACAAATGACATTTCATTTAATAACTCAGGAGCAGAGTTGTACCGAGTGGGATGAAGGACCCTGGTACCACACAAAAGCAACATGAGGACTCCTTTGAGGTGTGTCTAAGGGCCAGAGATGGACACAGAAATGAAAGGAAGGCAAGGAAGAAAGGCATTGAGGCCCTGACTGGCTGGCCTGTTTGGCGAAGGTGTCCTGTATCACTGGTAAAACCAGTGGGGTGCTCTTAGTCTTTAGTGGAAGGCAGAGGCTGCATGTCTGATGTGTGCATCAGGCAAAAAAGCCCACACTCCTCCAAGGCCTCCATTTCCAGATCACTGCTTCACTGCCCTTCTTCTACAGCACAGAATCTACCTCAGATCTAAACCACAAATCAAAAATCATAGCGGAATCATGTACGAAGGCAGAAACCGAGAGATCTTAAAAGCAGTATTAGAAAAGTTTAAGCCTTGAAGGAATGAGAGAAGGGGTAGCTAAGATAAAATCTAGATCAGCCTGACTCTAGGACAGAAGAGAGGGTGACTGGCAGGCCCTCCCGCAGAGGTGGACGGATTTACCTCCACAGACACCTTTCTTCCTCTGATTTTATTTTCAATACTCAACAAGCAAATTCCCAGTAAAATTAGCTAAAGGAAACTTCCTTTTAAAAAGAAATTTCTCATGGGGCACCTGGGTGGCTCAGTCAGTTAAGCATCTGACTTCGGCTCAAGTCATGATCTCACAGTTCTTGAGTTCAAGCCCTGCCTCAGGTTCCGTGCTGAGAGCAACAGAGCAGAGCCTGCTTGGGATTCTCTCTCCCTTTCTCTTTCTCTTCCCCACTTATGCACATGCTTTCTCTCTCTCTTTCACTCTCAAAATAAACAAATTGACTTTAAAAAAAAGTAGTAAAATAGGCAGAAGATCAGTATGAGAAAAACTTTAACGTGTATTCTCAAACATTTTTATTCAAGTGTTTTGAAATGAACCTTCAGTGTAAGAATACACATCATCATAGTATTCAACTAGGACATGTGTTTTGGCCACTCTGCAGGTACAGGGTGGACCCCACCCCAAATTTGGTTTGGATGTCGAGACTAATGACACCACACACATGCAAGAGGATATGAAAATATTTATCACTCACGTAATGACACTTTCTGGTGAGAGCAGGATGGGCTTCCCAAGATGGTTAGAAAATGACTTGAGAGGGGTGCCTGGGTGGCTTAGTCGGTTAAACGTCTGACTTCAGCTCAGGTCACGATCTCATGGTTTGTGGGTTCGAGCCCCGCGTCGGGCTCTGTGCTGGCAAATTGGAGCCTGGAGCCTGCTTTGGAATCTGTGTCTCCATGCCCCTCTCTCTGCCCCTCCCCTTCCCACGTGTGCACGTATTCTTGCTCTCAAAATAAATAAACATTAAAAATAAAAGAAAGAAAATGCCTTGAGAGAAAGGGAAAGGAGATGATCTTCAGGTTTTTATGATGGTTTGGGGGTAGGGCCAGGGTGAGGGCTTCCACACACAGGTTGAACTTCCTAGTGGTTCCAAAGGAGAAAGCCTCTAGGCTTTCTCATCACCTTGCCCAGATGTGGAGCAGACAAGGAAGAGATTTGAGAGGAGAAGCTTAAAAGGTATCAGCAGTCAGACATCAAAAAATGGAGTCAGACTATTTATTACAACATGTGTCACCATTGAATAATGCAAAATGACATCCCATTTGGATTTGAATTCTTCATTGATTTAACTGATAGAGTGCTTTGTAAAGAGTGGCAAGAGTCAAGGAGGGTACTGCTTTGTTTGTTGTCTGTGTGGGAGAAAGGCCATGGCATCCCGTTGACCTTGCGTGTATAAATGTAGGCAAAGGCTTGAACTCACTTCATGTGAGTCTTGGCGGTACTGATTGTGCTCCTCTGGGAACACAAGAGAATGGGAGGCCCCAAGGAGATGCTGGGACATCATCTCCCACTCACTTTCTGTCTCCCCTGGGAAATTGTTGTGAAACTGTCTCATCACCTCCAGGCTTCAGATAAGGTTTGGAGCTTTCTGCCCTGCCCACCTGAGACTAGAAGTGCAGACTAGAGAATTGCTGAGCTGTGGTCTCCAACTGCTCCCCAGCACCAGGGCCTCCTACAACTCAGGGTGTGGGCATCTGATCCCTTTTGTGTCAGTACTGTCCTTTTTGGCGTGTGAGGCAGGGATCACTGGGGACTGGCACTTTTGGTTTATTCTTCTTTCCACAGACTATGTAAGAAACTGTCCCAATCTAAAAATGTCTTGTTACATCATTACTCTCAAGCCTTTACTTTGGGCTTTGCCTTGCCTTCTATATATGAACTTGGCAGTCTGTAATGTAGCTTGGACAGAACTCCATTTCTTCATTTCTTTATACTTCTCATATTTTAAGTCAGACCTTTGGTTATTCTCCTGGCATGAATGTTTGTTTTCCATTTCACAAATTTGCTGACTCTTTTGCTTTAGCTTTTTCCTTTCTACATTTGCATTCTTACTACCTGTTTAAGAAAAATTAGAATAAAAAAGCAATGCAGATAGCATCCCAAACTAGGGATCCAGAATAATTCTAAACAAAGATGTGTGATACAGTTATGGAGAGATTTTAAAACTTTATTAAAAGAAGACTTAAATGAATGGAGAAAGAGATGAAGTTTCACAAATAAATATAAATTCAGTGTAATTTTGATTAAAATCCCTTGTGAAGCCAGACAAAATAACTCTCACTTACATGGAAGAGCAAAGAACCAATGGAATTTTTATTCTTCGTAAAAGTCTTTGTAGGCACTTCATTCTTAGACTACAGACTATGAATTAAAAGGCATACAAAGGTTAAATAACTTGGCACATAATTGTAGAGGCTTGATCACCAAGGCTCGGCTAGAGTTTATATCCTAACTAAGGAATTAAAATTTAAGGTGCTTTCAATGAAATATTATTCAGTGCTAAAAAGGAATGAGCTATCAAACTGGGACAAAATATGAGAGAAACTTAAAGCATATGGCTAAGCGTAAGAAGCTGAGCTGAGAAGACTTACCTACTATAGGAGTTCAACTGTGTGACATCTGGAAAAGGCAAAATTGTAGAGACAGTAAAAAGATCAGTGGTTACCAGGAGTGGGGACAGGGGCAGGGAGGGATGAGTAGATGGAGCACAGAGGGTTTTTAGGGAACTGAAAATATTTTCATTGATACTGTAGTAGATGGTACATGTCAGTTCACGTTTGTTGGAACTCACAGAAAGTACAACACTAAGAGTGAACTCTGTGGTGAACTATGGATTCTGGCTGATGATTATGTTTGAGTGTTGGTTCATCAGCTGTGTCAAGTATAGCACTCTGGTGTGTGATATTCATCATGGGGCAGGCTCTGTGTATGTGAGAGCAGGGGCTATATGGACAGAGCTCTGTACCTTCCACTAAGTTTTTCTGTGAACCTAAAGCTACCCTAAAAAATTGTCTATTTTTAAAAATTAATGTGTTTGGGGGCACCTGGGTGGCTCAGTCTGTTGAATGTTGGACTTTGGCTCAGGTCATGATCTCCCAGTTCTTGAGTTCGAGCCCTACGTCAGCCTCACTGCTGGCAGCACGGAGGCTCCTTCAGATCATTTGTCCCCCTCTCTTTCTGCCCCTCCCCTGCTCACAAACTCTCTTTCTCAAAACAAACAAACAAAAAAAATTAAAGTGTTTTGAAATCGTGGTGGTGAAGACATTTTCTTTGTCTTTCCACTGAAGGAACTTGATAGGAATTTTATTAAAACTTAAAAGACCTGGGACACTTTTGAGGACCCCATATAGTCTTAAAATCACTCTGTGGTTTGGTAACTATGATGTGTTAACTAAAATTTGATTTGCCAATTAATGTATTTATTTGGTTTATTGAAAATGGCATTTTCCTATCCGACAATAATCACAGCTGTATTAATTGACCTTTGAAAATGCTTCTGTTCCTTTGTAATGAGAAATACAACTGGTACACTTTAAGGAACCTTGTATTTTTCAAGTGTTGAAGCAAAAACTCTAAGCGAAGTACCGTCAGTGTTATAGCAAAAAAAGATGATTGCTGTGTTTTGGATGTAGTGCCCTCTGTGCCAAATATAAAAAGTGTTCAGGGTCAGAGCTATACTACTGCTGTCCATCACCATCACCGCCTCCACTACCACCACAAAACGACAACAACAACAAAAGAATATTTTGAAATGAGGGTAGGGAGGAAAAAGAGAAAATCCAAGTGCTCTGCGTACAGCTTTGACCGCAGGAAACTTTTAACGAACTCACACTTTGAATTCTCTGTAGAAATTTGCCTCCCTAATGCTTTGTTTCTGTCATAATTACCGATTGAGACAGACATCGCTGTTCTTCCCATAACCATTTGCTCACTCTTCATGCAGCAATATTTCTTGAACATCTTATGTGCCAGGCGTTTTCGTAGGATATGGGGATAGATCAGGGATCATCTTGATCCATGATCTCATGGAGTTTATATTTAATAGAGGAAACACAGATAATAGATAGTAAAATGTAGGCAAGCACTTACACTGAGGAAAAGTAGAACATATGGGGTGCTCGTGGGAGGCCTCTCCAAGAAGGTGAAATGTTCAGCTGACTGGATTGCCATGAAGATCAGAGCAAAGAGCATTTTGGGCATGGAACAGCTAGTGCAGAAACCGAGAGTGGAAACAGGCTTTGGAGCTTTGTGTATAGGAATAGCAAGGAAGCTGGAATGTAGTAAGGGCGGGTGGTATAAGATGCACTCGGAGAGGAAATAAGGGGCCTAATCACATTAACTTAGTCTTCTCACTATGACGGGATTGTTTCCAAATACACATAGACCTGTGCCAGTCCAAGCTGCAGAAGAGACAGAAGAGTCTAGCCAACTACCAAATGCATTAAACGTTAATGAAACAGTTACCTGAATCCACCCTTTTCTCATGAAAATGGCAATGAGTTGTAGACCAAAATTAGGGCTGTTCTTCCATTTGAGAGTTATTAACTATATTAATAGCTTCCTATTGTGTGTGATTGACAATGATATACCATAGTACTTTAACATAAAAATCATATTAAATAGTATTAACATATTTTGATAAGGAAATGCTTGATAGCACTAAACCAGCACTTTAGCTTAATATTTCACTTATATACCATAAAAAATTTTATTCGGTATTTTATAATGAGAAAGGATTATTCTCTTCTGTGTTTTATTTTTTTAATTGTTTCCCTTCCCTTTCACGTGTCTATTACAAATCCTAGGTTGTTTTCATAATCAGCTAATCAGAACTAATAACATTTTAGTACTCCAAAATGTTGTATACTTAGCTTTCCTGTTCCAAGAATTATCAGAGGGAGTAAATAGCCAGCATTTATTGTGGGGGCTAATAAGTATTTTGCATGTATTGATTTGTTTAATCCTCACAGGAACCTTATGAAATAGGTCACTGCTTTTCAAACTTTTCTTTTGTCTGAAGTTCATGCTAACTAATGCATTTTATGTTATGATCCAGTAACAAACATCTTTATATATAACAAAAGTTTCATCAGTTAATAGCACTGCAATATACTCTTGTGTTTTTTCTTTTTAATTTTTTATTTTTTTTAAGTATGTTTATTCTGAGGGAGAATGCACAAGCAGGAGAGAGAGAGAGAGAGAGAGAGAGAGAGAGAGAGAGAGAGAGAATCCCAAGCAGGCTTCGCGCTGTCAGTACAGAGCCCAGTGTGGGGTTCCATCTCACGAACTGTGAGATCATGACCTGAGTTGAAATGAAGAGTCAGATGCTTAACCAAATGAGCCACCCAGGCACCCGCTTTTTTTTTTTTTTTTTTTTAATGGTGGTGTCAGTTCACTAAATAATTCACAATTCACTAGCAGATTGTAGTTCTCATGGAAAATACTGAGGTGTGGTATTTTACTGTCCTCATTTTACAGATGAGAAAGCTAACAGTTTAAGTAAACTGCCCAAGTGTTACATGTAACAACTGGTGAGTAGCAGAGGTAGGATTTGAACCAGGAGCCTGGGCTTTTACTCAGTTTATTAAACTGAATTATATAGCTATACCTTTAATTTCCAGAATAAATTTGGCCCTCAGAGTCATCTCCATCTTGCCTCTGTGACAGGGAAAAAAATGTTTATGAAACAAGTACTGCCCCTCAGCCCTGTCCTCCACCTGCCAAGAAGTTGAATTGATCAGCATAAGTCAGGGAGAGAGACAGGGGACCCTGAAGATTTAGGAATAGGGAATGAAGAGTTTGTGTACCTTATGGGGGACTTTTAGAGCTTGAGGATGTGGCACAAATGTCTAATTGGGATTTTTTATTAAGTAGTTTTGTGTGATTTTGAGGAAGAACTCTCTTCTATCTCCCTTCGACATTGTCAGGAAAATTACCCACCACTGATATTTCAAATAAGGATTTGACTTTGGGCAGTTAAGTCCAGCCTCAGGGTGAAACCAGGTCAGAACAGAGGCAAGCCTGTTGGGGCCAGCCACATCTGGGTGATACTTTAGTGAAGAAGTGCCATACGTTCACTAACGATTTATTGCCTGTTGTGTTCAAGGAGCTGTCCTGGCTGGATACAGGGATGCAAAGCTGATTTAGATGTACCAAACACATTTGTTATGAATAGTGACTAAATTAGAAGAAAACCATGTCACGCACCTCTGCTGTGCAAAGAACCTTGAGTTGTTTTGCATCTAATTCTGTAGCCTGGCAAGTTCATTGCTATTCATATAGATTTGAAGCTCCATGCAGGCGGATGTGTGTCTGTCTTGTCCACCAGTGTATCCCAGTTGCCACACGCAGCACCTGGCACATTGTACACACTCCAGCATTTGCTGACTGATTATTGACTAACAGCCAAGTAACTCCTGGGGTATTTAAGAAATCAGGTCAGGGAGTCAGGTTATTTACATCTGCCTATGAAACCATAAATTAAAATGTAAAACTTTATATGGGAAATTGCCTTATCAAGTGATATCCGTTAGCATAATATATTATGTGTCCTGAAATCAATTTCCTTTGTCCTGTGATCTGCTTCTGAAAACATTGACCAGCTTTCAACATAGCACCCCATTTTCTTTTCCACTGGACTGACTTTTCAGTGTCTAATTCCTTAGCCCAAGGAAAGTAAAAGGAAAAGAGTCTGTCTTCTTTCATTCTTCCAAACGAGTAGACCTCCATTAAGCAGCTCTGCTTTGTAAGAATGCCTTTGCCCAGCCTGAAAGGGACGGGTCCCTCCCTGCCTGTTAAAGAAGTCTGGGCTGGCATGTCAGCTCACACTGAAAGCCTAAGTGCAGGCATTTAATACTTTGTAGACGAAAGAAGCAGAGAGAGGCTCTGAGGCAAAAAAGTAATCCAAGCAGAAAATATATTTAAGACTAGAGGTTGCTTTTTCACAGCCAAGGAAGTGGCAATGGGGAGCTGGTTGCTGGAGGGAAGGAGCATAAATATGTATTGTGTATTTGGAGATAGGGGATTGGAGAGAGGATACTATGTGGAGGAACCACTTATTTGCCTAGATTTCACCTCAAAATAGAGAATGAAGAAGTAGTTAAAAGGAGAAAATATATGTCCATAAACATTGTATATGACATTAGTTATCAGGTATATAACAATGATGCTGTGTGAACCGTTGTCCTGGAAATCTGCATTTACATTCTGATGAAGTTAGTATTAATTATGTTGCCTTTTTAACGTGGGGCCTCGTGATTGATGCAGTTGCTATGTCTGTAATCCCTATTTTTTAAATTTATTTTCCTTTTTAAAGGATGTTTTCTTTGTAAGAGAGAAGTCATAGTCTCCCCCTGCTGGATATGGCTGGTAGAACCCGAAAATTTAGGTCACTTGTGTAGCTACGAGAGGATTCATTTACCTGGACTTTGAACTTTCAAATTTTCTTCCCCACAGCCTCACTTAGCAGCCTTTTGATTACGCCTTTTCCATCTCCAAGCTCCTCCACATCCTCTTCCAGTAGTTACCAGCGCCGCTGGCTTCGAAGTCAGACAACAAGTTTGGAAAATGGCATCATTCCAAGGAGGTGAGTTGCAAGTTTGCTCTTGCCGAGAAAGGTACTAGTTGCAGGCAGCTCGAACAAACTGGCAGTACTCACCTGTTGTCAGTGGAAAAAGAACTAAGACCTCTTGGTTAGCTTCAGCTTAGGCTGAAAATTTGCAAGTGATAAGTTTTATAAAAAGAATAAATACAGAAGCCAAACAGCTATCTGGTTTGGAAGACACTGGGGAATAATCTGGGTCATTGTGCCGTGTACGAGCTAGACTTGGTGTTATTTAAGGTGAGTGTTCTCTCTCTTTGAATTGGCTCCCTTCCAGATACAGCTCTTGGGAGCTAGAGGGGTGGAATAAATCTCTTCCTTGGCTTACTGTGACACCAATGTGGTCTTTGGAAACCTGTGAACTCAAGGATTGGGACATACTCTTTTCATAAAACTTAAATTCTTAAACTGAGTGGTCACGACTCTGATTATAAAGATGGCTTCAAGGTATATTCTGCCTTCATTGCAGTTGAATTTTAGTTCTAAAGTTTAGTTGTTTTGGGGCGCCTGGGTGGCGCAGTCGGTTAAGCGTCCGACTTCAGCCAGGTCACGATCTCGCGGTCCGTGAGTTCGAGCCCCGCGTCAGGCTCTGGGCTGATGGCTCGGAGCCTGGAGCCTGTTTCCGATTCTGTGTCTCCCTCTCTCTCTGCCCCTCCCCCGTTCATGCTCTGTCTCTCTCTGTCCCAAAAATAAATAAAAAAAAAAAAAAAAAAAAAAAAAAAAAAAAAAATAAAGTTTAGTTGTTTTGCAAAATACACATTGTTGGCTCGTTAGGATGTTACATCAGTAGCTTCCACTTTCTTCTTCCTACAACCCAAAACCTTAAAGGGAATTACTATAGGTTGTACCTATAAAAATTCACATGTAAATTGGTTGATTTAGTGAGTTCGCTAGTAATCACCATGTGTAGGGATCTGTGAAGGTGCAAAGATGATTCAGTTACATGCCTGCATTTGTGAACTACTAGTATAGTTTGTTGACTGGTAGGGAAGGCGATATGCACATAAATAATGGCATAAAGACAAACTGTAGGGGCTCTTGGGTGGCTTAGTCAGGTAAGTGTCCGACTCTTGATTTTGGCTCAGGTCATGATCTCACGGTTCTTGAGTTTGAGCTCCACTTTGGACTCTGTGCTGACAGCATGGAGCCTGCTTGGCATTTTCTCTCCCTCCCTCCCTCTCTCTTTCTCTTTCTCTTTCTCTTTCTCTCTCTCTCTCTCTCTCTCTCTCTCTCTCTCTCTCTCTCTCTCTCTTTCTCTGCCCCTACCCTGCTTGTGCATGCTCTCTCTCTCAAAATAAATAAATAGACATCAAAATTTTTTAATAAAGCTGTTAAACTATAAATGCCATGGGCGGGGCATAAAGCACTTTGGGACTCAGAGGAGGGAGAGAATACCTGCTGGTGGTCATGGGGGGCATGGCAGAGCCATGCATGGAGGAGATGGTACTTAAAGAACAAGCTGAGAAACAAGGGTTAGGGTGTGTGTATAGCACATGTCAGGCTGCTTGCCTCTCTTCTGTTATTCTCACAATCCTAGCAAGCTGGGCCAAGAGAAAAACATATAGCTGCTTCACTCGCTGAGGAACTGTTTGGTGGTTGGTGGACTTTGAGTGGAATGGCGGACTTTGGTGTGAGGACAAGTCCTAGCTCTGCCACTCACTAGGTGTACGTGACAGTGAATTAGTCTGGATTCAAAGTGTTGCTTTGGCATCTGCCTTATTTGTGCTAGTACCAGCCTCATGGTGTTGTTGGGAGAATTAAATGAGATACAGCAAGTCAAGTCAAGCTAAGACAAGACATGGGACAGAAAATACTAGTCAGGATGACTTACTTGCATTTATTGCCATCATTATCATTACCATCACTACAGTTGTCAAAAGAAGGCATCCCACCGCCCTCCCTGCCATTACAGCAGCTTCTGTGATTGAAGAGAATGACAGGTCTTGAGAAATCTTCTGCTTTATGCATCTCTTTTTTTTTTCTTAATTTTTTTTAACGTTTATTTATTTTTGAAAGAGAGACAGAGCATGGGTGGAGGAGGGCCAGAGAGAGAGAGAGAGAGAGAGAGAGAGAGAGAGAGACAGAATCCAAAGCAGACTTCAGGCTCTGAGCTGTCAGCACAGAGCCTGACGTGGGGCTCGAACTCACAAACTGTGAGATCATGACCTGAGCCGAAGTCGGACACTCAGCTGAGTCACCCAGGCGCCACTATGCATCTCTTTACTAAAAATGTTTTTCCATCCCTTCAGGATTAAATCTCAAGTTGAATAGCATTCTCCAACTCACTCCTCTAAAAATTCTTCAACATTCTAATTTGAATTGAGATCTGGCTTTAGAAACTAAAGAATCTCTAATGAACTTACAACTAAAATAAGTATTTTTAGTTCAAAAATGAAAATGCCCCCAGGGACGCCTCTGTGGCTCAGTGGCTTGAGCATCCAACTCTTGATTTTGGTTCAGGTCATGATCCCAGGGTCATGGAGTTGAGCCCTGCAACAGGCTGTGTGCTGAGCATGGAGTTTACTTGGGATTCTCTCTCTCCCTCTCCCTTTCCCCTCTCCTCTGCTTGCCTTCTCTCTCTCTCTCTCTCTCTCTCTCTCTCTCTCTCTCTCAAAATACAATAAAAAAAAAAAAGGAAATGCAGAGCCCCTTTGTTCAAAAAGTAAGGAAAAGTACTATTAAAGGTACTAAAATGTAAAGATTTAAAAAAATATTTTACTTACAAAATATAATAGGAATAATAGTGAAATATGAAGAAAAACTATAGATTGCAAAATTAATATTTCAGCGTCATAATTTTACATAATAATGTGCTATCTTGATTCATCATAAGTCTTTTCTGGCTCATTTTTCTATATTCATTTGTCAGGTTATCAAAATTTATACTTTTTAGCAACTTTGCTTTCAATTGATATAATTGAAAGCAGCATTAGTCACTCTTGGCAAATGCGAGATGGCAAATGATTTTTGACAATTTTTCATTTTGAGAAAGATCTTTCTGCTGATGTAACTGTTACTGGAACTTTATGCGTTATGAAAACATTGGATTAAGTTTTTGATAAACTTTCAAAATATAAATTTCATTGCATCCAGATCTGATGATTCTTGTGGAACAGTTTTTCTAAAAAAATTTAATTCTTCGCACAAATCCATTTTTGTATAAGACTGAATTTAATTTTAAATGTAAATTTATACAAAGTTATTTTAATGTCTCCTCTGACATTTACTGTAACTCATGAAAGTCTTACAAGCAACTGAGTTTCTTCATGAGTTGTATATAATTCAAAATACCTGTTTTTTCATTCTATCGCTGCATCTTCAATTGTAAGGAAAATTTGTTTTATTTTATTAAAAAAATTTGTTAACATTTATTTATTTTTGAGAGACAGAGAGAGACAGAACACAAGTGGGGGAAGGGCAGAGAGAGAGGGAGACACAAAATCTGAAGCACACTTCTAGGCTCCGAGCTATCAGCTCAGAGCCCAATACGGGGCTTGAACCCACAAAGCATGAGATCATGACCTGAACCAAAGTCAGACGCTTAACCAACTGAGCCACCCAGGCGCTCCAGGAAAATTAATTTTAAATGGGCTTTCTTATTAATAATTTGTTTATCTGAAACTTCAAATGAAAACAATGGGTTTTTTTCTCTGTCCGGTGCAACAATCTTTACATTTAATTTCTATGGGGCGCCTGGGTGGCTCAGTCAGTTGAGCGTCCGGCTTCAGCTCAGGTCATGATCCCACGGTCCGTGGGTTCAAGACCCGCATCGGGCTCTGTGCTGACAACTCAAGAGCCTGGAGCCTGTTTCAGATTCTGTGTCTCCCTCTCTCTCTGCCCCTCCCCAACTCATGCTCTGTCTCTGTCTCTCTCAAAAATAAATAAACTTTAAAAAAAATTTTAAAACAAAATTTCTATTTCTATGTCTGTAGATATATACTTTGTAATGTTGCTGTACTTTTCAAAACTGTAGATGGTAAACTCTGAAGAATTCTGATTACTCCTGGATGTACTTTCTTGCAATGTCCACTGAGGGTGCTTTGTGATAATTCAGTGTCTTGGGTCTTGGGTCAGAGTTAAATATTTGTGCAGACTCTACAGGGACAGGTTCCGATGATGGATGGGCTAGCTGGCCTCGCACAGTGGGTCATGGCACTACCCAGGTCTTTGCTCTCTCCCATGGCTGTGGTTGCTGCTGCTCTCACAGCCACCAGTCTGAGCCCAGGTCCCATGCTTGCTGCTTTGGGGCCTCCTGCTACCCTGGACTGCTCAGACACGTGGGCATGTGCCTGACTGCCTAGCTAGTTGCTCAGAGGCTGGGTTGCATGCCCTTAGGCCGGAGCCCACTGTGCACTCTGCAGCCTGGTGTCTTCACTGCTCGCTCACATGTTTCATTGTCCCATCAGACTTTACCTACAGAATACAGGCTCAAAGATAAAATTACCAAGAATTCAAGATGGCAACCGCAATACATTAAATCCAGCCTGGGGCCCATCTGGGAACAGGGCTCTGTGTGAGTGGGGTCTCATGCCCATGAAGCTGGCACACAGAGAATATAAATGTGGCTGACATTTTGAATCGATCACTGTACCTATGAAGATCCCTTCATTTAAAGATGCTGCAGTTGATTTCTTACTTTTGGCAGGAATGGAGGTAGGAAAATTAGTTTTTTTATGTTAGGAGAACAGTGGGTACCAAAAACACGATTGCATCTGGCTTTGAGAGAAAATTCACAGTAATCAAAAACTTCCTAACAGATAAAGATGGAAAGGATGATTTCACAGTCCTTAGCAGTTGGTTCCACACTGGATACTCATGTCTCCAGGCCCCCTGCTGTGCCAGGCGGTAACTTTTGGTTACTGGTTGGGGAGTTGGGCTTGGACCTTTACCGGCTGGTGGGAAAGTACTGCCTATAATAGAAGAGAAACTGCAGAGATTCCGTCCCTTAGTGAAGCTACTGAAACCTTAAAGGACTGAGGTATTAAATTTCCCAGAAGGGCTTTTGATTCGACTTATTAAATTGAACCAACCATATAAAGTTGATACGGGTTTGTTCTTTGACCTATAAAAATGGCAGTTTCATATGTTCCAATATAATACATACATTCAAATTAAATTCAAAGCTGACAAAAACAAACTAAGCAGTGGTGATATTAATTATAGATGATTGAGGTGCACTTACATAATCATAGTTTTTGCTTTATTTATGGTTTTGAAGTAAAAATAATGTATGTAAGTGCTTATTCATAAGTGTCAACAAAATTCTACTTGATTTTTTTGTAAGGAGAAGATTAAGAGTATAGCAGTGGGTTTTCCTTGACTTGAAGTCCTGTCAGCTGATGGGATTTCTCCCAGCTATTTGCTGGCAGTGCTCCAACTGGCAGGATGCACCTGATGGCGTGAACAGCAGCAGACGGATCAGGCATGGGGCAGAGTCCCTGCTCCTTTCCAGAGTCTAGGAAATGAGCCCAGACCAGAAGACAGAAACCCGGGGTTCTAGCGCCAGCATTGTCTCTAAGAAGCTTTCTGTTCCTGAAGCAGGTTGATGAATCACCCTGCCTCAGTTTCCACATTTGCAAAAAGATCTGTGTACCTTACAGGGTGATTTGAGGGTGAGAAGATACGGTGAAGTATTTGGGTACATACTCAAATGTTTTAAAACATTCTGAAATGTTCTTTCATTGTGGAATAATTTTAAAATACAATTATAGTACTGTATGATCTGATTTGCACAGTTGATCTAAGACTTCAGAATGAAGCTCTGTTGCATTAGAATCCAGGAATCCAGTGGAGAGAGGGGCATCTGGGTGGCTCAGTTGGTTAAGCATCTGATTCTTTTTTATTTTTTTTTTACATTAAAAAAAATATTTTTATTTATTTTTGAGAGAGAGAGAGAGAGAGAGTGAGCGAGCGAGCATGAGCGGGGAAGGGCAGAGAGAGGGAGGGAGACACACAATCCAAAGCAGGCTCCAGGCTCTGAGCTGTCAGCACAGAGCCCAACGTGGGGCTCGAACTCTTGAAACTGTGAGATCATGACCTGAGCTGAAGTTGGACACTTAAACCGACTGAGCCACCCAGGAGCCCCAAGCATCTGATTCTTGATTTAGGCTCGGGTCATGACCTCAGGGTCATGAAATCAAGCCCGAGTAGGGCTCTGCACTGGGCATGGAGCCTGCTTAAGATTCTCTCTCTCCCTCTACTCTTCCCCACCTCTCCCCCCACCCAAAAATAGAATGCATTAGACAGACACAGTGAAGCAAGTAAGAGCTACGCAGGGCTATTGTAGCTGTGGAAGTTTTTCAGAAATTCAGTAGGTGGCACTCTGTGCTGTGTTAAGACAGAGTTGGCTATTGTTTATACGGTAGAGATGAAGACGATGCATAAAAACGCATAGGGTTAAGTGTTTATTACAATTTCATTATTAAGGACCATATTGGCCAAAGATAAATGGACTGAAATGGTCATTTTACTTTGGGAAAAGAAGAGAAGTAGGAGATGCCAGACAAAAAAAGAAAAGGTTGCGAGAAAGTGTTGATAAATATAATCTCAGAACTTCCTATATAAAATAGAAATAAACTGGTGCAAAAAACAAAGTTATAGTACAGGTACTTTGGAAAAGGAGAATATTTACCGTATGGAATTTCTTTGTATGAAATTAAAATTCTAAGATAGGCTCAGGGTCTTTTTTTTTTTTTTTTTTTTAATGAGCAGATGATTAGGATCTAGGGATTTTTCAGAGAAAACAGTTGATGGTTTATTATAATGCACAGCATTTACAACAGTACCTGGAGATCATGCCTTGCCAGTGGCATGTCTGTTAGCGCCTGTTACTGGCTAATCAACCACATCTACATCTCTGGGATCTTGTTTGAAGTTGACAGAAACAGTAGCATATCTTTCCTGAGGTTAGAACAAGATGTCTGTCCCCTTTCCTTTAAAAGTAAAACGGCTTTCCTGACCAAAACACTTTTTATGCATGCATGTTTTCAGAGGTATGGATATGTTCAAAATCACAGGAACATTATAGGCCATGAGTGGAGCACTAAACAAGTTTAAGATCAAGAGTATGGAGGCCAGCTGCCTTGAATCCTGCCAAGCATAAGTAATTGCCTTATTGTAATTTGTGGTAAAGAAAATAGAGGAAGCAGTCCTCTCCCATATTCTGCAGATATACAAGACTAAATGGTGAAGTCAGTGAGAAAGAGAAAGCTAATTGCATACTTACGGTGTGCCAGGCAAGGTGCTTTCATTTGCAATATATTATGTCCTTTCCTTTTGGTATCTTTGTAGAAAAAAAATTATTTTCGCTTTTGCTGTTAGTAACTATGTGCTAGTTATGCTGTTTTTTTCAGAATAGCTAAATAAGAGGGTTAGGCCATATTTGTGAGTCTTCCCCCTTAAGACAAATTGAGTATATATTCATAATTTATTGGCTTCATGATTCTCTTATCATAGAAGCGGAGTCTCTCAAAAGAACCTTAAGTTTTTTTAAGAATTTACACAGAAGAGAGAGAAGTCTTTCTGCTTGGGGGGTTTCCCAGAGGGCTTAATCAATTGCGTGGCTTAATCTGAGCATTTACTGGAGTAACTTCATGTAATGGATTTAATAGCCTTGGGAAAGTCAGCCTCAACTACCAGTAGTTCCAAACATGATGCACTGGTTAAACAGAATACCACAGGATCATTTCCCTTCTAATGTTCTTATCTTTTGCTATCTATCAACCAAAACAAAGGGCCTCTGTTTTGAGTGACCAGATGTGTCTCACCCCTTCCTAAATACCACCAATCTGATGTAAAATTATCCAAGGGAAAAAGACTAAGAGTCTAACAAGAGGATATTTAAGGTTACTTTTAATTTTTATTTGAGTTTCTTTTTGTGTTAAATACGCTGTGGTAAGTTGAGGTTTCCATTTTTCATGACAGAATTAGAGAAAAGAATGAATTCCAAGTAGATGAAACTCTTGGTTCAGACTCCTGAGTGTTCACATTAGCTTTCTGAATGGCATCCCCTGGTACTGCAGTTTATCTTCAGTGTGATTCTTTGATGTATGGCAACTTTTCAAACTTACTGTTCCTGCAGGTCAACTGATGAAACATTCAGCCTGGCTGAAGAAACCTGTAGTTCTAATCCGGCCATAGTTCGGAGGAAGAAAATTGCCATAAGCATCATCTTTTCTCTGTGTGAGAAAGAAGAAGCACAAAGGAATTTCCAGGACTTCTTTTTTTCTCATTTCCCCCTTTTTGAGTCTCACATGAACAGGCTGAAGAGTGCAATCGAAAAGGTAATAAGAATGTAATCTAGGGGCACCTGGCTGTCTCAGTCAATAGAGCATGCAACTCTTGATCTCAGCATTGTGAGTTCAAGCCCCATGTTGCATGTAGAAATTACTTAAAAATAATATCTTTAAAAAAAAAGACTGTAATCTTGTGTCAAATAGAGAAGTGATTATAGGGCTTTAAGATGGTCGAATCTCATGGTTTATGATCAGATCCCTTTTTTAGAGAACTTAAATCACCTGCAACAGTAATAGATCCTTTAATACATTGATATTAGATATCAGACATTAGATTGTTTTAGGAAAGGAAATGACTGCTTTCTGATGACTTAAGTCATTACTACAGTGAGTGTTTTCATTATAATAGTATTTTATTAATAAATGCCCAGTGGTAAACAGTTATAAAGGAATTTCTTCTCAGAAAGTAAATTTTTTTCTCTCTTCAATGAAGGCCATGATCTCCTGCAGGAAGATAGCAGAATCAAGTCTCCGTGTCCAGTTTTATGTCAGCCGTCTGATGGAAGCTCTGGGAGAATTCAGGTACATTGACAAAGTCTGGCAAATCCAACAGGATAAATTTATAAGTGGCAGTAGCGGTGGCAGCCATGGATCTGGAGATACATGGAGACATTACTTGGAAGAATTTAGGGGCTGGCAATTACTGGTCACTTTAGCAGCTCCTTCCTTCAAGATGGAAAACCAGATCACATAGAGCGGAATGTTTAAGTCACACAGCACCACATAATCCACACTGCTGCCTGACAGTCTTTGATTGCTTTTAATGAGGTGAATGGAGAAAACTAATATCTATGTGTCTCTTATAAGCCTGTTCATTATTTCATGTCATCCTCACAAAAGCCCTACGAGTAAACACTATTAACT